>NC_092384.1:82716940-83064440 GCF_030028105.1 Mobula birostris
CGTATTCCACAATATACATGGATAACGTCACACCCTATCACTCTGAACGTACTCCACAACCGGTGTGGATAACGTCACTCACCATCACTCTGAACGTACTGCACAACCGATGTGGATAACGTCACTCACCACCACTCTGTACGTACTCCACAATCTACATGGATAACGTCACACCCCATCACTCTGAACGTTTTCCAAAACCGGGGTGGGTAACGTCACTCACCATCACTCTGAACGTACTCCACAACCGGTGTGGATAACGTCACTCACCATCACACTGAAAGTAGTCCACAACCGGTGTGGATAACATCACTCACGATCACACTGAACGTACTGCACAACCGGAGTGGATAACATAACACCCCATCACTCTGACGTACTCCGGAATCTACATGGATAACGTCACTCACCATCACTCTGAACGTACTCCACAACCGGTGTGGATAACGTCACTCACCATCACTCTGAACATACTCCACAATCTACATGGATAACATCACTCACCATGACTCAAAACGTACTCACAACCTGTGTGGGTAACGTCACTCACCATCACTCTGAACGTACTCCACAACCGGTGTGGGTAACGTCACTCACCATCAATCTGAACGTCCTCCACAGTCTACATGGATAACATCACTCACCATCACTCTGAACGTACTCCTGAACCAGTGTGGATAACGTCACTCACCATCACTCTGAACGTACTCCACAATCGGTGTGGATAACGTCACTCACCATCACTCTCAACGTACTCCACAAACGGTGTTTATAACGTCACTGACCAGCATTCTGTACGTTTCCCACAACCGGTGTGGATAACTTCACTCACCATCACTCTGAACGTACTCCACAACCGGTGGGGATAACGTCCATCACCATGACTCTGAACGTACTCCACAACCGGTGTGGATAACGTCACTCACCATCACTCTGAACGTACTCCACAATATACATGGGAAAAGTCAAACCCCATCACTCTGAAGGTACTCCAAAAACTACATGGATAACGTCACTCCCAATCACTCTGAACGTACCCCACAATCTAGATGGATAACGTCACACCACATCACTCTCAACGTACTGCTCAACGGCTGTGGATAACGTCACTCACCATCACTCTGAACGTACTCCACAACCGTAGTAGATAACGTCACTCACCATCACTTCAAACGTACTCCACAGCCGGTGTGGATAACATCACTCACCATCAATCTGAACGTACTCCACAAGCAGTGGGGATAACATCACTCACCATCACTCTGAACGTACGCCACAACCGTTGTGGATAACATCACTCACCATTACTCTGAACGTACTCCACAATCTACATGGATAACATCACTCACCATCACTCTGAATGTACTCCACAACCGGTGTGGATAACGTCACTCACCCCATCACTCTGAACGTACTCCACAATTTACATGGGTAACGTCACACTGCATCACTCTGAACGTACTCCTGAACGAGTGTGGATAACGTCACTCACCATCACTCTGAACGTACTCCCCAACCGGTGTGGATAACGTCACTCACCATCACTCTCAACGTACTAAACAAACGGTGTTTATAACGTCACTGACCAGCACTCTGTACGGTTCCCACAACCGGTGTGGATAACTTCACTCACCATCACTCTGAACGTACTCCACAATATACAAGGATAACGTCACACCCCATCACTCTGAACGTACTGCTCAACGGATGTGGATAACGTCCCTCAACATCACTCTGAACGTACTCCACAACCGGAGTGGATAACGTCACTCACCATCACTCTGAACGTACTCCACAACCGGAGTGGATAACGTCACTCACCATCACTTTAAACGTACTCCACAGCCGGTGTGGATAACATCACTCACCATCAATCTGAACGTACTCCACAAGCGGTGGGGATAACATCACTCACCATCACTCTGAACGTACTCCACAACCGTTGTGGATAATATCACTCACCATCGCTCTGAACGTACTCCACAATCTACATGGATAACGTCACTCAACATCACTCCGAACGTACTCCACAACCGGTGTGGGTAACTTCACTCACCGTCACTCTGAACGTACTCCACAATCTACATGGATAACGTCACTCACCTTCACTAAGAACGTACTGCACAACGGTGTGGATAACATCACTCACCATCACTCTGAACGTACTCCACCAGCGGTGGGGATAACATCACTCACCATCACTCTGAACGTACTCCACAACCGTTGTGGATAAAATCACTCACCATCGGTCTGAACTTACTCCACAATCTACATGGATAACGTCACTCAACATCACTCTGATCGTACTCCACAACCAGTGTGGGTAACGTCACTGACCATCACTCTGAACGTACTGCACAACCGGAGTCGATAACGTCACACCCTATCACTCTGAGAGTACTCCGGAATCTACATGGATACCGTCACTCTCCATCCCTCTGAACGCACTCCTGAACCGGTGTGGATAACGTCACTCACCATTACTCTGAACATACTCCACAATCTACATGGACAACGTCACACCCCATCACTCTGAACGTTCTTGAAAACCGACGTGGGTAACGTCACTCACCATCACGCTGAACGTACTCCACAGCCGGTGTGGATACGTCACTCACCATCACTCTCAACGTACTCCAAAACCGGTGTGGATAACGTCACTCACCATCACTCTGAACGTACTGACAACCGGTGTGGATAACGTCACTCACCATCTCTCTGAACGTACTCCACAACCGGTGTGGATAACGTCACTCACCATCACTCTGAACGTACTCCACAATCTACATGGATAACGTCACTCAACATCACTCTGAACGTACTCCACAACCGGTGTCGATAACATCACTCACCATCACTCCGAACGTACTCCACAACCGGTTTGGATAACGTCACTCACCATCACTCTGAACGTACTTATCAACCGGAGTGGATAACGTCACTCACCATCACTCTGAACGTACTGCACAATCTACATGGTTAACATCACTCACCATCACTCTGAACGTACTCCACAACCGGTGTGGGTAACGTCACTCACCATCACTCTGAACGTACTCCACAATCTACATGGATAAAGTCACACCCCATCACTCTGAACGTACTCCACAACCGGTTTGGATAACGTAACTCACCGTCACTCTGAACGTACTCCACAATCTACATTGATAATGTCACTCACCATCACTAATAACGTACTGCACAACGGTGTGGATAAAATCACTCACCATCACTCTGAACGTACTCCAAAACCGGTGTGGGTAACGTCACTCACCATCACTCTGTACGTACTCCACAACCGGTGTGAATAACGTCACTCAACCCATCTCTCTGAACGTACTCCACAATTTACATGGATAACGTCACACCCCATCACTCTGAACTTACTCCTGAACAGGTGTGGATAACGTCACTCACCATGACTCTGAACGTACTCCACAAACGGTGTGGATAACGTCACTCACCATCACTCTGAAGGTACTCCACAATATACATGGATAACGTCAAACCCCATCACTCTGAACGTACTCCAAAAAGTACATGGATAACGTCACTCCCAATTACTCTGAACGTACTCCACAATCTAGATGGATAACGTCACACCACATCACTCTGAACGTACTCCACAACCGGTGTGGATAACGTCACTCACCATCACTCTGAACGTACTACACAACCGATGTGGATAACGTCACTCACCATCACTCTGAACGTACTCCACAATCTACATGGATAACGTCACTGACCAGCACTCTGAACGTTTCCCACATCCGGTGTGGATAACGTCATTCACCATCACTCTGAACATACTCCAAAGCCGGTGTGGATAACGTCACTCACCATCACACTGAAAGTAGTCCACAACCGTTGTGGATAACGTCACTCACCATCACTCTGAACGTACTCCACAACCGGTGTTGATAACGTCACTGACCAGCACTCTGAACGTTTCCCACATCCGGTGTGGATAACGTCACTCACCATCACTCTGAACGTACTCCACAACCGGTGTTGATAACGTCACTGACCAGCACTCTGAACGTTTCCCACATCCGGTGTGGATAACGTCACTCACCATCACTCTGAACGTACTCCAAAGCCGGTGTGGATAACGTCACTCACCATCACACTGAAAGTAGTCCACAACCGGTGTGGATAACATCACTCACGATCACACTGAACGTACTGCACAACCGGAGTGGATAACATAACACCCCATCACTCTGAACGTACTCCGGAATCTACATGGATAACTTCACTCACCATACCTCTGAACGTACTGCACAACCAGTGTGGGTAAGGTTACTCACCATCACTCTGAACGTACTCCACAACCGGTGTGGATAACGTCACTCACCATCACTCTGAACGTACTCCACAACCCTTTTGGATAACGTCACTCACCATCACTCTGAAAGTACTCCACAATCTACATGGATAACATCACTCACCATGACTCGAAACGTACTCCTCAACCTGTGTGGGTAACGTCACTCACCATCACTCTGAATGTACTCCACAACCGGTGTGGGTAACGTCACTCACCATCACTCTGAACGTACTCCACAGTCTACATGGATAACATCACTCACCATCACTCTGAATATACTGTACAACCGATGTGGATAACGTCACTCACCATCACTCTGAACGTACTTCACAACTGGTGTGTATAACGTCACTCACCATCACTCTCAAAGTACTCCACAAACGGTGTTTATAACGTCACTGACCAGCATTCTGTACGTTTCCCACAACCGGTGTGGATAACTTCACTCACCATCACTCTGAACGTACTCCACAATATACAAGGAAAACGTCACACCCCATCACTAATAACGTACTGCACAACGGTGTGGATAAGATCACTCACCATCACTCTGAACATACTCCAAAACCGGTGTGGGTAACGTCACTCACCATCACTCTGAACGTACTCCACAACCGGTGTGAATAACGTCACTCAACCCATCTCTCTGAACGTACTCCACAATTTACATGGATAACGTCACTCATCATCACTCTGAACGTACTCCAAAACCGGTGTGGATAACGTCAATCCCCATCACTCTGAACGTATTCCAGAACCCGTGTGGATAACGTCACTCACCATCACTCTGAACGTTTCCCACAACCGGTGTGGATAACGTCACTCACCATCACTCTGAAGGTACTCCACAATATACATGGATAACGTCAAACCCCATCACTCTGAACGTACTCCAAAAAGTACATGGATAACGTCACTCCCAATCACTCTGAACGTACTCCACAACCTAGATGGATAACGTCACACCACATCACTCTGAACGTACTGCTTAACGGCTGTGGATAACGTCACTCACCATCACTCTGAACGTACTCCACAACCGTTGTGGAAAACGTCACTCACCATCGCTCTGAACGTACTCCACAACCGGTGTGAATAACGTCACTCAACCCATCTCTCTGAACGTACTCCACAATTTACATGGATAACGTCACACCCCATCACTCTGAACTTACTCCTGAACAGGTGTGGATAACTCACTCACCATGACTCTGAACGTACTCCACAACCGGTGTGGATAACGACACTCACCATCACTCTCAACGTACTCCACAAACGGTGTGGATAACGTCACTCACCAGCACTCTGAACGTTTCCCACAACCGGTGTGGATAAAGTCACTCACCATCACTCTGAACATACTCCACAATATACATGGATAACGTCAAACCCCATCACTCTGAACGTACTCCACAATCTAGATGGATAACGTCACACCACATCACTCTGAACGTACTGCTCAACGGCTGTGGATAACGTCACTCACCATCACTCTGAACGTACTCCAAAACCGTAGTCGATAACATCACTCACCATCACTTTAAACATACTCCACAGCCGGTGTGGATAACATCACTCACCATCAGTAAGAACGTACTGCACAACGGTGTGGATAACATCACTCACCATCACTCTGAACGTACTCCACAACTGGTGTGGCTAGCGTCACTCACCATCACTCTGAACGTACTCCACAACCGTTGTGGATAACGTCACGCACCTCATCTCTCTGAACGTACTCCACAATTTACATGGATAACGTCACACCCCATCACTCTGAACGTACTCCACAACCGGTGTGTATAAAGTCACTCACCATCACTCTGAACATACTCCATAATCTACATGGATAACGTCACTCACAATCACTGTGAACGTACTCCATAACCGGAGTGGGTAACGTCACTCATCATCACTCTGAACGTACTCCAAAACCGGTGTGGATAACGTCAATCCCCATCACTCTGAACGTATTCCAGAACCCGTGTGGATAACGTCACTCACCATCACTCTGAACGTTTCCCACAACCGGTGTGGATAACGTCACTCACCATCACTCTGAAGGTACTCCACAATATACATGGATAACGTCAAACCCCATCACTCTGAACGTACTCCAAAAAGTACATGGATAACGTCACTCCCAATCACTCTGAACGTACTCCACAACCTAGATGGATAACGTCACACCACATCACTCTGAACGTACTGCTTAACGGCTGTGGATAACGTCACTCACCATCACTCTGAACGTACTCCACAACCGTTGTGGAAAACGTCACTCACCATCGCTCTGAACGTACTCCACAATCTACATGGATAACGTCACTCCCCATCACTCTGATCGTTCTTGAAAATCGACGTGGGTAACGTCACTCACCATCACGCTGAACGTACTCCACAGCCGGTGTGGATAACGACACTCACCATCACTCTCAACGTACTCCAAAATCGGTGTGGATAACGTCACTCACCATCACTTTAAACGTACTGCACAACCGGTGTGGGTAACGTCACTCACCATCACTCTGAACGTACTCCACAATCTACATGGATACCGTCACTCTCCATCCCTCTGAACGTACTCCACAATCTACATGGATAACGTCACACCCCATCACTCTGAACGTACTCCTGAACAGGTTTGGATAACATCACTCACCATCACTCTGAACGTACTCCACAACCGGTGTGGATAACGACACTCACCATCACTCTCAACGTACTCCACAAACGGTGTGGATAACGTCACTCACCAGCACTCTGAACGTTTCCCACAACCGGTGTGGATAACGTCACTCATCATTACTCTGAACATACTCCACAACATACATGGATAACGTCACACCCCATCACTCTGAACGTACTCCAAAAACTACATGGATAACGTCACTCCCAATCACTCTCAACGTACTCAACAACCGGTGTGGATAACGTCACTAACCATCATCCTGAACGTACTGCACAACCGATGTAGATAACGTCACTCACCATCACTCTGAATGTACTCCACAACCGTTGTTGATAACGTCACTCACCATCACTCTGAACGTACTCCACAACCGGTGTTGATAACGTCACTGACCAGCACTCTGAACGTTTCCCACATCCGGTGTGGATAACGTCACTCACCATCACTCTGAACGTACTCCACAATATACATGGATAACGTCACACCCCATCACTCTGAACGTACTCCACAACCGGTGTGGATAACGTCACTCACCATCACTCTGAACGTACTACACAACCGATGTGGATAACGTCACTCACGATCACACTGAACGTACTGCACAACCGGAGTGGATAACATAACACCCCATCACTCTGAACGTACTCCGGAATCTACATGGATAACGTCACTCACCATCACTCTGAACGTACTCCACAACCGGTGTGGATAACGTCACTCACCATCACTCTGAACATACTCCACAATCTACATGGATAACATCACTCACCATGACTCAAAACGTACTCCACAACCTGTGTGGGTAACGTCACTCACCATCACTCTGAACGTACTCCACAACCGGTGTGGGTAACGTCACTCACCATCAATCTGAACGTCCTCCACAGTCTACATGGATAACATCACTCACCATCACTCTGAACGTACTCCTGAACCAGTGTGGATAACGTCACTCACCATCACTCTGAACGTACTCCACAATCGGTGTGGATAACGTCACTCACCATCACTCTCAACGTACTCCACAAACGGTGTTTATAACGTCACTGACCAGCATTCTGTACGTTTCCCACAACCGGTGTGGATAACTTCACTCACCATCACTCTGAACGTACTCCACAACCGGTGGGGATAACGTCCATCACCATGACTCTGAACGTACTCCACAACCGGTGTGGATAACGTCACTCACCATCACTCTGAACGTACTCCACAATATACATGGGAAAAGTCAAACCCCATCACTCTGAAGGTACTCCAAAAACTACATGGATAACGTCACTCCCAATCACTCTGAACGTACCCCACAATCTAGATGGATAACGTCACACCACATCACTCTCAACGTACTGCTCAACGGCTGTGGATAACGTCACTCACCATCACTCTGAACGTACTCCACAACCGTAGTAGATAACGTCACTCACCATCACTTCAAACGTACTCCACAGCCGGTGTGGATAACATCACTCACCATCAATCTGAACGTACTCCACAAGCAGTGGGGATAACATCACTCACCATCACTCTGAACGTACGCCACAACCGTTGTGGATAACATCACTCACCATTACTCTGAACGTACTCCACAATCTACATGGATAACATCACTCACCATCACTCTGAATGTACTCCACAACCGGTGTGGATAACGTCACTCACCCCATCACTCTGAACGTACTCCACAATTTACATGGGTAACGTCACACTGCATCACTCTGAACGTACTCCTGAACGAGTGTGGATAACGTCACTCACCATCACTCTGAACGTACTCCCCAACCGGTGTGGATAACGTCACTCACCATCACTCTCAACGTACTAAACAAACGGTGTTTATAACGTCACTGACCAGCACTCTGTACGGTTCCCACAACCGGTGTGGATAACTTCACTCACCATCACTCTGAACGTACTCCACAATATACAAGGATAACGTCACACCCCATCACTCTGAACGTACTGCTCAACGGATGTGGATAACGTCCCTCAACATCACTCTGAACGTACTCCACAACCGGAGTGGATAACGTCACTCACCATCACTCTGAACGTACTCCACAACCGGAGTGGATAACGTCACTCACCATCACTTTAAACGTACTCCACAGCCGGTGTGGATAACATCACTCACCATCAATCTGAACGTACTCCACAAGCGGTGGGGATAACATCACTCACCATCACTCTGAACGTACTCCACAACCGTTGTGGATAATATCACTCACCATCGCTCTGAACGTACTCCACAATCTACATGGATAACGTCACTCAACATCACTCCGAACGTACTCCACAACCGGTGTGGGTAACTTCACTCACCGTCACTCTGAACGTACTCCACAATCTACATGGATAACGTCACTCACCTTCACTAAGAACGTACTGCACAACGGTGTGGATAACATCACTCACCATCACTCTGAACGTACTCCACCAGCGGTGGGGATAACATCACTCACCATCACTCTGAACGTACTCCACAACCGTTGTGGATAAAATCACTCACCATCGGTCTGAACTTACTCCACAATCTACATGGATAACGTCACTCAACATCACTCTGATCGTACTCCACAACCAGTGTGGGTAACGTCACTGACCATCACTCTGAACGTACTGCACAACCGGAGTCGATAACGTCACACCCTATCACTCTGAGAGTACTCCGGAATCTACATGGATACCGTCACTCTCCATCCCTCTGAACGCACTCCTGAACCGGTGTGGATAACGTCACTCACCATTACTCTGAACATACTCCACAATCTACATGGACAACGTCACACCCCATCACTCTGAACGTTCTTGAAAACCGACGTGGGTAACGTCACTCACCATCACGCTGAACGTACTCCACAGCCGGTGTGGATAACGTCACTCACCATCACTCTCAACGTACTCCAAAACCGGTGTGGATAACGTCACTCACCATCACTCTGAACGTACTGACAACCGGTGTGGATAACGTCACTCACCATCTCTCTGAACGTACTCCACAACCGGTGTGGATAACGTCACTCACCATCACTCTGAACGTACTCCACAATCTACATGGATAACGTCACTCAACATCACTCTGAACGTACTCCACAACCGGTGTCGATAACATCACTCACCATCACTCCGAACGTACTCCACAACCGGTTTGGATAACGTCACTCACCATCACTCTGAACGTACTTATCAACCGGAGTGGATAACGTCACTCACCATCACTCTGAACGTACTGCACAATCTACATGGTTAACATCACTCACCATCACTCTGAACGTACTCCACAACCGGTGTGGGTAACGTCACTCACCATCACTCTGAACGTACTCCACAATCTACATGGATAAAGTCACACCCCATCACTCTGAACGTACTCCACAACCGGTTTGGATAACGTAACTCACCGTCACTCTGAACGTACTCCACAATCTACATTGATAATGTCACTCACCATCACTAATAACGTACTGCACAACGGTGTGGATAAAATCACTCACCATCACTCTGAACGTACTCCAAAACCGGTGTGGGTAACGTCACTCACCATCACTCTGTACGTACTCCACAACCGGTGTGAATAACGTCACTCAACCCATCTCTCTGAACGTACTCCACAATTTACATGGATAACGTCACACCCCATCACTCTGAACTTACTCCTGAACAGGTGTGGATAACGTCACTCACCATGACTCTGAACGTACTCCACAAACGGTGTGGATAACGTCACTCACCATCACTCTGAAGGTACTCCACAATATACATGGATAACGTCAAACCCCATCACTCTGAACGTACTCCAAAAAGTACATGGATAACGTCACTCCCAATTACTCTGAACGTACTCCACAATCTAGATGGATAACGTCACACCACATCACTCTGAACGTACTCCACAACCGGTGTGGATAACGTCACTCACCATCACTCTGAACGTACTACACAACCGATGTGGATAACGTCACTCACCATCACTCTGAACGTACTCCACAATCTACATGGATAACGTCACTGACCAGCACTCTGAACGTTTCCCACATCCGGTGTGGATAACGTCATTCACCATCACTCTGAACATACTCCAAAGCCGGTGTGGATAACGTCACTCACCATCACACTGAAAGTAGTCCACAACCGTTGTGGATAACGTCACTCACCATCACTCTGAACGTACTCCACAACCGGTGTTGATAACGTCACTGACCAGCACTCTGAACGTTTCCCACATCCGGTGTGGATAACGTCACTCACCATCACTCTGAACGTACTCCACAACCGGTGTTGATAACGTCACTGACCAGCACTCTGAACGTTTCCCACATCCGGTGTGGATAACGTCACTCACCATCACTCTGAACGTACTCCAAAGCCGGTGTGGATAACGTCACTCACCATCACACTGAAAGTAGTCCACAACCGGTGTGGATAACATCACTCACGATCACACTGAACGTACTGCACAACCGGAGTGGATAACATAACACCCCATCACTCTGAACGTACTCCGGAATCTACATGGATAACTTCACTCACCATACCTCTGAACGTACTGCACAACCAGTGTGGGTAAGGTTACTCACCATCACTCTGAACGTACTCCACAACCGGTGTGGATAACGTCACTCACCATCACTCTGAACGTACTCCACAACCCTTTTGGATAACGTCACTCACCATCACTCTGAAAGTACTCCACAATCTACATGGATAACATCACTCACCATGACTCGAAACGTACTCCTCAACCTGTGTGGGTAACGTCACTCACCATCACTCTGAATGTACTCCACAACCGGTGTGGGTAACGTCACTCACCATCACTCTGAACGTACTCCACAGTCTACATGGATAACATCACTCACCATCACTCTGAATATACTGTACAACCGATGTGGATAACGTCACTCACCATCACTCTGAACGTACTTCACAACTGGTGTGTATAACGTCACTCACCATCACTCTCAAAGTACTCCACAAACGGTGTTTATAACGTCACTGACCAGCATTCTGTACGTTTCCCACAACCGGTGTGGATAACTTCACTCACCATCACTCTGAACGTACTCCACAATATACAAGGAAAACGTCACACCCCATCACTAATAACGTACTGCACAACGGTGTGGATAAGATCACTCACCATCACTCTGAACATACTCCAAAACCGGTGTGGGTAACGTCACTCACCATCACTCTGAACGTACTCCACAACCGGTGTGAATAACGTCACTCAACCCATCTCTCTGAACGTACTCCACAATTTACATGGATAACGTCACTCATCATCACTCTGAACGTACTCCAAAACCGGTGTGGATAACGTCAATCCCCATCACTCTGAACGTATTCCAGAACCCGTGTGGATAACGTCACTCACCATCACTCTGAACGTTTCCCACAACCGGTGTGGATAACGTCACTCACCATCACTCTGAAGGTACTCCACAATATACATGGATAACGTCAAACCCCATCACTCTGAACGTACTCCAAAAAGTACATGGATAACGTCACTCCCAATCACTCTGAACGTACTCCACAACCTAGATGGATAACGTCACACCACATCACTCTGAACGTACTGCTTAACGGCTGTGGATAACGTCACTCACCATCACTCTGAACGTACTCCACAACCGTTGTGGAAAACGTCACTCACCATCGCTCTGAACGTACTCCACAACCGGTGTGAATAACGTCACTCAACCCATCTCTCTGAACGTACTCCACAATTTACATGGATAACGTCACACCCCATCACTCTGAACTTACTCCTGAACAGGTGTGGATAACTCACTCACCATGACTCTGAACGTACTCCACAACCGGTGTGGATAACGACACTCACCATCACTCTCAACGTACTCCACAAACGGTGTGGATAACGTCACTCACCAGCACTCTGAACGTTTCCCACAACCGGTGTGGATAAAGTCACTCACCATCACTCTGAACATACTCCACAATATACATGGATAACGTCAAACCCCATCACTCTGAACGTACTCCACAATCTAGATGGATAACGTCACACCACATCACTCTGAACGTACTGCTCAACGGCTGTGGATAACGTCACTCACCATCACTCTGAACGTACTCCAAAACCGTAGTCGATAACATCACTCACCATCACTTTAAACATACTCCACAGCCGGTGTGGATAACATCACTCACCATCAGTAAGAACGTACTGCACAACGGTGTGGATAACATCACTCACCATCACTCTGAACGTACTCCACAACTGGTGTGGCTAGCGTCACTCACCATCACTCTGAACGTACTCCACAACCGTTGTGGATAACGTCACGCACCTCATCTCTCTGAACGTACTCCACAATTTACATGGATAACGTCACACCCCATCACTCTGAACGTACTCCACAACCGGTGTGTATAAAGTCACTCACCATCACTCTGAACATACTCCATAATCTACATGGATAACGTCACTCACAATCACTGTGAACGTACTCCATAACCGGAGTGGGTAACGTCACTCATCATCACTCTGAACGTACTCCAAAACCGGTGTGGATAACGTCAATCCCCATCACTCTGAACGTATTCCAGAACCCGTGTGGATAACGTCACTCACCATCACTCTGAACGTTTCCCACAACCGGTGTGGATAACGTCACTCACCATCACTCTGAAGGTACTCCACAATATACATGGATAACGTCAAACCCCATCACTCTGAACGTACTCCAAAAAGTACATGGATAACGTCACTCCCAATCACTCTGAACGTACTCCACAACCTAGATGGATAACGTCACACCACATCACTCTGAACGTACTGCTTAACGGCTGTGGATAACGTCACTCACCATCACTCTGAACGTACTCCACAACCGTTGTGGAAAACGTCACTCACCATCGCTCTGAACGTACTCCACAATCTACATGGATAACGTCACTCCCCATCACTCTGATCGTTCTTGAAAATCGACGTGGGTAACGTCACTCACCATCACGCTGAACGTACTCCACAGCCGGTGTGGATAACGACACTCACCATCACTCTCAACGTACTCCAAAATCGGTGTGGATAACGTCACTCACCATCACTTTAAACGTACTGCACAACCGGTGTGGGTAACGTCACTCACCATCACTCTGAACGTACTCCACAATCTACATGGATACCGTCACTCTCCATCCCTCTGAACGTACTCCACAATCTACATGGATAACGTCACACCCCATCACTCTGAACGTACTCCTGAACAGGTTTGGATAACATCACTCACCATCACTCTGAACGTACTCCACAACCGGTGTGGATAACGACACTCACCATCACTCTCAACGTACTCCACAAACGGTGTGGATAACGTCACTCACCAGCACTCTGAACGTTTCCCACAACCGGTGTGGATAACGTCACTCATCATTACTCTGAACATACTCCACAACATACATGGATAACGTCACACCCCATCACTCTGAACGTACTCCAAAAACTACATGGATAACGTCACTCCCAATCACTCTCAACGTACTCAACAACCGGTGTGGATAACGTCACTAACCATCATCCTGAACGTACTGCACAACCGATGTAGATAACGTCACTCACCATCACTCTGAATGTACTCCACAACCGTTGTTGATAACGTCACTCACCATCACTCTGAACGTACTCCACAACCGGTGTTGATAACGTCACTGACCAGCACTCTGAACGTTTCCCACATCCGGTGTGGATAACGTCACTCACCATCACTCTGAACGTACTCCACAATATACATGGATAACGTCACACCCCATCACTCTGAACGTACTCCACAACCGGTGTGGATAACGTCACTCACCATCACTCTGAACGTACTACACAACCGATGTGGATAACGTCACTCACCATCACTCTGAACGTACTCCACAATCTACATGGATAACGTCACACCCCATCACTCTGAACGTTTTCCAAAACCGGGGTGGGTAACGTCACTCACCAACACTCTGAACGTACTCCAAAGCTGGTGTGGAGAACGTCACTCACCATCACACTGAAAGTAGTCCACAACCGGTGTGGATAACATCACTCACGATCACACTGAACGTACTGCACAACCGGAGTGGATAACATAACACCCCATCACTCTGAACGTACTCCGGAATCTACATGGATAACTTCACTCACCATCCCTCTCTACGTACTGCACAACCAGTGTGGGTAAGGTTACTCACCATCACTCTGAACGTACTCCACAACCGGTGTGGATAACGTCACTCACAATCACTCTGAACGTACTCCACAACCCTTTTGGATAACGTCACTCACCATCACTCTGAAAGTACTCCACAATCTACATGGATAACATCACTCACCATGACTCGAAACGTACTCCACAACCTGTGTGGGTAACGTCAATCCCCATCACTCTGAACGTACTCCTCAATCTACATGGATGACGTCACTCACCATCACTCTGAACGTACTCCACAACCGGTGTGGATAACGTCACTCATCATCACTCTGAACGTACTCCACAACCAGTGTAGATAACGTCACTCACCATCACTCTGAACGTACTCCACAACCAGTGTGGATAACTAAACTCATCATTTCTCTGAATGTACTCCACAATCTACATGGATAACGTCACTCACCATCACTCTGAACGTACTGCACAACCGGTGTGGATAACGTCACTCACCACCACTCTGAACATACTCCACAATCTACATGGATAACGTCACTCACCATCACTCTGAACGTACTCCACAACCGGTGTGGATAACGTCACTCACCATTACTCTGAACGTACTCCACAACCGGTGTGGATAACGTCACTAACCATCATCCTGAACGTACTGCACAACCGATGTAGATAACGTCACTCACCATCACTCTGAATGTACTCCACAACCGTTGTGGATAACGTCACTCACCATCACTCTGAACGTACTCCACAACCGGTGTTGATAACGTCACTGACCAGCACTCTGAACGTTTCCCACATCCGGTGTGGATAACGTCACTCACCATCACTCTGAACGTACTCCACAATATACATGGATAACGTCACACCCCATCACTCTGAACGTACTCCACAACCGGTGTGGATAACGTCACTCACCATCACTCTGAACGTACTACACAACAGATGTGGATAACGTCACTCACCATCACTCTGAACGTACTCCACAATCTACATGGATAACGTCACACCCCATCACTCTGAACGTTTTCCAAAACCGGGGTGGGTAACGTCACTCACCATCACTCTGAACGTACTCCAAAGCCTGTGTGGATAACGTCACTCACCATCACACTGAAAGTAGTCCACAACCGGTGTGGATAACATCACTCACGATCACACTGAACGTACTGCACAACCGGAGTGGATAACATAACACCCCATCACTCTGAACGTACTCCGGAATCTACATGGATAACTTCACTCACCATCCCTCTGAACGTACTGCACAACCAGTGTGGTTAAGGTTACTCACCATCACTCTGAACGTACTCCACAACCGGTGTGGATAACGTCACTCACCATCACTCTGAACGTACTCCACAACCCTTTTGGATAACGTCACTCACCATCACTCTGAAAGTACTCCACAATCTACATGGATAACATCACTCACCATGACTCGAAACGTACTCCTCAACCTGTGTGGGTAACGTCACTCACCATCACTCTGAATGTACTCCACAACCGGTGTGGGTAACGTCACTCACCATCACTCTGAACGTACTCCACAGTCTACATGGATAACATCACTCACCATCACTCTGAATATACTGTACAACCGATGTGGATAACGTCACTCACCATCACTCTGAACGTACTTCACAACTGGTGTGTATAACGTCACTCACCATCACTCTCAAAGTACTCCACAAACGGTGTTTATAACGTCACTGACCAGCATTCTGTACGTTTCCCACAACCGGTGTGGATAACTTCACTCACCATCACTCTGAACGTACTCCACAATATACAAGGAAAACGTCACACCCCATCACTAATAACGTACTGCACAACGGTGTGGATAAGATCACTCACCATCACTCTGAACATACTCCAAAACCGGTGTGGGTAACGTCACTCACCATCACTCTGAACGTACTCCACAACCGGTGTGAATAACGTCACTCAACCCATCTCTCTGAACGTACTCCACAATTTACATGGATAACGTCACACCCCATCACTCTGAACTTACTCCTGAACAGGTGTGGATAACTCACTCACCATGACTCTGAACGTACTCCACAACCGGTGTGGATAACGACACTCACCATCACTCTCAACGTACTCCACAAACGGTGTGGATAACGTCACTCACCAGCACTCTGAACGTTTCCCACAACCGGTGTGGATAAAGTCACTCACCATCACTCTGAACATACTCCACAATATACATGGATAACGTCAAACCCCATCACTCTGAACGTACTCCACAATCTAGATGGATAACGTCACACCACATCACTCTGAACGTACTGCTCAACGGCTGTGGATAACGTCACTCACCATCACTCTGAACGTACTCCAAAACCGTAGTCGATAACATCACTCACCATCACTTTAAACATACTCCACAGCCGGTGTGGATAACATCACTCACCATCAGTAAGAACGTACTGCACAACGGTGTGGATAACATCACTCACCATCACTCTGAACGTACTCCACAACTGGTGTGGCTAGCGTCACTCACCATCACTCTGAACGTACTCCACAACCGTTGTGGATAACGTCACGCACCTCATCTCTCTGAACGTACTCCACAATTTACATGGATAACGTCACACCCCATCACTCTGAACGTACTCCACAACCGGTGTGGATAACGACACTCACCATTACTCTGAACGTACTACACAAACGGTATGGATAACATCACTCACCAGCACTCTGAACGTTTCCCACAACCGCTGTGGATAACGTCACTCATCATTACTCTGAACATACTCCACAATATACATGGATAACGTCACACCCCATCACTCTGAACGTACTCCAAAAACTACATGGATAACGTCACTCCCAATCACTCTCAACGTACTCCACAACCGGTGTGGATAACGTCACTAACCATCATCCTGAACGCACTGCACAACCGATGTGGATAACATCACTCACCATCACTCTGAATGTACTCCACAACCGGTGTGGATAACGTCACTCCCCATCACTCTCAACGTACTCCTCAACCGGTGTGAATAACGTCACCCCCAATCACTCTGAACGTACTGCACAACCGGTGTGGATAACGTCACTCACAATCACTCTGAACGTACTCCACAACCCTTTTGGATAACGTCACTCACCATCACTCTGAAAGTACTCCACAATCTACATGGATAACATCACTCACCATGACTCGAAACGTACTCCACAACCTGTGTGGGTAACGTCAATCCCCATCACTCTGAACGTACTCCTCAATCTACATGGATGACGTCACTCACCATCACTCTGAACGTACTCCACAACCGGTGTGGATAACGTCACTCATCATCACTCTGAACGTACTCCACAACCAGTGTAGATAACGTCACTCACCATCACTCTGAACGTACTCCACAACCAGTGTGGATAACTAAACTCATCATTTCTCTGAATGTACTCCACAATCTACATGGATAACGTCACTCACCATCACTCTGAACGTACTGCACAACCGGTGTGGATAACGTCACTCACCACCACTCTGAACATACTCCACAATCTACATGGATAACGTCACTCACCATCACTCTGAACGTACTCCACAACCGGTGTGGATAACGTCACTCACCATTACTCTGAACGTACTCCACAACCGGTGTGGATAACGTCACTAACCATCATCCTGAACGTACTGCACAACCGATGTAGATAACGTCACTCACCATCACTCTGAATGTACTCCACAACCGTTGTGGATAACGTCACTCACCATCACTCTGAACGTACTCCACAACCGGTGTTGATAACGTCACTGACCAGCACTCTGAACGTTTCCCACATCCGGTGTGGATAACGTCACTCACCATCACTCTGAACGTACTCCACAATATACATGGATAACGTCACACCCCATCACTCTGAAAGTTTTCCAAAACCGGGGTGGGTAACGTCACTCACCATCACTCTGAACGTACTCCAAAGCTGGTGTGGAGAACGTCACTCACCATCACACTGAAAGTAGTCCACAACCGGTGTGGATAACATCACTCACGATCACACTGAACGTACTGCACAACCGGAGTGGATAACATAACACCCCATCACTCTGAACGTACTCCGGAATCTACATGGATAACTTCACTCACCATCCCTCTCTACGTACTGCACAACCAGTGTGGGTAAGGTTACTCACCATCACTCTGAACGTACTCCACAACCGGTGTGGATAACGTCACTCACAATCACTCTGAACGTACTCCACAACCCTTTTGGATAACGTCACTCACCATCACTCTGAAAGTACTCCACAATCTACATGGATAACATCACTCACCATGACTCGAAACGTACTCCACAACCTGTGTGGGTAACGTCAATCCCCATCACTCTGAACGTACTCCTCAATCTACATGGATGACGTCACTCACCATCACTCTGAACGTACTCCACAACCGGTGTGGATAACGTCACTCATCATCACTCTGAACGTACTCCACAACCAGTGTAGATAACGTCACTCACCATCACTCTGAACGTACTCCACAACCAGTGTGGATAACTAAACTCATCATTTCTCTGAATGTACTCCACAATCTACATGGATAACGTCACTCACCATCACTCTGAACGTACTGCACAACCGGTGTGGATAACGTCACTCACCACCACTCTGAACATACTCCACAATCTACATGGATAACGTCACTCACCATCACTCTGAACGTACTCCACAACCGGTGTGGATAACGTCACTCACCATTACTCTGAACGTACTCCACAACCGGTGTGGATAACGTCACTAACCATCATCCTGAACGTACTGCACAACCGATGTAGATAACGTCACTCACCATCACTCTGAATGTACTCCACAACCGTTGTGGATAACGTCACTCACCATCACTCTGAACGTACTCCACAACCGGTGTTGATAACGTCACTGACCAGCACTCTGAACGTTTCCCACATCCGGTGTGGATAACGTCACTCACCATCACTCTGAACGTACTCCACAATATACATGGATAACGTCACACCCCATCACTCTGAACGTACTCCACAACCGGTGTGGATAACGTCACTCACCATCACTCTGAACGTACTACACAACAGATGTGGATAACGTCACTCACCATCACTCTGAACGTACTCCACAATCTACATGGATAACGTCACACCCCATCACTCTGAACGTTTTCCAAAACCGGGGTGGGTAACGTCACTCACCATCACTCTGAACGTACTCCAAAGCCTGTGTGGGTAACGTCACTCACCATCACACTGAAAGTAGTCCACAACCGGTGTGGATAACATCACTCACGATCACACTGAACGTACTGCACAACCGGAGTGGATAACATAACACCCCATCACTCTGAACGTACTCCGGAATCTACATGGATAACTTCACTCACCATCCCTCTGAACGTACTGCACAACCAGTGTGGTTAAGGTTACTCACCATCACTCTGAACGTACTCCACAACCGGTGTGGATAACGTCACTCACCATCACTCTGAACGTACTCCACAACCCTTTTGGATAACGTCACTCACCATCACTCTGAAAGTACTCCACAATCTACATGGATAACATCACTCACCATGACTCGAAACGTACTCCTCAACCTGTGTGGGTAACGTCACTCACCATCACTCTGAATGTACTCCACAACCGGTGTGGGTAACGTCACTCACCATCACTCTGAACGTACTCCACAGTCTACATGGATAACATCACTCACCATCACTCTGAATATACTGTACAACCGATGTGGATAACGTCACTCACCATCACTCTGAACGTACTTCACAACTGGTGTGTATAACGTCACTCACCATCACTCTCAAAGTACTCCACAAACGGTGTTTATAACGTCACTGACCAGCATTCTGTACGTTTCCCACAACCGGTGTGGATAACTTCACTCACCATCACTCTGAACGTACTCCACAATATACAAGGAAAACGTCACACCCCATCACTAATAACGTACTGCACAACGGTGTGGATAAGATCACTCACCATCACTCTGAACATACTCCAAAACCGGTGTGGGTAACGTCACTCACCATCACTCTGAACGTACTCCACAACCGGTGTTAATAACGTCACTCAACCCATCTCTCTGAACGTACTCCACAATTTACATGGATAACGTCACACCCCATCACTCTGAACTTACTCCTGAACAGGTGTGGATAACTCACTCACCATGACTCTGAACGTACTCCACAACCGGTGTGGATAACGACACTCACCATCACTCTCAACGTACTCCACAAACGGTGTGGATAACGTCACTCACCAGCACTCTGAACGTTTCCCACAACCGGTGTGGATAAAGTCACTCACCATCACTCTGAACATACTCCACAATATACATGGATAACGTCAAACCCCATCACTCTGAACGTACTCCACAATCTAGATGGATAACGTCACACCACATCACTCTGAACGTACTGCTCAACGGCTGTGGATAACGTCACTCACCATCACTCTGAACGTACTCCAAAACCGTAGTCGATAACATCACTCACCATCACTTTAAACATACTCCACAGCCGGTGTGGATAACATCACTCACCATCAGTAAGAACGTACTGCACAACGGTGTGGATAACATCACTCACCATCACTCTGAACGTACTCCACAACTGGTGTGGCTAGCGTCACTCACCATCACTCTGAACGTACTCCACAACCGTTGTGGATAACGTCACGCACCTCATCTCTCTGAACGTACTCCACAATTTACATGGATAACGTCACACCCCATCACTCTGAACGTACTCCACAACCGGTGTGGATAACGACACTCACCATTACTCTGAACGTACTACACAAACGGTATGGATAACATCACTCACCAGCACTCTGAACGTTTCCCACAACCGCTGTGGATAACGACACTCATCATTACTCTGAACATACTCCACAATATACATGGATAACGTCACACCCCATCACTCTGAACGTACTCCAAAAACTACATGGATAACGTCACTCCCAATCACTCTCAACGTACTCCACAACCGGTGTGGATAACGTCACTAACCATCATCCTGAACGTACTGCACAACCGATGTGGATAACATCACTCACCATCACTCTGAATGTACTCCACAACCGGTGTGGATAACGTCACTCCCCATCACTCTCAACGTACTCCTCAACCGGTGTGAATAACGTCACCCCCAATCACTCTGAACGTACTGCACAACCGGTGTTGATAACGTCACTCACCAGCCCTCTGAACGTTTCACACAACCGGTGTGGATAACGTCACTCACCATCACTCTGAACGTATTCCACATTATACATGGATAACGTCACACCCTATCACTCTGAACGTACTCCACAACCGGTGTGGATAACGTCACTCACCATCACTCTGAACGTACTGCACAACCGATGTGGATAACGTCACTCACCACCACTCTGTACGTACTCCACAATCTACATGGATAACGTCACACCCCATCACTCTGAACGTTTTCCAAAACCGGGGTGGGTAACGTCACTCACCATCACTCTGAATGTACTCCACAGCCGGTGTGGATAACGTCACTCACCATCACTCTCAATGTACTCCACAACCGGTGTGGATAACGTCACTCACCATCACACTGAACGTACTGCACAACCGGAGTGGATAACATAACACCCCATCACTCTGAACGTACTCCGGAATCTACATGGATAACGTCACTCACCATCACTCTGAATGTACTCCACAACCGGTGTGGATAACGTCACTCACCATCACTCTGAAAGTACTCCACAATCTACATGGATAACATCACTCACCATAACTTGAAACGTACTCCACAACCTGTGTGGGTAACGTCACTCACCATCACTCTGAACGTACTCCACAGTCTACATGGATAACATCACTCACCATCACTCTGAACGTACTCCACAATATACAAGGAAAACGTCACACCCCATCACTAATAACGTACTGCACAACTGTGTGGATAAGATCACTCACCATCACTCTGAACGTACTCCAAAACTGGTGTGGGTAACGTCACTCACCATCACTCTGAACGTACTCAGCAACCGGTGTGAATAACGTCACTCAACCCATCGCTCTGAACGTACTCCACAATTTACATGGATAACGTCACACCCCATCACTCTGAACTTACTCCTGAACAGGTGTGGATAACTCACTCACCATGACTCTGAACGTACTCCACAACCGGTGTGGATAACGACACTCACCATCACTCTCAACGTACTCCACAAACGGTGTGGATAACGTCACTCACCAGCACTCTGAACGTTTCCCACAACCGGTGTGGATAAAGTCACTCACCATCACTCTGAACATACTCCACAATATACATGGATAACGTCAAACCCCATCACTCCGAACGTACTCCAAAAACTACATGGATAATGTCACTCCCAATCACTCTGAACGTACTCCACAATCTAGATGGATAACGTCACACCACATCTCTCTGAACGTACCGCTCAACGGCTGTGGATAACGTCACTCACCATCACTCTGAACGTACTCCAAAACCGTAGTCGATAACGCCACTCACCATCACTTTAAACGTACTCCACAGCCGGTGTGGATAACATCACTCACCTTCACTGTGAACGTACTCCACAACCGTTGTGGATAACGTCACGCACCTCATCTCTCTGAACGTACTCCACAATTTACATGGATAACGTCACACCCCATCACTCTGAACGTACTCCACAACCGGTGTGGATAACGACACTCACCATTACTCTGAACGTACTACACAAACGGTATGGATAACATCACTCACCAGCACTCTGAACGTTTCCCACAACCGCTGTGGATAACGTCACTCATCATTACTCTGAACATACTCCATAATATACATGGATAACGTCACACCCCATCACTCTGAACGTACTCCAAAAACTACATGGATAACGTCACTCCCAATCACTCTCAACGTACTCCACAACCGGTGTGGATAACGTCACTAACCATCATCCTGAACGTACTGCACAACCGATGTGGATAACATCACTCACCATCACTCTGAATGTACTCCACAACCGGTGTGGATAACGTCACTCCCCATCACTCTGAACGTACTCCACAACCGGTGTGAATAACGTCACCCCCAATCACTCTGAACGTACTGCACAACCGGTGTGGATAACGTCACTCACCATCACTCTGAACGTATTCCACAATATACATGGATAACGTCACACCCTATCACTCTGAACGTACTCCACAACCGGTGTGGATAACGTCACTCACCATCACTCTGAACGTACTGCACGACCGATGTGGATAACGTCACTCACCACCACTCTGTACGTACTCCACAATCTACATGGATAACGTCACACCCCATCACTCTGAATGTTTTCCTAAACCGGGGTGGGTAACGTCACTCACCATCACTCTGAATGTACTCCACAGCCGGTGTGGATAACGTCACTCACCATCACTCTCAATGTACTCCACAACCGGTGTGGATAACGTCACTCACCATCACACTGAACGTACTGCACAACCGGAGTGGATAACATAACACCCCATCACTCTGAACGTACTCCGGATTCTACATGGATAACGTCACTCACCATCACTCTGAATGTACTCCACAACCGGTGTGGATAACGTCACTCACCATCACTCTGAAAGTACTCCACAATCTACATGGATAACATCACTCACCATAACTCGAAACGTACTCCACAACCTGTGTGGGTAACGTCACTCACCATCACTCTGAACGTACTCCACAGTCTACATGGATAACATCACTCACCATCACTCTGAACGTACTCCACAATATACAAGGAAAACGTCACACCCCATCACTAATAACGTACTGCACAACGGTGTGGATAAGATCACTCACCATCACTCTGAAAGTACTCAGCAACCGGTGTGAATAACGTCACTCAACCCATCGCTCTGAACGTACTCCACAATTTACATGGATAACATCACACCCCATCACTCTGAACTTACTCCTGAACAGGTGTGGATAACGTGACGCACCACCACTCTGAACGTACTCCACAACCGGTGTGGATAACGTCACTCACCATCACTCTCAACGTACTCCACAACCTGTGTGGATAACGTCACTCACCATCACTCTCAAAGTTTCCCACAACCGGTGTGGATAACGTTACTCACCATCACTCTGAACGTACTCCACAATATACATTGGTAAAGTCAAACCCCATCACTCTGAAGGTAGTCCAAAAACTACATGGATAACGTCACTCCCAATCACTCTGAACGTACTCCACAATCTAGATGGATAACGTCACACCACATCACTCTGAACGCACTGCTCAACGGCTGTGGATAACGTCACTCACCATCACTCTGAACGTACTCCACAACCGTAGTGGATAACGTCACTCACCATCACTCTCAACGTACTCCACGATCTACATGAATAACGTCACTCAACATTACACTGAACGTACTCCACAACCGGAGTGCATAACATCACTCACCATTACTCTGAACGTACTCCACAATCTACATGGATAACATCACTCACCATCACTCTGAATGTACTCCACAACCGGTGTGGATAACGTCACTCACCCCATCACTCTGAACGTACTCCACAATTTACATGGGTAACGTCACACCGCATCACTCTGAACGTACTCCTGAACGAATGTGGATAACGTCACTCACCATCACTCTGAACGTACTCCACAGCCGGTGTGGATAACGTCACTCACCATCACTCTCAACGTACTCCACAACCGGTGTCGATAACATCACTCACCATCACTCCGAACGTACTCCACAACCGGTTTGGATAATGTCACTCACCATCACTCTGAACGTACTTATCAACCGGAGTGGATAACGTCACTCACCATCACTCTGAACGTACTCCAAAACCGGTGTGGGTAACATCACTCACCATCACTCTGAACGTACTCCACAAACGGTGTGAATAAAGTCACTCAACCCATCTCTCTGAACGTACTCCACAATTTACATGGATAACGTCACACCCCATCACTCTGAACTTACTCCTGAACAGGTGTGGATAACGTCACTCACCATGACTCAGAACGTACTCCACAAACGGTGTGGATAACGTCACTCACCATCACTCAGAAACGTTTCCCACAACCGGTGAGGATAACGTCACTCACCATCACTCTGAAGGTACTCCACAATATACATGGATAACGTCAAACCCCATCACTCTGAACGTACTCCAAAAAGTTCATGGAGAACGTCACTCCCAATCACTCTGAACGTACTCCACAATCTAGGTGGATAACGTCACACCACATCACTCTGAACGTACTGCTTAACGGCTGTGGATAACGTCACTCACCATCACTCTGAACGTACTCCACAACCGTTGTGGATAACGTCACTCACCATCGCTCTGAACGTACTCCACAATCTACATGGATAACCTCACTCCCCATCACTCTGATCGTTCTTGAAAATCAACGTGAATAACGTCACTCACCATCACGCTGAACGTACTCCACAGCCGGTGTGGATAACGACACTCACCATCACTCTCAACGTACTCCAAAACCGGTGTGGATAACATCACTCGCCATCACTCTGAACGTACTCCACAACCGGTGTGGATAACGACACTCACCATCACTCTCAACGTACTCCACAAACGGTGTGGATAACGTCACTCACCAGCACTCTGAACGTTTCCCACAACCGGTGTGGATAACGTCACTCATCATTACTCTGAACATACTCCACAACCGTTGTGGATAACGACACTCCCAATCACTCTCAACGTACTCAACAACCGGTGTGGATAACGTCACTAACCATCATCCTGAACGTACTGCACAACCGATGTAGATAACGTCACTCACCATCACTCTGAATGTACTCCACAACCGTTGTGGATAACGTCACTCACCATCACTCTGAACGTACTCCACAACCGGTGTTGATAACGTCACTGACCAGCACTCTGAACGTTTCCCACATCCGGTGTGGATAACGTCACTCACCATCACTCTGAACGTACTCCACAATATACATGGATAACGTCACACCCCATCACTCTGAACGTACTACACAACCGATGTGGATAACGTCACTCACCATCACTCTGAACGTACTCCACAATCTACATGGACAACGTCACACCCCATCACTCTAAACGTTTTCCAAAACCGGAGTGGGTAACGTCACTCACCATCACACTGAAAGTAGTCCACAACCGGTGTGGATAACATCACTCACGATCACACTGAACGTACTGCACAACCGGAGTGGATAACATAACACCCCATCACTCTGAACGTACTCCGGAATCTACATGGATAACTTCACTCACCATCCCTCTGAACGTAATGCACAACCAGTGTGGGTAAGGTTACTCACCATCACTCTGAACAAACTCCACAACCGGTGTGGATAACGTCACTCACCATCACTCTGAACGTACTCCACAACCCTTTTGGATAACGTCACTCACCATCACTCTGTACGTACTCCACAATCTACATGGATAACGTCACACCCCATCACTCTGAACGTTTTCCAAAACCGGGGTGGGTAACGTCACTCACCATCACTCTGAATGTACTCCACAGCCGGTGTGGATAACGTCACTCACCATCACTCTGAATGTACTCCACAACCGGTGTGGATAACGTCACTCACCATCACACTGAACGTACTGCACAACCGGAGTGGATAACATAACACCCCATCACTCTGAACGTACTCCGGAATCGACATGGATAACGTCACTCACCATCACTCTGAATGTACTCCACAACCGGTGTGGATAACGTCACTCACCATCACTCTGAAAGTACTCCACAATCTACATGGATAACATCACTCACCATAACTCGAAACGTACTCCACAACCTGTGTGGGTAACGTCACTCACCATCACTCTGAACGTACTCCACAGTCTACATGGATAACATCACTCACCATCACTCTGAACGTACTCCACAATCTACATGGATAACGTCACATCCCATCACTCTGAACGTACTCCTGAACAGGTGTGGATAACATCACTCACCATCACTCTCAACGTACTCCACAAACGGTGTGGATAACGTCACTCACCAGCACTCTGAACGTTTCCCACAACCGGTGTGGATAACGTCACTCATCATTACTCTGAACATACTCCACAACATACATGGATAACGTCACACCCCATCACTCTGAACGTACTCCAAAAACTACATGGATAACGTCACTCCCGATCACTCTCAACGTACTCAACAACCGGTGTGGATAACGTCACTAACCATCATCCTGAACGTACTGCACAACCGATGTAGATAACGTCACTCACCATCACTCTGAATGTACTCCACAACCGTTGTGGATAACGTCACTCACCATCACTCTGAACGTACTCCACAACCGGTGTTGATAACGTCACTGACCAGCACTCTGAACGTTTCCCACATCCGGTGTGTATAACGTCACTCACCATCACTCTGAACGTACTCCACAATATACATGGATAACGTCACACCCCATCACTCTGAACGTACTCCACAACCGGTGTGGATAACGTCACTCACCATCACTCTGAACGTACTACACAACCGATGTGGATAACGTCACTCACCATCACTCTGAACGTACTCCACAATCTACATGGATAACGTCACACCCCATCACTCTGAACGTTTTCCAAAACCGGGGTGGGTAACGTCACTCACCATCACTCTGAACGTACTCCAAAGCCGGTGTGGATATCGTCACTCACCATCACACTGAAAGTAGTCCGCAACCGGTGTGGATAACATCACTCACGATCACACTGAACGTACTGAACAACCGGAGTGGATAACATAACACCCCATCACTCTGAACGTACTCCGGAATCTACATGGATAACTTCACTTACCATCCCTCTGAACGTACTGTACAACCAGTGTGGGTAAGGTTACTCACCATCACTCTGAACGTACTCCACAACCGGTGTGGATAACGTCACTCACCATCACTCTGAACGTACTCCACAACCCTTTTGGATAACGTCACTCACCATCACTCTGTACGTACTCCACAATCTACATGGATGACGTCACACCCCATCACTCTGAACGTTTTCCAAAACCGGGGTGGGTAACGTCACTCACCATCACTCTGAATGTACTCCACAGCCGGTGTGGATAACGTCACTCACCATCACTCTCAATGTACTCCACAACCGGTGTGGATAACGTCACTCACCATCACACTGAACGTACTGCACAACCGGAGTGGATAACATAACACCCCATCACTCTGAACGTTCTCCGGAATCTACATGGATAACGTCACTCACCATCACTCTGAATGTACTCCACAACCGGTGTGGATAACGTCACTCACCATCACTCTGAAAGTACTCCACAATCTACATGGATAACATCACTCACCATAACTCGAAACGTACTCCACAACCTGTGTGGGTAACGTCACTCACCATCACTCTGAACGTACTCCACAGTCTACATGGATAACATCACTCACCATCACTCTGAAAGTACTCCACAATATACAAGGAAAACGTCACACCCCATCACTAATAACGTACTGCACAACGGTGTGGATAAGATCACTCACCATCACTCTGAACGTACTCCAAAACTGGTGTGGGTAACGTCACTCACCATCACTCTGAAAGTACTCAGCAACCGGTGTGAATAACGTCACTCAACCCATCGCTCTGAACGTACTCCACAATTTACATAGATAACGTCACACCCCATCACTCTGAACTTACTCCTGAACAGGTGTGGATAACGTGACTCACCACCACTCTGAACGTACTCCACAACCGGTGTGGATAACGTCACTCACCATCACTCTCAACGTACTCCACAAACTGTGTGGATAACGTCACTCACCATCACTCTCAACGTTTCCCACAACCGGTGTGGATAACGTCACTCACCATCACAATGAACGTACTCCACAATATACATTGGTAAAGTCAAACCCCATCACTCTGAAGGTACTCCAAAAACTACATGGATAACGTCACTCCCAATCACTCTGAACGTACTCCACAATCTAGATGGATAACGTCACACCACATCACTCTGAACGTACTGCTCAATGGCTGTGGATAACGTCACTCACCATCACTCTGAACGTACTCCACAACCGTAGTGGATAACGTCACTCACCATCACTCTCAACGTACTCCACGATCTACATGGATAACATCACTCAACATTACTCTGAACGTACTCCACAACCGGAGTGGATAAAGTCACTCACCATCACTTTAAACGTACTCCACAGCCGGTGTGGATAACATCACTCACCATCAATCTGAACGTACTCCACAAGCGGTGGGGATAACATCACTCACCATCACTCTGAACGTACGCCACAACCGTTGTGGATAACATCACTCACCATTACTCTGAACGTACTCCACAATCTACATGGATAACATCACTCACCATCACTCTGAATGTACTCCACAACCGGTGTGGATGACGTCACTCACCACATCACTCTGAACGTACTCCACAATTTACATGGGTAACGTCACACGGCATCACTCTGAACGTACTCCTGAACGAGTGTGGATAACGTCACTCACCATCACTCTGAACGTACTCCACAGCCGGTGTGGATAACGTCACTCACCATCACTCTCAACGTACTCCAAAACCGGTGTGGATAACGTCACTCACCATCACTCTGAACGTACTGACAACCGGTGTGGATAACGTCACTCACCATCTCTCTGAACGTACTCCACAACCGGTGTGGATAACGTCACTCACCATCACTCTGAACGTACTCCACAACCGGTGTCGATAACATCACTCACCATCACTCCGAACGTACTCCACAACCGGTTTGGATAACGTCTCTCACCATCACTCTGAACGTACTTATCAACCGTTTTGGATAACGTCAGTCACCATCACTCTGAACGTACTGCACAATCTACATGGTTAACATCACTCACCATCACTCTGAACGTACTCCACAACCGGTGTGGGAACGTCAATCACCATCACTCTGAACGTACTCCACAATCTACATGGATAAAGTCACACCCCATCACTCTGAACGTACTCCACAACCGGTTTGGATAACGTAACTCACCGTCACTCTGAACGTGCTCCACAATCTACATGGATAACGTCACTCACCATCACTAATAACGTACTGCACAACGGTGTGGATAAGATCACTCACCATCACTCTGAACGTACTCCAAAACCGGTGTGGGTAACGTCACTCACCATCACTCTGAACGTACTCCAAAACCGGTGTGGGTAACGTCACTCACCATCACTCTGAACGTACTCCACAACCGGTGTGAATAACGTCACTCAACCCATCTCTCTGAACGTATTCCACAATTTACATGGATAACGTCACACCCCATCACTCTGAACTTACTCCTGAACAGGTGTGGATAACGTCAGTCACCATGACTCTGAACGTACTCCACAAACGGTGTGGATAACGTCACTCACCATCACTCTGAACGTTTCCCACAACCGGTGTGGATAATGTCACTCACCATCACTCTGAAGGTACTCCACAGTATACATGGATAACGTCAAACCCCATCACTCTGAACGTACTCCAAAAAGTACATGGATAACGTCACTCCCAATCACTCTGAACGTACTCCACAATCTAGATGGATAATGTCACACCACATCACTCTGAACGTACTGCTTAACGGCTGTGGATAACGTCACTCACCATCACTCTGAACGTACTCCACAACCGTTGTGGATAACGTCACTCACCATCGCACTGAACGTACTCCACAATCTACATGGATAACGTCACTCCCCATCACTCTGATCGTTCTTGAAAATCGACGTGGGTAACGTCACTCACCATCACGCTGAACGTACTCCACAGCCGGTGTGGATAACGACACTCACCATCACTCTCAACGTACTCCAAAACCGGTGTGGATAACATCACTCGCCATCACTCTGAACGTACTCCACAACTGGTGTGGATAACGTCACTCACCATCACCTTAAACGTACTGCACAACCGGTGTGGGTAACGTCACTCACCATCAATCTGAACGTACTCCACAATCTACATGGATACCGTCACTCTCCATCCCTCTGAACGTACTCCACAATCTACATGGATAACGTCACACCCCATCACTCTGAACGTACTCCTGAACAGGTGTGGATAACATCACTCACCATTACTCTGAACGTACTCCACAACCGGTGTGGATAACGACACTCACCATCACTCTCAACGTACTCCAGAAACGGTGTGGATAACGTCACTCACCAGCACTCTGAACGTTTCCCACAACCGTTGTGGATAACATCACTCACCATTACTCTGAACGTACTCCACAATCTACATGGATAACATCACTCACCATCACTCTGAATGTACTCCACAACCGGTGTGGATGACGTCACTCACCACATCACTCTGAACGTACTCCACAATTTACATGGGTAACGTCACACGGCATCACTCTGAACGTACTCCTGAACGAGTGTGGATAACGTCACTCACCATCACTCTGAACGTACTCCACAGCCGGTGTGGATAACGTCACTCACCATCACTCTCAACGTACTCCAAAACCGGTGTGGATAACGTCACTCACCATCACTCTGAACGTACTGACAACCGGTGTGGATAACGTCACTCACCATCTCTCTGAACGTACTCCACAACCGGTGTGGATAACGTCACTCACCATCACTCTGAACGTACTCCACAACCGGTGTCGATAACATCACTCACCATCACTCCGAACGTACTCCACAACCGGTTTGGATAACGTCTCTCACCATCACTCTGAACGTACTTATCAACCGTTTTGGATAACGTCAGTCACCATCACTCTGAACGTACTGCACAATCTACATGGTTAACATCACTCACCATCACTCTGAACGTACTCCACAACCGGTGTGGGAACGTCAATCACCATCACTCTGAACGTACTCCACAATCTACATGGATAAAGTCACACCCCATCACTCTGAACGTACTCCACAACCGGTTTGGATAACGTAACTCACCGTCACTCTGAACGTGCTCCACAATCTACATGGATAACGTCACTCACCATCACTAATAACGTACTGCACAACGGTGTGGATAAGATCACTCACCATCACTCTGAACGTACTCCAAAACCGGTGTGGGTAACGTCACTCACCATCACTCTGAACGTACTCCAAAACCGGTGTGGGTAACGTCACTCACCATCACTCTGAACGTACTCCACAACCGGTGTGAATAACGTCACTCAACCCATCTCTCTGAACGTATTCCACAATTTACATGGATAACGTCACACCCCATCACTCTGAACTTACTCCTGAACAGGTGTGGATAACGTCACTCACCATGACTCTGAACGTACTCCACAAACGGTGTGGATAACGTCACTCACCATCACTCTGAACGTTTCCCACAACCGGTGTGGATAATGTCACTCACCATCACTCTGAAGGTTCTCCACAGTATACATGGATAACGTCAAACCCCATCACTCTGAACGTACTCCAAAAAGTACATGGATAACGTCACTCCCAATCACTCTGAACGTACTCCACAATCTAGATGGATAATGTCACACCACATCACTCTGAACGTACTGCTTAACGGCTGTGGATAACGTCACTCACCATCACTCTGAACGTACTCCACAACCGTTGTGGATAACGTCACTCACCATCGCACTGAACGTACTCCACAATCTACATGGATAACGTCACTCCCCATCACTCTGATCGTTCTTGAAAATCGACGTGGGTAACGTCACTCACCATCACGCTGAACGTACTCCACAGCCGGTGTGGATAACGACACTCACCATCACTCTCAACGTACTCCAAAACCGGTGTGGATAACATCACTCGCCATCACTCTGAACGTACTCCACAACCGGTGTGGATAACGTCACTCACCATCACCTTAAACGTACTGCACAACCGGTGTGGGTAACGTCACTCACCATCAATCTGAACGTACTCCACAATCTACATGGATACCGTCACTCTCCATCCCTCTGAACGTACTCCACAATCTACATGGATAACGTCACACCCCATCACTCTGAACGTACTCCTGAACAGGTGTGGATAACATCACTCACCATTACTCTGAACGTACTCCACAACCGGTGTGGATAACGACACTCACCATCACTCTCAACGTACTCCAGAAACGGTGTGGATAACGTCACTCACCAGCACTCTGAACGTTTCCCACAACCGGTGTGGATAACGTCACTCATCATTACTCTGAACATACTCCACAACATACATGGATAACGTCACACCCCATCACTCTGAACGTACTCCAAAAACTACATGGATAACGTCACTCCCAATCACTCTCAACGTACTCAACAACCAGTGTGGATAACGTCACTAACCATCATCCTGAACGTACTGCACAACCGATGTAGATAACGTCACTCACCATCACTCTGAATGTACTCCACAACCGTTGTGGATAACGTCACTCACCATCACTCTGAACGTACTCCACAACCGGTGTTGATAACGTCACTGACCAGCACTCTGAACGTTTCCCACATCCGGTGTGGATAACGTCACTCACCATCACTCTGAACGTACTCCACAATATAGATGGATAACGTCACACCCCATCACTCTGAACGTACTCCACAACCGGTGTGGATAACGTCACTCACCATCACTCTGAACGTACTACACAACCGATGTGGATAACGTCACTCACCATCACTCTGAACGTACTCCACAACCCTTTTGGATAACGTCACTCACCATCACTCTGAACGTACTCCACAATCTACATGGATAACATCACTCACCATGACTCGAAACGTACTCCACAACCTGTGTGGGTAACGTCACTCACCATCACTCTGAACGTACTCCACAACCGGTGTGGGTAACGTCACTCACCATCACTCTGAACGTACTCCACAGTCTACATGGATAACATCACTCACCATCACTCTGAATATACTCCACAACCGAAGTGGATAACGTCACTCACCATCACTCTGAACGTACTTCACAACCGGTGTGGATAACGTCACTCACTATCACTCTCAACGTAATCCACAAACGGTGTTTATAACGTCACTGACCAGCATTCTGTACGTTTCCCACAACCGGTGTGGATAACGACACTCACCATCACTCTCAACGTACTCCACAAACGGTGTGGATAACGTCACTCACCAGCACTCTGAACGTTTCCCACAACCGGTGTGGATAACGTCACTCATCATTACTCTGAACATAATCCACAACCGTTGTGCATAACGACACTCCCAATCACTCTCAACGTACTCAACAACCGGTGTGGATAACGTCACTAACCATCATCCTGAACGTACTGCACAACCGATGTAGATAACGTCACTCACCATCACTCTGAATGTACTCCACAACCGTTGTGGATAACGTCACTCACCATCACTCTGAACGTACTCCACAACCGGTGTTGATAACGTCACTGACCAGCACTCTGAACGTTTCCCACATCCGGTGTGGATAACGTCACTCACCATCACTCTGAACGTACTGCACAATCTACATGGTTAACATCACTCACCATCACTCTGAACGTACTCCACAACCGGTGTGGGTAACGTCACTCACCATCACTCTGAACGTACTCCACAATCTACATGGATAAAGTCACACCCCATCACTCTGAACGTACTCCACAACCGGTTTGGATAACGTAACTCACCGTCACTCTGAACGTACTCCACAATCTACATGGATAACGTCACTCACCATCACTAATAACGTACTGCACAACGGTGTGGATAAGATCACTCACCATCACTCTGAACGTACTCCAAAACCGGTGTGGGTAACATCACTCACCATCACTCTGAACGTACTCCACAAACGGTGTGAATAACGTCACTCAACCCATCTCTCTGAACGTACTCCACAATTTACATGGATAACGTCACACCCCATCACTCTGAACTTACTCCTGAACAGGTGTGGATAACGTCACTCACCATGACTCAGAACGTACTCCACAAACGGTGTGGATAACGTCACTCACCATCACTCAGAAACGTTTCCCACAACCGGTGTGGATAACGTCACTCACCATCACTCTGAAGGTACTCCACAATATACATGGATAACGTCAAACCCCATCACTCTGAACGTACTCCAAAAAGTGCATGGAGAACGTCACTCCCAATCACTCTGAACGTACTCCACAATCTAGGTGGATAACGTCACACCACATCACTCTGAACGTACTGCTTAACGGCTGTGGATAACGTCACTCACCATCACTCTGAACGTACTCCACAACCGTTGTGGATAACGTCACTCACCATCGCTCTGAACGTACTCCACAATCTACATGGATAACCTCACTCCCCATCACTCTGATCGTTCTTGAAAATCAACGTGGGTAACGTCACTCACCATCACGCTGAACGTACTCCACAGCCGGTGTGGATAACGACACTCACCATCACTCTCAACGTACTCCAAAACCGGTGTGGATAACATCTCTCGCCATCACTCTGAACGTACTCCACAACCGGTGTGGATAACGTCACTCACCATCACTTTAAACATACTGCACAACCGGTGTGGGTAACGTCACTCACCATCACTCTGAACGTACTCCACAATCTACATGGATACCGTCACTCTCCATCCCTCTGAACGTACTCCACAATCTACATGGATAACGTCACACCCCATCACTCTGAACGTACTCCTGAACAGGTGTGGATAACATCACTCACCATCACTCTGAACGTACTCCACAACCGTTGTGGATAACGACACTCACCATCACTCTCAACGTACTCCACAAACGGTGTGGATAACGTCACTCACCAGCACTCTGAACGTTTCCCACATCTGGTGTGGATAACGTCACTCACCATCACTCTGAACGTACTCCACAATATACATGGATAACGTCACACCCCATCACTCTGAACGTACTACACAACCGATGTGGATAACGTCACTCACCATCACTCTGAACGTACTCCACAATCTACATGGACAACGTCACACCCCATCACTCTAAACGTTTTCCAAAACCGGAGTGGGTAACGTCACTCACCATCACACTGAAAGTAGTCCACAACCGGTGTGGATAACATCACTCACGATCACACTGAACGTACTGCACAACCGGAGTGGATAACATAACACCCCATCACTCTGAACGTACTCCGGAATCTACATGGATAACTTCACTCACCATCCCTCTGAACGTAATGCACAACCAGTGTGGGTAAGGTTACTCACCATCACTCTGAACAAACTCCACAACCGGTGTGGATAACGTCACTCACCATCACTCTGAACGTACTCCACAACCCTTTTGGATAACGTCACTCACCATCACTCTGTACGTACTCCACAATCTACATGGATAACGTCACACCCCATCACTCTGAACGTTTTCCAAAACCGGGGTGGGTAACGTCACTCACCATCACTCTGAATGTACTCCACAGCCGGTGTGGATAACGTCACTCACCATCACTCTGAATGTACTCCACAACCGGTGTGGATAACGTCACTCACCATCACACTGAACGTACTGCACAACCGGAGTGGATAACATAACACCCCATCACTCTGAACGTACTCCGGAATCGACATGGATAACGTCACTCACCATCACTCTGAATGTACTCCACAACCGGTGTGGATAACGTCACTCACCATCACTCTGAAAGTACTCCACAATCTACATGGATAACATCACTCACCATAACTCGAAACGTACTCCACAACCTGTGTGGGTAACGTCACTCACCATCACTCTGAACGTACTCCACAGTCTACATGGATAACATCACTCACCATCACTCTGAACGTACTCCACAATCTACATGGATAACGTCACATCCCATCACTCTGAACGTACTCCTGAACAGGTGTGGATAACATCACTCACCATCACTCTCAACGTACTCCACAAACGGTGTGGATAACGTCACTCACCAGCACTCTGAACGTTTCCCACAACCGGTGTGGATAACGTCACTCATCATTACTCTGAACATACTCCACAACATACATGGATAACGTCACACCCCATCACTCTGAACGTACTCCAAAAACTACATGGATAACGTCACTCCCGATCACTCTCAACGTACTCAACAACCGGTGTGGATAACGTCACTAACCATCATCCTGAACGTACTGCACAACCGATGTAGATAACGTCACTCACCATCACTCTGAATGTACTCCACAACCGTTGTGGATAACGTCACTCACCATCACTCTGAACGTACTCCACAACCGGTGTTGATAACGTCACTGACCAGCACTCTGAACGTTTCCCACATCCGGTGTGTATAACGTCACTCACCATCACTCTGAACGTACTCCACAATATACATGGATAACGTCACACCCCATCACTCTGAACGTACTCCACAACCGGTGTGGATAACGTCACTCACCATCACTCTGAACGTACTACACAACCGATGTGGATAACGTCACTCACCATCACTCTGAACGTACTCCACAATCTACATGGATAACGTCACACCCCATCACTCTGAACGTTTTCCAAAACCGGGGTGGGTAACGTCACTCACCATCACTCTGAACGTACTCCAAAGCCGGTGTGGATATCGTCACTCACCATCACACTGAAAGTAGTCCGCAACCGGTGTGGATAACATCACTCACGATCACACTGAACGTACTGAACAACCGGAGTGGATAACATAACACCCCATCACTCTGAACGTACTCCGGAATCTACATGGATAACTTCACTTACCATCCCTCTGAACGTACTGTACAACCAGTGTGGGTAAGGTTACTCACCATCACTCTGAACGTACTCCACAACCGGTGTGGATAACGTCACTCACCATCACTCTGAACGTACTCCACAACCCTTTTGGATAACGTCACTCACCATCACTCTGTACGTACTCCACAATCTACATGGATGACGTCACACCCCATCACTCTGAACGTTTTCCAAAACCGGGGTGGGTAACGTCACTCACCATCACTCTGAATGTACTCCACAGCCGGTGTGGATAACGTCACTCACCATCACTCTCAATGTACTCCACAACCGGTGTGGATATCGTCACTCACCATCACACTGAACGTACTGCACAACCGGAGTGGATAACATAACACCCCATCACTCTGAACGTTCTCCGGAATCTACATGGATAACGTCACTCACCATCACTCTGAATGTACTCCACAACCGGTGTGGATAACGTCACTCACCATCACTCTGAAAGTACTCCACAATCTACATGGATAACATCACTCACCATAACTCGAAACGTACTCCACAACCTGTGTGGGTAACGTCACTCACCATCACTCTGAACGTACTCCACAGTCTACATGGATAACATCACTCACCATCACTCTGAAAGTACTCCACAATATACAAGGAAAACGTCACACCCCATCACTAATAACGTACTGCACAACGGTGTGGATAAGATCACTCACCATCACTCTGAACGTACTCCAAAACTGGTGTGGGTAACGTCACTCACCATCACTCTGAAAGTACTCAGCAACCGGTGTGAATAACGTCACTCAACCCATCGCTCTGAACGTACTCCACAATTTACATAGATAACGTCACACCCCATCACTCTGAACTTACTCCTGAACAGGTGTGGATAACGTGACTCACCACCACTCTGAACGTACTCCACAACCGGTGTGGATAACGTCACTCACCATCACTCTCAACGTACTCCACAAACTGTGTGGATAACGTCACTCACCATCACTCTCAACGTTTCCCACAACCGGTGTGGATAACGTCACTCACCATCACAATGAACGTACTCCACAATATACATTGGTAAAGTCAAACCCCATCACTCTGAAGGTACTCCAAAAACTACATGGATAACGTCACTCCCAATCACTCTGAACGTACTCCACAATCTAGATGGATAACGTCACACCACATCACTCTGAACGTACTGCTCAATGGCTGTGGATAACGTCACTCACCATCACTCTGAACGTACTCCACAACCGTAGTGGATAACGTCACTCACCATCACTCTCAACGTACTCCACGATCTACATGGATAACATCACTCAACATTACTCTGAACGTACGCCACAACCGTTGTGGATAACATCACTCACCATTACTCTGAACGTACTCCACAATCTACATGGATAACATCACTCACCATCACTCTGAATGTACTCCACAACCGGTGTGGATGACGTCACTCACCACATCACTCTGAACGTACTCCACAATTTACATGGGTAACGTCACACGGCATCACTCTGAACGTACTCCTGAACGAGTGTGGATAACGTCACTCACCATCACTCTGAACGTACTCCACAGCCGGTGTGGATAACGTCACTCACCATCACTCTCAACGTACTCCAAAACCGGTGTGGATAACGTCACTCACCATCACTCTGAACGTACTGACAACCGGTGTGGATAACGTCACTCACCATCTCTCTGAACGTACTCCACAACCGGTGTGGATAACGTCACTCACCATCACTCTGAACGTACTCCACAACCGGTGTCGATAACATCACTCACCATCACTCCGAACGTACTCCACAACCGGTTTGGATAACGTCTCTCACCATCACTCTGAACGTACTTATCAACCGTTTTGGATAACGTCAGTCACCATCACTCTGAACGTACTGCACAATCTACATGGTTAACATCACTCACCATCACTCTGAACGTACTCCACAACCGGTGTGGGAACGTCAATCACCATCACTCTGAACGTACTCCACAATCTACATGGATAAAGTCACACCCCATCACTCTGAACGTACTCCACAACCGGTTTGGATAACGTAACTCACCGTCACTCTGAACGTGCTCCACAATCTACATGGATAACGTCACTCACCATCACTAATAACGTACTGCACAACGGTGTGGATAAGATCACTCACCATCACTCTGAACGTACTCCAAAACCGGTGTGGGTAACGTCACTCACCATCACTCTGAACGTACTCCAAAACCGGTGTGGGTAACGTCACTCACCATCACTCTGAACGTACTCCACAACCGGTGTGAATAACATCACTCAACCCATCTCTCTGAACGTATTCCACAATTTACATGGATAACGTCACACCCCATCACTCTGAACTTACTCCTGAACAGGTGTGGATAACGTCACTCACCATGACTCTGAACGTACTCCACAAACGGTGTGGATAACGTCACTCACCATCACTCTGAACGTTTCCCACAACCGGTGTGGATAATGTCACTCACCATCACTCTGAAGGTACTCCACAGTATACATGGATAACGTCAAACCCCATCACTCTGAACGTACTCCAAAAAGTACATGGATAACGTCACTCCCAATCACTCTGAACGTACTCCACAATCTAGATGGATAATGTCACACCACATCACTCTGAACGTACTGCTTAACGGCTGTGGATAACGTCACTCACCATCACTCTGAACGTACTCCACAACCGTTGTGGATAACGTCACTCACCATCGCACTGAACGTACTCCACAATCTACATGGATAACGTCACTCCCCATCACTCTGATCGTTCTTGAAAATCGACGTGGGTAACGTCACTCACCATCACGCTGAACGTACTCCACAGCCGGTGTGGATAACGACACTCACCATCACTCTCAACGTACTCCAAAACCGGTGTGGATAACATCACTCGCCATCACTCTGAACGTACTCCACAACCGGTGTGGATAACGTCACTCACCATCACCTTAAACGTACTGCACAACCGGTGTGGGTAACGTCACTCACCATCAATCTGAACGTACTCCACAATCTACATGGATACCGTCACTCTCCATCCCTCTGAACGTACTCCACAATCTACATGGATAACGTCACACCCCATCACTCTGAACGTACTCCTGAACAGGTGTGGATAACATCACTCACCATTACTCTGAACGTACTCCACAACCGGTGTGGATAACGACACTCACCATCACTCTCAACGTACTCCAGAAACGGTGTGGATAACGTCACTCACCAGCACTCTGAACGTTTCCCACAACCGGTGTGGATAACGTCACTCATCATTACTCTGAACATACTCCACAACATACATGGATAACGTCACACCCCATCACTCTGAACGTACTCCAAAAACTACATGGATAACGTCACTCCCAATCACTCTCAACGTACTCAACAACCAGTGTGGATAACGTCACTAACCATCATCCTGAACGTACTGCACAACCGATGTAGATAACGTCACTCACCATCACTCTGAATGTACTCCACAACCGTTGTGGATAACGTCACTCACCATCACTCTGAACGTACTCCACAACCGGTGTTGATAACGTCACTGACCAGCACTCTGAACGTTTCCCACATCCGGTGTGGATAACGTCACTCACCATCACTCTGAACGTACTCCACAATATAGATGGATAACGTCACACCCCATCACTCTGAACGTACTCCACAACCGGTGTGGATAACGTCACTCACCATCACTCTGAACGTACTACACAACCGATGTGGATAACGTCACTCACCATCACTCTGAACGTACTCCACAACCCTTTTGGATAACGTCACTCACCATCACTCTGAACGTACTCCACAATCTACATGGATAACATCACTCACCATGACTCGAAACGTACTCCACAACCTGTGTGGGTAACGTCACTCACCATCACTCTGAACGTACTCCACAACCGGTGTGGGTAACGTCACTCACCATCACTCTGAACGTACTCCACAGTCTACATGGATAACATCACTCACCATCACTCTGAATATACTCCACAACCGAAGTGGATAACGTCACTCACCATCACTCTGAACGTACTTCACAACCGGTGTGGATAACGTCACTCACTATCACTCTCAACGTAATCCACAAACGGTGTTTATAACGTCACTGACCAGCATTCTGTACGTTTCCCACAACCGGTGTGGATAACTTCACTCACCTTCACTCTGAACGTACTCCACAATATACAAGGAAAACTTCACACCCCATCACTAATAACGTACTGCACAACGGTGTGGATAAGATCACTCACCATCACTCTGAACGTACTCCAAAACCGGTGTGGGTAACGTCACTCACCATCACTCTGAACGTACTCCACAACCGGTGTGAATAACGTCACTCAACCCATCTCTCTGAACGTACTCCACAATTTACATGGATAACGTCACACCCCATCACTCTGAACTTACTCCTGAACAGGTGTGGATAACTCACTCACCATGACTCTGAACGTACTCCACAACCGGTGTGGATAACGACACTCACCATCACTCTCAACGTACTCCACAAACGGTGTGGATAACGTCACTCACCAGCACTCTGAACGTTTCCCACAACCGGTGTGGATAAAGTCACTCACCATCACTCTGAACATACTCCACAATATACATAGATAACGTCAAACCCCATCACTCAGAACATACTCAAAAAACTACATGGATAATGTCACTCCCAATCACTCAGAACGTACTCCACAATCTAGATGGATAACGTCACACCACATCACTCTGAACGTACTGCTCAACCGGTGTGGCTAACGTCACTCACCATCACTCTGAACGTACTCCACAACCGTTGTGGATAACGTCACGCACCTCATCTCTCTGAACGTACTCCACAATTTACATGGATAATGTCACACCCCATCACTCTGAACGTACTCCACAACCGGTGTGGATAACGACACTCACCATTACTCTGAACGTACTACACAAACGGTATGGATAACATCACTGACCAGCACTCTGAACGTTTCCCACAACCGCTGTGGATAACGTCACTCATCATTACTCTGAACATACTCCACAATATACATGGATAACGTCACACCCCATCACTCTGAACGTACTCCAAAAACTACATGGATAACGTCAAGCCCAATCACTCTCAACGTACTCCACAACCGGCGTGGATAACGTCACTAACCATCATCCTGAACGTACTGCCAACCGATGTGGATAACATCACTCACCATCACTCTGAATGTACTCCACAACCGGTGTGGATAACGTCACTCCCCATCACTCTCAACGTACTCCACAACCGGTGTGAATAACGTCACCCCCAATCACTCTGAACGTACTGCACAACCGGTGTTGATAACGTCACTCACCAGCCCTCTGAACGTTTCACACAACCGGTGTGGATAACGTCACTCACCATCACTCTGAACGTATTCCACAATATACATGGATAACGTCACACCCTATCACTCTGAACGTACTCCACAACCGGTGTGGATAACGTAACTCACCATCACTCTGAACGTACTGCACAACTGATGTGGATAACGTCACTCACCACCACTCTGTACGTACTCCACTATCTACATGGATAACGTCACACCCCATCACTCTGAACGTTTTCCAAAACCGGGGTGGGTAACGTCACTCACCATCACTCTGAATGTACTCCACAGCCGGTGTGGATAACGTCACTCACCATCACTCTCAATGTACACCACAACTGGTGTGGATAACGTCAGTCACCATCACACTGAAAGTACTGCACAACCGGAGTGGATAACATAACACCCCATCACTCTGAACGTACTCCGGAATCTACATGGATAACGTCACTCACCATCACTCTGAATGTACTCCACAACCGGTGTGGATAACGTCACTCACCATCACTCTGAAAGTACTCCACAATCTACATGGATAACATCACTCACCATAACTCGAAACGTACTCCACAACCTGTGTGGGTAACGTCACTCACCATCACTCTGAACGTACTCCACAGTCTACATGGATAACATCACTCACCATCACTCTGAACGTACTCCACAATATACAAGGAAAACGTCACACCCCATCACTAATAACGTACTGCACAACGGTGTGGATAAGATCACTCACCATCACTCTGAACGTACTCCAAAACTGCTGTGGGTAACGTTACTCACCATCACTCTAAACGTACTCAGCAACCGGTGTGAATAACGTCACTCAACCCATCGCTCTCAACGTACTCCACAATTTACATGGATAACGTCACACCCCATCACTCTGAACGTTCTTGAAGACCGACGTGGGTAACGTCACTCACCATCACGCTGAACGTACTCCACAGCCGGTGTGGATAACGTCACTCACCATCACTCTCAACGTACTCCAAAACCGGTGTGGATAACGTCACTCACCATCACTCTGAACGTACTGACAACCGCTGTGGATAACGTCACTCACCATCTCTCTGAACGTAATCCACAACCGGTGTGGATAACGTCACTCACCATCACTCTGAACGTACTCCACAACCGGTGTGGGTAACTTCACTCACCGTCACTCTGAACGTACTCCACAATCTACATGGATAACGTCACTCACCATCACTAAGAACGTACTGCACAACGATGTGGATAACGTCACTCACCACCACTCTGAACGTACTCCACAACCGGTGTGGATAATGTCACTCACCATCACTCTGAACGTACTGCACAACCGGAGTGGGTAACGTCACTCACCATCACTCTGAACGTACTTATCAATCGGAGTGGATAACGTCACTCACCATCACTCTGAACGTACTCCACAATATACATTGGTAAAGTCAAACCCCATCACTCTGAAGGTACTCCAAAAACTACATGGATAACGTCACTCCCAATCACTCTGAACGTACTGCACAATCTAGATGGATAACGTCACACCACATCACTCTGAACGTACTGCTCAACGGCTGTGGATAACGTCACACCACATCACTCTGAACGTACTGCTCAACGGCTGTGGATAACGTCACTCACCATCACTCTGAACGTACTCCACAACCGTAGTGGATAACGTCACTCACCATCACTCTCAACGTACTCCACGATCTACATGGATAACCTCATTCAACATTACTCTGAACGTACTCCACAACCGGAGTGGATAACGTCACTCACCATCACTTTAAACGTACTCCACAGCCGGTGTGGATAACATCACTCACCATCAATCTGAACGTACTCCACAAGCGGTGGGGATAACATCACTCACCATCACTCTGAACGTACGCCACAACCGTTGTGGATAACATCACTCACCATTACTCTGAGCGTACTCCACAATCTACATGGATAACATCACTCACCATCACTCTGAATGTACTCCACAACCGGTGTGGATAACGTCACTCACCCCATCACTCTGAACGTACTCCACAATTTACATGGGTAACGTCACACCGCATCACTCTGAACGTACTCCTGAACGAGTGTGGATAACGTCACTCACCATCACTCTGAACGTACTCCACAGCCGGTGTGGATAACGTCACTCACCATCACTCTCAACGTACTCCAAAAGCGGTGTGGATAACGTCACTCACCATCACTCTGAACGTACTGACAACCAGTGTGGATAACGTCACTCACCATCTTTCTGAACGTACTCCACAACCGGTGTGGATAACGTCACTCACCATCACTCTGAACGTACTCCACAATCTACATGGATAACGTCACTCAACATCACTCTGAACGTACTCCACAACCGTTGTCGATAACATCACTCACCATCACTCCGAACGTACTCCACAACCGGTTTGGATAACGTCACTCACCATCACTCTGAACGTACTTATCAACCGGAGTGGATAACGTCACTCACCATCACTCTGAACGTACTGCACAATCTACATGGTTAACATCACTCACCATCACTCTGAACGTACTCCACAACCGGTGTGGGAACGTCACTCACCATCACTCTGAACGTACTCCACAATCTACATGGATAAAGTCACACCCCATCACTCTGAACGTACTCCACAACCGGTTTGGATAAAGTAACTCACCGTCACTCTGAACGTACTCCACAATCTACATGGATAACGTCACTCACCATCACTAATAACGTACTGCACAACGGTGTGGATAAGATCACTCACCATCACTCTGAACGTACTCCAAAACCGGTGTGGGTAACGTCACTCACCATCACTCTGAACGTACTCCACAACCGGTGTGAATAACGTCACTCAACCCATCTCTCTGAACGTACTCCACAATTTACATGGATAACGTCACACCCCATCACTCTGAACTTACTCCTGAACAGGTGTGGATAACGTCACTCACCATGACTCTGAACGTACTCCACAAACGGTGTGGATAACATCACTCACCATCACTCTGAACGTTTCCCACAACCGGTGTGGATAACGTCACTCACCATCACTCTGAAGGTACTCCACAGTATACATGGATAACGTCAAACCCCATCACTCTGAACGTACTCCAAAAAGTACATGGATAACGTCACTCCCAATCACTCTGAACGTACTCCACAATCTAGATGGATAACGTCACACCACATCACTCTGAACGTACTGCTTAACGGCTGTGGATAACGTCACTCACCATCACTCTGAACGTACTCCACAACCGTTGTGGATAACGTCACTCACCATCGCTCTGAACGTACTCCACAATCTACATGGATAACGTCACTCCCCATCACTCTGATCGTCTTGAAAATCGACGTGGGTAACGTCACTCACCATCACGCTGAACGTACTCCACAGCCGGTGTGGATAACGACACTCACCATCACTCTCAACGTACTCCAAAACCGGTGTGGATAACATCACTCACCATCACTCTGAACGTACTCCACAACCGGTGTGGATAACGTCACTCACCATCACTTTAAACGTACTGCACAACCTGTGTGGGTAACGTCACTCACCATCAATCTGAACGTACTCCACAATCTACATGGATACCGTCACTCTCCATCCCTCTGAACGTACTCCACAATCTACATGGATAACGTCACACCCCATCACTCTGAACGTACTCCTGAACAGGTGTGGATAACATCACTCACCATCACTCTGAACGTACTCCACAACCGGTGTGGATAACGACACTCACCATCACTCTCAACGTACTCCACAAACGGTGTGGATAACGTCACTCACCAGCACTCTGAACGTTTCCCACAACCGGTGTGGATAACGTCACTCATCATTACTCTGAACATACTCCACAACATACATGGATAACGTCACACCCCATCACTCTGAACGTACTCCAAAAACTACATGGATAACGTCACTCCCAATCACTCTCAACGTACTCAACAACCGGTGTGGATAACGTCACTAACCATCATCCTGAACGTACTGCACAACCGATGTAGATAACGTCACTCACCATCACTCTGAATATACTCCACAACCGTTGTGGATAACATCACTCACCATCACTCTGAACGTACTCCACAACCGGTGTTGATAACGTCACTGACCAGCACTCTGAACGTTTCCCACATCCGGTGTGGATAACGTCACTCACCATCACTCTGAACGTACTCCACAATATACATGGATAACGTCACACCCCATCACTCTGAACGTACTCCACAACCGGTGTGGATAACGTCACTCACCATCACTCTGAACGTACTACACAACCGATGTGGATAACGTCACTCACCATCACTCTGAACGTACTCCACAATCTACATGGATAACGTCACACCCCATCACTCTGAACGTTTTCCAAAACCGGGGTGTGTAACGTCACTCACCATCACTCTGAACGTACTCCAAAGCCGGTGTGGATAACGTCACTCACCATCACACTGAAAGTAGTCCACAACCGGTGTGGATAACATCACTCACGATCACACTGAACGTACTGCACAACCGGAGTGGATAACATAACACCCCATCACTCTGAACGTACTCCGGAATCTACATGGATAACTTCACTCACCATCCCTCTGAACGTACTGCACAACCAGTGTGGGTAAGGTTACTCACCATCACTCTGAACGTACTCCACAACCGGTGTGGATAACGTCACTCACCATCACTCTGAACGTACTCCACAACCCTTTTGGATAACGTCACTCACCATCACTCTGAAAGTACTCCACAATCTACATGGATAACATCACTCACCATGACTCGAAACGTACTCCACAACCTGTGTGGGTAACGTCACTCACCATCACTCTGAACGTACTCCACAGTCTACATGGATAACATCACTCACCATCACTCTGAATATACTCCACAACCGATGTGGATAACGTCACTCACCATCACTCTGAACGTACTTAACAACCGGTGTGGATAACGTCACTCACCATCACTCTCAACGTACTCCACAAACGGTGTTTATAACGTCACTGACCAGCATTCTGTACGTTTCCCACAACCGGTGTGGATAACTTCACTCACCATCACTCTGAACGTACTCCACAATATACAAGGAAAACGTCACACCCCATCACTAATAACGTACTGCACAACGGTGTGGATAAGATCACTCACCATCACTCTGAACGTACTCCAAAACCGGTGTGGGTAACGTCACTCACCATCACTCTGAACGTACTCCACAACCGGTGTGGATAACGACACTCACCATCACTCTCAACGTACTCCACAAACGGTGTGGATAAAGTCACTCACCATCACTCTGAACATACTCCACAATTTACATGGATAACGTCACACCCCATCACTCTGAACTTACTCCTGAACAGGTGTGGATAACTCACTCACCATGACTCTGAACGTACTCCACAACCGGTGTGGATAACGACACTCACCATCACTCTCAACGTACTCCACAAACGGTGTGGATAACGTCACTCACCAGCACTCTGAACGTTTCCCACAACCGGTGTGGATAAAGTCACTCACCATCACTCTGAACATACTCCACAATATACATGGATAACGTCAAACCCCATCACTCTGAACGTACTCCAAAAACTACATGGATAATGTCACTCCCAATCACTCTGAACGTACTCCACAATCTAGATGGATAACGTCACACCACATCACTCTGAACGTACTGCTCAACCGGTGTGGCTAACGTCACTCACCATCACTCTGAACGTACTCCACAACCGTTGTGGATAACGTCACGCACCTCATCTCTCTGAACGTACTCCACAATTTACATGGATAATGTCACACCCCATCACTCTGAACGTACTCCACAACCGGTGTGGATAACGACACTCACCATTACTCTGAACGTACTACACAAACGGTATGGATAACATCACTCACCAGCACTCTGAACGTTTCCCACAACCGCTGTGGATAACGTCACTCATCATTACTCTGAACATACTCCACAATATACATGGATAACGTCACACCCCATCACTCTGAACGTACTCCAAAAACTACATAGATAACGTCACTCCCAATCACTCTCAACGTACTCCACAACCGGTGTGGATAACGTCACTAACCATCATCCTGAACGTACTGCACAACCGATGTGGATAACATCACTCACCATCACTCTGAATGTACTCCACAACCGGTGTGGATAACGTCACTCCCCATCACTCTCAACGTACTCCACAACCGGTGTGAATAACGTCACCCCCAATCACTCTGAACGTACTGCACAACCGGTGTTGATAACGTCACTCACCAGCCCTCTGAACGTTTCACACAACCGGTGTGGATAACGTCACTCACCATCACTCTCAACGTATTCCACAATATACATGGATAACGTCACACCCCATCACTCTGAACGTACTCCAAAAACTACATGGATAACGTCAAGCCCAATCACTCTCAACGTACTCCACAACCGGCGTGGATAACGTCACTAACCATCATCCTGAACGTACTGCCAACCGATGTGGATAACATCACTCACCATCACTCTGAATGTACTCCACAACCGGTGTGGATAACGTCACTCCCCATCACTCTCAACGTACTCCACAACCGGTGTGAATAACGTCACCCCCAATCACTCTGAACGTACTGCACAACCGGTGTTGATAACGTCACTCACCAGCCCTCTGAACGTTTCACACAACCGGTGTGGATAACGTCACTCACCATCACTCTGAACGTATTCCACAATATACATGGATAACGTCACACCCTATCACTCTGAACGTACTCCACAACCGGTGTGGATAACGTAACTCACCATCACTCTGAACGTACTGCACAACTGATGTGGATAACGTCACTCACCACCACTCTGTACGTACTCCACTATCTACATGGATAACGTCACACCCCATCACTCTGAACGTTTTCCAAAACCGGGGTGGGTAACGTCACTCACCATCACTCTGAATGTACTCCACAGCCGGTGTGGATAACGTCACTCACCATCACTCTCAATGTACACCACAACTGGTGTGGATAACGTCAGTCACCATCACACTGAAAGTACTGCACAACCGGAGTGGATAACATAACACCCCATCACTCTGAACGTACTCCGGAATCTACATGGATAACGTCACTCACCATCACTCTGAATGTACTCCACAACCGGTGTGGATAACGTCACTCACCATCACTCTGAAAGTACTCCACAATCTACATGGATAACATCACTCACCATAACTCGAAACGTACTCCACAACCTGTGTGGGTAACGTCACTCACCATCACTCTGAACGTACTCCACAGTCTACATGGATAACATCACTCACCATCACTCTGAACGTACTCCACAATATACAAGGAAAACGTCACACCCCATCACTAATAACGTACTGCACAACGGTGTGGATAAGATCACTCACCATCACTCTGAACGTACTCCAAAACTGCTGTGGGTAACGTTACTCACCATCACTCTAAACGTACTCAGCAACCGGTGTGAATAACGTCACTCAACCCATCGCTCTCAACGTACTCCACAATTTACATGGATAACGTCACACCCCATCACTCTGAACGTTCTTGAAGACCGACGTGGGTAACGTCACTCACCATCACGCTGAACGTACTCCACAGCCGGTGTGGATAACGTCACTCACCATCACTCTCAACGTACTCCAAAACCGGTGTGGATAACGTCACTCACCATCACTCTGAACGTACTGACAACCGCTGTGGATAACGTCACTCACCATCTCTCTGAACGTAATCCACAACCGGTGTGGATAACGTCACTCACCATCACTCTGAACGTACTCCACAACCGGTGTGGGTAACTTCACTCACCGTCACTCTGAACGTACTCCACAATCTACATGGATAACGTCACTCACCATCACTAAGAACGTACTGCACAACGATGTGGATAACGTCACTCACCACCACTCTGAACGTACTCCACAACCGGTGTGGATAATGTCACTCACCATCACTCTGAACGTACTGCACAACCGGAGTGGGTAACGTCACTCACCATCACTCTGAACGTACTTATCAATCGGAGTGGATAACGTCACTCACCATCACTCTGAACGTACTCCACAATATACATTGGTAAAGTCAAACCCCATCACTCTGAAGGTACTCCAAAAACTACATGGATAACGTCACTCCCAATCACTCTGAACGTACTGCACAATCTAGATGGATAACGTCACACCACATCACTCTGAACGTACTGCTCAACGGCTGTGGATAACGTCACACCACATCACTCTGAACGTACTGCTCAACGGCTGTGGATAACGTCACTCACCATCACTCTGAACGTACTCCACAACCGTAGTGGATAACGTCACTCACCATCACTCTCAACGTACTCCACGATCTACATGGATAACCTCATTCAACATTACTCTGAACGTACTCCACAACCGGAGTGGATAACGTCACTCACCATCACTTTAAACGTACTCCACAGCCGGTGTGGATAACATCACTCACCATCAATCTGAACGTACTCCACAAGCGGTGGGGATAACATCACTCACCATCACTCTGAACGTACGCCACAACCGTTGTGGATAACATCACTCACCATTACTCTGAGCGTACTCCACAATCTACATGGATAACATCACTCACCATCACTCTGAATGTACTCCACAACCGGTGTGGATAACGTCACTCACCCCATCACTCTGAACGTACTCCACAATTTACATGGGTAACGTCACACCGCATCACTCTGAACGTACTCCTGAACGAGTGTGGATAACGTCACTCACCATCACTCTGAACGTACTCCACAGCCGGTGTGGATAACGTCACTCACCATCACTCTCAACGTACTCCAAAAGCGGTGTGGATAACGTCACTCACCATCACTCTGAACGTACTGACAACCAGTGTGGATAACGTCACTCACCATCTTTCTGAACGTACTCCACAACCGGTGTGGATAACGTCACTCACCATCACTCTGAACGTACTCCACAATCTACATGGATAACGTCACTCAACATCACTCTGAACGTACTCCACAACCGTTGTCGATAACATCACTCACCATCACTCCGAACGTACTCCACAACCGGTTTGGATAACGTCACTCACCATCACTCTGAACGTACTTATCAACCGGAGTGGATAACGTCACTCACCATCACTCTGAACGTACTGCACAATCTACATGGTTAACATCACTCACCATCACTCTGAACGTACTCCACAACCGGTGTGGGAACGTCACTCACCATCACTCTGAACGTACTCCACAATCTACATGGATAAAGTCACACCCCATCACTCTGAACGTACTCCACAACCGGTTTGGATAAAGTAACTCACCGTCACTCTGAACGTACTCCACAATCTACATGGATAACGTCACTCACCATCACTAATAACGTACTGCACAACGGTGTGGATAAGATCACTCACCATCACTCTGAACGTACTCCAAAACCGGTGTGGGTAACGTCACTCACCATCACTCTGAACGTACTCCACAACCGGTGTGAATAACGTCACTCAACCCATCTCTCTGAACGTACTCCACAATTTACATGGATAACGTCACACCCCATCACTCTGAACTTACTCCTGAACAGGTGTGGATAACGTCACTCACCATGACTCTGAACGTACTCCACAAACGGTGTGGATAACATCACTCACCATCACTCTGAACGTTTCCCACAACCGGTGTGGATAACGTCACTCACCATCACTCTGAAGGTACTCCACAGTATACATGGATAACGTCAAACCCCATCACTCTGAACGTACTCCAAAAAGTACATGGATAACGTCACTCCCAATCACTCTGAACGTACTCCACAATCTAGATGGATAACGTCACACCACATCACTCTGAACGTACTGCTTAACGGCTGTGGATAACGTCACTCACCATCACTCTGAACGTACTCCACAACCGTTGTGGATAACGTCACTCACCATCGCTCTGAACGTACTCCACAATCTACATGGATAACGTCACTCCCCATCACTCTGATCGTCTTGAAAATCGACGTGGGTAACGTCACTCACCATCACGCTGAACGTACTCCACAGCCGGTGTGGATAACGACACTCACCATCACTCTCAACGTACTCCAAAACCGGTGTGGATAACATCACTCACCATCACTCTGAACGTACTCCACAACCGGTGTGGATAACGTCACTCACCATCACTTTAAACGTACTGCACAACCTGTGTGGGTAACGTCACTCACCATCAATCTGAACGTACTCCACAATCTACATGGATACCGTCACTCTCCATCCCTCTGAACGTACTCCACAATCTACATGGATAACGTCACACCCCATCACTCTGAACGTACTCCTGAACAGGTGTGGATAACATCACTCACCATCACTCTGAACGTACTCCACAACCGGTGTGGATAACGACACTCACCATCACTCTCAACGTACTCCACAAACGGTGTGGATAACGTCACTCACCAGCACTCTGAACGTTTCCCACAACCGGTGTGGATAACGTCACTCATCATTACTCTGAACATACTCCACAACATACATGGATAACGTCACACCCCATCACTCTGAACGTACTCCAAAAACTACATGGATAACGTCACTCCCAATCACTCTCAACGTACTCAACAACCGGTGTGGATAACGTCACTAACCATCATCCTGAACGTACTGCACAACCGATGTAGATAACGTCACTCACCATCACTCTGAATATACTCCACAACCGTTGTGGATAACATCACTCACCATCACTCTGAACGTACTCCACAACCGGTGTTGATAACGTCACTGACCAGCACTCTGAACGTTTCCCACATCCGGTGTGGATAACGTCACTCACCATCACTCTGAACGTACTCCACAATATACATGGATAACGTCACACCCCATCACTCTGAACGTACTCCACAACCGGTGTGGATAACGTCACTCACCATCACTCTGAACGTACTACACAACCGATGTGGATAACGTCACTCACCATCACTCTGAACGTACTCCACAATCTACATGGATAACGTCACACCCCATCACTCTGAACGTTTTCCAAAACCGGGGTGTGTAACGTCACTCACCATCACTCTGAACGTACTCCAAAGCCGGTGTGGATAACGTCACTCACCATCACACTGAAAGTAGTCCACAACCGGTGTGGATAACATCACTCACGATCACACTGAACGTACTGCACAACCGGAGTGGATAACATAACACCCCATCACTCTGAACGTACTCCGGAATCTACATGGATAACTTCACTCACCATCCCTCTGAACGTACTGCACAACCAGTGTGGGTAAGGTTACTCACCATCACTCTGAACGTACTCCACAACCGGTGTGGATAACGTCACTCACCATCACTCTGAACGTACTCCACAACCCTTTTGGATAACGTCACTCACCATCACTCTGAAAGTACTCCACAATCTACATGGATAACATCACTCACCATGACTCGAAACGTACTCCACAACCTGTGTGGGTAACGTCACTCACCATCACTCTGAACGTACTCCACAGTCTACATGGATAACATCACTCACCATCACTCTGAATATACTCCACAACCGATGTGGATAACGTCACTCACCATCACTCTGAACGTACTTAACAACCGGTGTGGATAACGTCACTCACCATCACTCTCAACGTACTCCACAAACGGTGTTTATAACGTCACTGACCAGCATTCTGTACGTTTCCCACAACCGGTGTGGATAACTTCACTCACCATCACTCTGAACGTACTCCACAATATACAAGGAAAACGTCACACCCCATCACTAATAACGTACTGCACAACGGTGTGGATAAGATCACTCACCATCACTCTGAACGTACTCCAAAACCGGTGTGGGTAACGTCACTCACCATCACTCTGAACGTACTCCACAACCGGTGTGGATAACGACACTCACCATCACTCTCAACGTACTCCACAAACGGTGTGGATAAAGTCACTCACCATCACTCTGAACATACTCCACAATTTACATGGATAACGTCACACCCCATCACTCTGAACTTACTCCTGAACAGGTGTGGATAACTCACTCACCATGACTCTGAACGTACTCCACAACCGGTGTGGATAACGACACTCACCATCACTCTCAACGTACTCCACAAACGGTGTGGATAACGTCACTCACCAGCACTCTGAACGTTTCCCACAACCGGTGTGGATAAAGTCACTCACCATCACTCTGAACATACTCCACAATATACATGGATAACGTCAAACCCCATCACTCTGAACGTACTCCAAAAACTACATGGATAATGTCACTCCCAATCACTCTGAACGTACTCCACAATCTAGATGGATAACGTCACACCACATCACTCTGAACGTACTGCTCAACCGGTGTGGCTAACGTCACTCACCATCACTCTGAACGTACTCCACAACCGTTGTGGATAACGTCACGCACCTCATCTCTCTGAACGTACTCCACAATTTACATGGATAATGTCACACCCCATCACTCTGAACGTACTCCACAACCGGTGTGGATAACGACACTCACCATTACTCTGAACGTACTACACAAACGGTATGGATAACATCACTCACCAGCACTCTGAACGTTTCCCACAACCGCTGTGGATAACGTCACTCATCATTACTCTGAACATACTCCACAATATACATGGATAACGTCACACCCCATCACTCTGAACGTACTCCAAAAACTACATAGATAACGTCACTCCCAATCACTCTCAACGTACTCCACAACCGGTGTGGATAACGTCACTAACCATCATCCTGAACGTACTGCACAACCGATGTGGATAACATCACTCACCATCACTCTGAATGTACTCCACAACCGGTGTGGATAACGTCACTCCCCATCACTCTCAACGTACTCCACAACCGGTGTGAATAACGTCACCCCCAATCACTCTGAACGTACTGCACAACCGGTGTTGATAACGTCACTCACCAGCCCTCTGAACGTTTCACACAACCGGTGTGGATAACGTCACTCACCATCACTCTCAACGTATTCCACAATATACATGGATAACGTCACACCCCATCACTCTGAACGTACTCCAAAAACTACATGGATAACGTCACTCCCAATCACTCGCAACGTACTCCACAACCGGTGTGGATAACGTCACTAACCATCATCCTGAACGTACTGCACAACCGATGTGCATAACATCACTCACCATCACTCTGAATGTACTCCACAACCGGTGTGGATAACGTCACTCCCCATCACTCTCAACGTACTCCACAACCGGTGTGAATAACGTCACCCCCAATCACTCTGAATGTACTCCACAACCGGTGTGGATAACGTCACTCACCATCACTCTGAACGTATTCCACAATATACATGGATAACGTCACACCCTATCACTCTGAACGTACTCCACAACCGGTGTGGATAACTTCACTCACCATCACTCTGAACGTACTGCACAACCGATGTGGATAACGTCACTCACCACCACTCTGTACGAACTCCACTATCTACATGGATAACGTCACACCCCATCACTCTGAACGTTTTCCAAAACCGGGGTGGGTAACGTCACTCACCATCACTCTGAATGTACTCCACAGCCGGTGTGGATAACGTCACTCACCATCACTCTCAATGTACTCCACAACCGGTATGGATAACGTCACTCACCATCACACTGAACGTACTGCACAACCGGAGTGGATAACATAACACCCCATCACTCTGAACGTACTCCGGAATCTACATGGATAACGTCACTCACCATCACTCTGAATGTACTCCACAACCGGTGTGGATAACGTCATTCACCATCACTCTGAAAGTACTCCACAATCTACATGGATAACATCACTCACCATAACTCGAAACGTACTCCACAACCTGTGTGGGTAACGTCACTCACCATCACTCTGTACGTACTCCACAGTCTACATGGATAACATCACTCACCATCACTCTGAACGTACTCCACAATATACAAGGAAAACGTCATACCCCATCACTAATAACGTACTGCACAACGGTGTGGATAAGATCACTCACCATCACTCTGAACGTACTCCAAAACTGGTGTGGGTAACGTTACTCACCATCACTCTGAACGTACTCAGCAACCGGTGTGAATAACGTCACTCAACCCATCGCTCTGAACGTACTCCACAATTTACATGGATAACGTCACACCCCATCACTCTGAACTTACTCCTGAACAGGTGTGGATAACGTGACTCACCACCACTCTGAACGTACTCCACAACCGGTGTGGATAATGTCACTCACCATCACTCTCAACGTACTCCACAACCTGTGTGGATAACGTCACTCACCATCACTCTGAACGTACTCCACAATATACATTGGTAAAGTCAAACCCCATCACTCTGAAGGTACTCCAAAAACTACATGGATAACGTCACTCCCAATCACTCTGAACGTACTGCACAATCTAGATGGATAACGTCACACCACATCACTCTGAACGTACTGCTCAACGGCTGTGGATAACGTCACTCACCATCACTCTGAACGTACTCCACAACCGTAGTGGATAACGTCACTCACCATCACTCTCAACGTACTCCACGATCTACATGGATAACGTCACTCAACATTACTCTGAACGTACTCCACAACCGGAGTGGATAACGTCACTCACCATCACTTTAAACGTACTCCACAGCCGGTGTGGATAACATCACTCACCATCAATCTGAACGTACTCCACAAGCGGTGGGGATAACATCACTCACCATCACTCTGAACGTACGCCACAACCGTTGTGGATAACATCACTCACCATTACTCTGAACGTACTCCACAATCTACATGGATAACATCACTCACCATCACTCTGAATGTACTCCACAACCGGTGTGGATAACGTCACTCACCCCATCACTCTGAACGTACTCCACAATTTACATGGGTAACGTCACACCGCATCACTCTGAACGTACTCCTGAACGAGTGTGGATAACGTCACTCACCATCACTCTGAACGTACTCCACAACCGGTGTGGATAACGTCACTCACCATCACTCTCAACGTACTCCACAAACGTTGTTTATAACGTCACTGACCAGCACTCTGTACGGTTCCCACAACCGGTGTGGATAACTTTACTCACCATCACTCTGAACGTACTCCACAATATACAAGGATAACGTCACACCCCATCACTCTGAACGTACTGCTCAACGGGTGTGGATAACTACCCTCAACATCACTCTGAACGTACTCCACAACCGGAGTGGATAACGTCACTCACCATAACTCTGAACGTACTCCACCAGCGGTGGGGATAACATCACTCACCATCACTCTGAACGTACTCCACAACCGTTGTGGATAAAATCACTCACCATCGGTCTGAACGTACTCCACAATCTACATGGATAACGTCACTCAACATCAATCTGATCGTACTCCACAACCGGTGTGGGTAACGTCACTGACCATCACTCTGAACGTACTGCACAACCGGAGTGGATAACGTCACACCCTATCACTCTGAGAGTACTCCGGAATCTACATGGATACCGTCACTCTCCATCCCTCTGAACGCACTCCTGAACCGGTGTGGATAACGTCACTCACCATTACTCTGAACGTACTCCACAATCTACATGGACAACGTCACACCCCATCACTCTGAACGTTCTTGAAAACCGACGTGGGTAACGTCACTCACCATCACGCTGAACGTACTCCACAGCCGGTGTGGATAACGTCACTCACCATCACTCTCAACGTACTCCAAAACCGGTGTGGATAACGTCACTCACCATCACTCTGAACGTACTGACAACCGGTGTGGATAACGTCACTCACCATCTCTCTGAACGTAATCCACAACCGGTGTGGATAACGTCACTCACCATCACTCTGAACGTACTCCACAACCGGTGTGGGTAACTTCACTCACCGTCACTCTGAACGTACTCCACAAGCTACATGGATAACGTCACTCACCATCACTAAGAACGTACTGCACAACGATGTGGATAACGTCACTCACCACCACTCTGAACGTACTCCACAACCGGTGTGGATAACGTCACTCACCATCACTCTGAACGTACTGCACAACCGGAGTGGGTAACGTCACTCACCATCACTCTGAACGTACTTATCAACCGGAGTGGATAACGTCACTCACCATCACTCTGAACGTACTCCACAATATACATTGGTAAAGTCAAACCCCATCACTCTGAAGGTACTCCAAAAACTACATGGATAACGTCACTCCCAATCACTCTGAACGTACTGCACAATCTAGATGGATAACGTCACTCACCATCACTCTGAACGAACTCCACCAGCGGTGGGGATAACATCACTCACCATCACTCTGAACGTACTCCACAACCGTTGTGGATAAAATCACTCACCATCGGTCTGAACGTACTCCACAATCTACATGGATAACGTCACTCAACATCAATCTGATCGTACTCCACAACCGGTGTGGGTAACGTCACTGACCATCACTCTGAACGTACTGCACAACCGGAGTGGATAACGTCACACCCTATCACTCTGAGAGTACTCCGGAATCTACATGGATACCGTCACTCTCCATCCCTCTGAACGCACTCCTGAACCGGTGTGGATAACGTCACTCACCATTACTCTGAACGTATTCCACAATATACATGGATAACGTCACACCCTATCACTCTGAACGTACTCCACAACCGGTGTGGATAACGTCACTCACCATCACTCTGAACGTACTGCACAACCGATGTGGATAACTTCACTCACCGTCACTCTGAACGTACTCCACAATCTACATGGATAACGTCACTCACCATCACTAAGAACGTACTGCACAACGATGTGGATAACGTCACTCACCACCACTCTGAACGTACTCCACAACCGGTGTGGATAACGTCACTCACCATCACTCTGAACGTACTTATCAACCGGAGTGGATAACGTCAATCACCATCACTCTGAACGTACTCCACAATATACATTGGTAAAGTCAAACCCCATCACTCTGAAGGTACTCCAAAAACTTCATGGATAACGTCACTCCCAATCACTCTGAACGTACTGCACAATCTAGATGGATAACGTCACACCACATCACTCTGAACGTACTGCTCAACGGCTGTGGATAACGTCACTCACCATCACTCTGAACGTACTCCACAACCGTAGTGGATAACGTCACTCACCATCACTCTCAACGTACTCCACGATCTACATGGATAACGTCACTCAACATTACTCTGAACGTACTCCACAACCGGAGTGGATAACGTCACTCACCATCACTTTAAACGTACTCCACAGCCAGTGTGGATAACATCACTCACCATCAATCTGAACGTACTCCACAAGCGGTGGGGATAACATCACTCACCATCACTCTGAACGTACGCCACAACCGTTGTGGATAACATCACTCACCATTACTCTGAACGTACTCCACAATCTACATGGATAACATCACTCACCATCACTCTGAATGTACTCCAAAACCGGTGTGGATAACGTCACTCACCCCATCACTCTGAACGTACTCCACAATCTACATAGGTAACGTCACACCGCATCACTCTGAACGTACTCCTGAACGAGTGTGGATAACGTCACTCACCATCACTCTGAATGTAATCCACAGCCGGTGTGGATAACGTCACTCACCATCACTGTCAACGTACTCCAAAACCGGTGTGGATAACGTCACTCACCATCACTCTGAACGTACTGACAACCGGTGTGGATAACGTCACTCACCATGTCTCTGAACGTACTCCACAACCGGTGTGGATAACGTCACTCACCATCACTCTGAACGTACTCCACAATCTACATGGATAACGTCACTCAACATCAATCTGAACGTACTCCACAACCGGTGTCGATAACATCACTCACCATCACTCCGAACGTACTCCACAACTGGTTTGGATAACGTCACTCACCATCACTCTGAACGTACTTATCAACCGGAGTGGATAACGTCACTCACCATCACTCTGAACGTACTGCACAATCTACATGGTTAACATCACTCACCATCACTCTGAATGTACTCCACAACCGGTGTGGGTAACGTCACTCACCATCACTCTGAACGTACTCCACAATCTACATGGATAACGTCACACCCCATTACTCTGAACGTACTCCACAACCGGTTTGGATAACGTAACTCACCGTCACTCTGAACGTACTCCACAATCTACATGGATAACGTCACTCACCATCACTAATAACGTACTGCACAACGGTGTGGATAAGATCACTCACCATCACTCTGAACGTACTCCAAATCCGGTGTGGGTAACGTCACTCACCATCACTCTGAACGTACTCCACAACCGGTGTGAATAACGTCACTCAACCCATCTCTCTGAACGTACTCCACAATTTACATGGATAACGTCACTCACCATCACTCTGAACGTTTCCCACAACCGTTGTGGATAACGTCACTCACCATTGCTCTGAACGTACTCCACAATCTACATGGATAACGTCACTCCCCATCACTGTGATCGTTCTTGAAAATCGACGTGGATAACGTCACTCACCATCACTCTGAACGTACTGACAACCGGTGTGGATAACGTCACTCACCATGTCTCTGAACGTACTCCACAACCGGTGTGGATAACGTCACTCACCATCACTCTGAACGTACTCCACAATCTACATGGATAACGTCACTCAACATCAATCTGAACGTACTCCACAACCGGTGTCGATAACATCACTCACCATCACTCCGAACGTACTCCACAACCGGTTTGGATAACGTCACTCACCATCACTCTGAACGTACTTATCAACCGGAGTGGATAACGTCACTCACCATCACTCTGAACGTACTGCACAATCTACATGGTTAACATCACTCACCATCACTCTGAACGTACTCCACAACCGGTGTGGGTAACGTCACTCACCATCACTCTGAACGTACTCCACAATCTACATGGATAACGTCACACCCCATTACTCTGAACGTACTCCACAACCGGTTTGGATAACGTAACTCACCGTCACTCTGAACGTACTCCACAATCTACATGGATAACGTCACTCACCATCACTAATAACGTACTGCACAACGGTGTGGATAAGATCACTCACCATCACTCTGAACGTACTCCAAATCCGGTGTGGGTAACGTCACTCACCATCACTCTGAACGTACTCCACAACCGGTGTGAATAACGTCACTCAACCCATCTCTCTGAACGTACTCCACAATTTACATGGATAACTTCACTCACCATCACTCTGAACGTTTCCCACAACCGTTGTGGATAACGTCACTCACCATTGCTCTGAACGTACTCCACAATCTACATGGATAACGTCACTCCCCATCACTGTGATCGTTCTTGAAAATCGACGTGGGTAACGTCACTCACCATCACGCTGAACGTACTCCACAGCCGGTGTGGATAACGACACTCACCATCACTCTCAACGTACTACAAAACCGGTGTGGATAACATCACTCACCATCACTCTGAACGTACTCCACAACCGGTGTGGATAACGTCACTCACCATCACTTTAAACGCACTGCACAACCGGTGTGGGTAACGTCACTCACCATCACTCTGAACGTACTCCACAATCTACATGCATACCGTCACTCTCCATCCCTCTGAACGTACTCCACAATCTACATGGATAACATCACACCCCATCACTCTGAACGTACTCCTGAACAGGTGTGGATAACATCACTCACCATCACTCTGAACGTACTCCACAACCGGTGTGGATAACGACACTCACCATCACTCTCAACGTACTCCACAAACGGTGTGGATAACGTCACTCACCAGCACTCTGAACGTTTCCCACAACCGTTGTGGATAACGTCACTCATCATTACTCTGAACATACTCCACAACATACATGGATAACGTCACACCCCATCACTCTGAACGTACTCCAAAAACTACATGCATAATGTCACTCCCAATCACTCTGAACGTACTCCACAATCTAGATGGATAACGTCACACCACATCACTCTGAACGTACTGCTCAACGGCTGTGGATAACGTCACTCACCATCACTCTGAACGTACTCCAAAACCGTAGTCGATAACGTCACTCACCATCACTTTAAACGTACTCCACAGCCGGTCTGGATAACATCACTCACCATCAGTAAGAACGTACTGCACAACGGTGTGGATAACATCCTCACCATCTCTCTGAACGTACTCCACAACCGGTGTGGATAACGTCACTCACCATCACTCTGAACGTACTCCACAATCTACATGGATAACGTCACTCAACATCAATCTGAACGTACTCCACAACCGGTGTCGATAACATCACTCACCATCACTCCGAACGTACTCCACAACCGGTTTGGATAACATCACTCACCATCACTCTGAACGTACTTATCAACCGGAGTGGATAACGTCACTCACCATCACTCTGAACGTACTGCACAATCTACATGGTTAACATCACTCACCATCACTCTGAACGTACTCCACAACCGGTTTGGATAACGTAACTCACCGTCACTCTGAACGTACTCCACAATCTACATGGATAACGTCACTCACCATCACTAATAACGTACTGCACAACGGTGTGGATAAGATCACTCACCATCACTCTGAACGTACTCCAAAACCGGTGTGGGTAACGTCACTCACCATCACTCTGAACGTACTCCACAACCGGTGTGAATAACGTCACTCAACCCATCTCTCTGAACGTACTCCACAATTTACATGGATAACGTCACACCCCATCACTCTGAACTTACTCCTGAACAGGTGTGGATAACGTCACTCACCATGACTCTGAACGTACTCCACAAACGATGTGGATAACGTCACTCACCATCACTCTGAACGTTTCCCACAACCGTTGTGGATAACGTCACTCACCATTGCTCTGAACGTACTCCACAATCTACATGGATAACGTCACTCCCCATCACTCTGATCGTTCTTGAAAATCGACGTGGGTAACGTCACTCACCATCACGCTGAACGTACTCCACAGCCGGTGTGGATAACGACACTCACCATCACTCTCAACGTACTACAAAACCGGTGTGGATAACATCACTCACCATCACTCTGAACGTACTCCACAACCGGTGTGGATAACGTCACTCACCATCACTTTAAACGTACTGCACAACCGGTGTGGGTAACGTCACTCACCATCACTCTGAACGTACTCCACAATCTACATGGATACCGTCACTCTCCATCCCTCTGAACGTACTCCACAATCTACATGGATAACATCACACCCCATCACTCTGAACGTACTCCTGAACAGGTGTGGATAACATCACTCACCATCACTCTGAACGTACTCCACAACCGGTGTGGATAACGACACTCACCATCACTCTCAACGTACTCCACAAACGGTGTGGATAACGTCACTCACCAGCACTCTGAACGTTTCCCACAACCGTTGTGGATAACGTCACTCATCATTACTCTGAACATACTCCACAACATACATGGATAACGTCACACCCCATCACTCTGAACGTACTCCAAAAACTACATGGATAACGTCACTCCCAATCACTCTCAACGTACTCAACAACCGGTGTGGATAACGTCACTAACCATCATCCTGAACGTACTGCACAACCGATGTAGATAACGTCACTCACCATCACTCTGAATGTACTCCACAACCGTTGTGGATAACGTCACTCACCATCACTCTGAACGTACTCCACAACCGGTGTTGATAACGTCACTGACCAGCACTCTGAACGTTTCCCACATCCGGTGTGGATAACGTCACTCACCATCACTCTGAACGTACTCCACAATATACATGGATAACGTCACACCCCATCACTCTGAACGTACTCCACAACCGGTGTGGATAACGTCACTCACCATCACTCTGAACGTACTATGCAACCGATGTGGATAACTTCACTCACCATCACTCTGAACGTACTCCACAATCTACATGGATAACGTCACACCCCATCACTCTGAACGTTTTCCAAAACCGGGGGGGGTAACGTCACTCACCATCACTCTGAACGTACTCCAAAGCCGGTGTGGATAACGTCACTCACCATCACACTGAAAGTAGTCCACAACCGGTGTGGATAACATCACTCACGATCACACTGAACGTACTGCAAAACCGGAGTGGATAACATAACACCCCATCACTCTGAACGTACTCTGGAATCTACATGGATAACTTCACTCACCATCCCTCTGAACGTACTGCACAACCAGTGTGGGTAAGGTTACTCACCATCACTCTGAACGTACTCCACAACCGGTGTGGATAACGTCACTCACCATCACTCTGAACGTACTCCACAACCGGTGTGGGTAACGTCACTCACCATCACTCTGAACGTACTCCACAGTCTACATGGATAACATCACTCACCATCACTCTGAATATACTCCACAACCAATGTGGATAACGTCACTCACCATCACTCTGAACGTACTTCACAACGGGTGTGGATAACGTCACTCACCATCAGTCTCAACGTACTCCACAAACGGTGTTTATAACGTCACTGACCAGCATTCTGTACGTTTCCCACAACCGGTGTGGATAACTTCACTCACCATCACTCTGAACGTACTCCACAATATACAAGGAAAACGTCACACCCCATCACTAATAACGTACTGCACAACGGTGTGGATAAGATCACTCACCATCACTCTGAACGTACTCCAAAACCGGTGTGGGTAACGTCACTCACCATCACTCTGAACGTACTCCACAACCGGTGTGAATAACGTCACTCAACCCATCTCTCTGAACGTACTCCACAATTTACATGGATAACGTCACACCCCATCACTCTGAACTTACTCCTGAACAGGTGTGGATAACTCACTCACCATGACTCTGAACGTACTCCACAACCGGTGTGGATAACGACACTCACCATCACTCTCAACGTACTCCACAAACGGTGTGGATATCGTCACTCACCAGCACTCTGAACGTTTCCCACAACCGGTGTGGATAAAGTCACTCACCATCACTCTGAACATACTCCACAATATACATGGATAACGTCAAACCCCATCACTCTGAACGTACTCCAAAAACTACATGGATAATGTCACTCCCAATCACTCTGAACGTACTCCACAATCTAGATGGATAACGTCACACCACATCACTCTGAACGTACTGCTCAACGGCTGTGGAAAACGTCACTCACCATCACTCTGAACGTACTCCAAAACCGTAGTCGATAACGTCACTCACCATCACTTTAAACGTACTCCACAGCCGGTGTGGATAACATCACTCACCATCAGTAAGAACGTACTGCACAACGGTGTGGATAACATCCTCACCATCACTCTGAACGTACTCCACAATTTACATGGATAACGTCACACCCCATCACTCTGAACGTACTCCACAACCGGTGTGGATAACGACACTCACCATTACTCTGAACGTACTACACAAATGGTATGGATAACATCACTCACCAGCACTCTGAACATTTTACCACAACCGCTGTGGATAACGTCACTAATCATTACTCTGAACATACTCCACAATATACATGGATAACGTCACACCCCATCACTCTGAACGTACTCCAAAAACTACATGGATAACGTCACTCCCAATCACTCTCAACGTACTCCACAACCGGTGTGGATAACGTCACTAACCATCATCCTGAACGTACTGCACACCCGATGTGGATAACATCACTCACCATCACTCTGAATGTACTCCACAACCGGTGTGGATAACGTCACTCCCCATCACTCTGAACGTACTCCACAACCGGTGTGAATAACGTCACCCCCAATCACTCTGAACGTACTGCACAACCGGTGTTGATAACGTCACTCACCATCACTCTCAACGTACTCCAAAACCGGTGTGGATAACGTCACTCACCATCACTCCGAACGTACTGACAACCGCTGTGGATAACGTCACTCACCATCTCTCTGAACGTAATCCACAACCGGTGTGGATAACGTCACTCACCATCACTCTGAACGTACTCCACAACCGGTGTGGGTAACTTCACTCACCGTCACTCTGAACGTACTCCACAATCTACATGGATAACGTCACTCACCATCACTAAGAACGTACTGCACAACGATGTGGATAACGTCACTCACCACCACTCTGAACGTACTCCACAACCGGTGTGGATAACGTCACTCACCATCACTCTGAACGTACTTATCAACCGGAGTGGATAACGTCACTCACCATCACTCTGAACGTACTCCACAATATACATTGGTAAAGTCAAACCCCATCACTCTGAAGGTACTCCAAAAACTTCATGGATAACGTCACTCCCAATCACTCTGAACGTACTGCACAATCTAGATGGATAACGTCACACCACATCACTCTGAACGTACTGCTCAACGGCTGTGGATAACGTCACTCACCATCACTCTGAACGTACTCCACAACCGTAGTGGATAACGTCACTCACCATCACTCTCAACGTACTCCACGATCTACATGGATAACGTCACTCAACATTACTCTGAACGTACTCCACAACCGGAGTGGATAACGTCACTCACCATCACTTTAAACGTACTCCACAGCCGGTGTGGATAACATCACTCACCATCAATCTGAACGTACTCCACAAGCGGTGGGGATAACATCACTCACCATCACTCTGAACGTACGCCACAACCGTTGTGGATAACATCACTCACCATTACTCTGAACGTACTCCACAATCTACATGGATAACATCACTCACCATCACTCTGAATGTACTCCAAAACCGGTGTGGATAACGTCACTCACCCCATCACTCTGAACGTACTCCACAATCTACATGGGTAACGTCACACCGCATCACTCTGAACGTACTCCTGAACGAGTGTGGATAACGTCACTCACCATCACTCTGAATGTACTCCACAGCCGGTGTGGATAACGTCACTCACCATCACTGTCAACGTACTCCAAAACCGGTGTGGATAACGTCACTCACCATCACTCTGAACGTACTGACAACCGGTGTGGATAACGTCACTCACCATCTCTCTGAACGTACTCCACAACCGGTGTGGATAACGTCACTCACCATCACTCTGAACGTACTCCACAATCTACATGGATAACGTCACTCAACATCAATCTGAACGTACTCCACAACCGGTGTCGATAACATCACTCACCATCACTCCGAACGTACTCCACAACCGGTTTGGATAACGTAACTCACCATCACTCTGAACGTACTTATCAACCGGAGTGGATAACGTCACTCACCATCACTCTGAACGTACTGCACAATCTACATGGTTAACATCACTCACCATCACTCTGAACGTACTCCACAACCAGTGTGGGTAACGTCACTCACCATCACTCTGAACGTACTCCACAATCTACATGGATAACGTCACACCCCATCACTCTGAACGTACTCCACAACCGGTTTGGATAACGTAACTCACCGTCACTCTGAACGTACTCCACAATCTACATGGATAACGTCACTCACCATCACTAATAACGTACTGCACAACGGTGTGGATAAGATCACTCACCATCACTCTGAACGTACTCCAAAACCGGTGTGGGTAACGTCACTCACCATCACTCTGAACGTACTCCACAACCGGTGTGAATAACGTCACTCAACCCATCTCTCTGAACGTACTCCACAATTTACATGGATAACGTCACACCCCATCACTCTGAACTTACTCCTGAACAGGTGTGGATAACGTCACTCACCATGACTCTGAACGTACTCCACAAACGGTGTGGATAACGTCACTCACCATCACTCTGAACGTTTCCCACAACCGTTGTGGATAACGTCACTCACCATTGCTCTGAACGTACTCCAGAATCTACATGGATAACGTCACTCCCCATCACTCTGATCGTTCTTGAAAATCGACGTGGGTAACGTCACTCACCATCACGCTGAACGTACTCCACAGCCGGTGTGGATAACGACACTCACCATCACTCTCAACGTACTACAAAACCGGTGTGGATAACATCACTCACCATCACTCTGAACGTACTCCACAACCGGTGTGGATAACGTCACTCACCATCACTTTAAACGTACTGCACAACCGGTGTGGGTAACGTCACTCACCATCACTCTGAACGTACTCCACAATCTACATGGATACCGTCACTCTCCATCCCTCTGAACGTACTCCACAATCTACATGGATAACATCACACTCCATCACTCTGAACGTACTCCTGAACAGGTGTGGATAACATCACTCACCATCACTCTGAACGTACTCCACAACCGGTGTGGATAACGACACTCACCATCACTCTCAACGTACTCCACAAACGGTGTGGATAACGTCACTCACCAGCACTCTGAACGTTTCCCACAACCGTTGTGGATAACGTCACTCATCATTACTCTGAACATACTCCACAACATACATGGATAACGTCACACCCCATCACTCTGAACGTACTCCAAAAACTACATGGATAACGTCACTCCCAATCACTCTCGACGTACTCAACAACCGGTGTGGATAACGTCACTAACCATCATCCTGAACGTACTGCACAACCGATGTAGATAACGTCACTCACCATCACTCTGAATGTACTCCACAACCGTTGTGGATAACGTCACTCACCATCACTCTGAACGTACTCCACAACCGGTGTTGATAACGTCACTGACCAGCACTCTGAACGTTTCCCACATCCGGTGTGGATAACGTCACTCACCATCACTCTGAACGTACTCCACAATATACATGGATAACGTCACACCCCATCACTCTGAACGTACTCCACAACCGGTGTGGATAACGTCACTCACCATCACTCTGAACGTACTACGCAACCGATGTGGATAACTTCACTCACCATCACTCTGAACGTACTCCACAATCTACATGGATAACGTCACACCCCATCACTCTGAACGTTTTCCAAAACCGGGGTGGGTAACGTCACTCACCATCACTCTGAACGTACTCCAAAGCCGGTGTGGATAACGTCACTCACCATCACACTGAAAGTAGTCCACAACCGGTGTGGATAACTCACTCACGATCACACTGAACGTACTGCAAAACCGGAGTGGATAACATAACACCCCATCACTCTGAACGTACTCCGGAATCTACATGGATAACTTCACTCACCATCCCTCTGAACGTACTGCACAACCAGTGTGGGTAAGGTTACTCACCATCACTCTGAACGTACTCCACAACCGGTGTGGATAACGTCACTCACCGTCACTCTGAACGTACTCCACAACCCTTTTCGATAACGTCACTCACCATCACTCTGAAAGTACTCCACAATCTACATGGATAACATCACTCACCATGACTCGAAACGTACTCCACAACCTGTGTGGGTAACGTCACTCACCATCACTCTGAACGTACTCCACAACCGGTGTGGGTAACGTCACTCACCATCACCCTGAACGTACTCCACAGTCTACATGGATAACATCACTCACCATCACTCTGAATATACTCCACAACCAATGTGGATAACGTCACTCACCATCACTCTGAACGTACTTCACAACCGGTGTGGATAACGTCACTCACCATCACTCTCAACGTACTCCACAAACGGTGTTTATAACGTCACTGACCAGCATTCTGTACGTTTCCCACAACCGGTGTGGATAACTTCACTCACCATCACTCTGAACGTACTCCACAATATACAAGGAAAACGTCACACCCCATCACTAATAACGTACTGCACAACGGTGTGGATAAGATCACTCACCATCACTCTGAACGTACTCCAAAACCGGTGTGGGTAACGTCACTCACCATCACTCTGAACGTACTCCACAACCGGTGTGAATAACGTCACTCAACCCATCTCTCTGAACGTACTCCACAATTTACATGGATAACGTCACACCCCATCACTCTGAACTTACTCCTGAACAGGTGTGGATAACTCACTCACCATGACTCTGAACGTACTCCACAACCGGTGTGGATAACGACACTCACCATCACTCTCAACGTACTCCACAAACGGTGTGGATAACGTCACTCACCAGCACTCTGAACGTTTCCCACAACCGGTGTGGATAAAGTCACTCACCATCACTCTGAACATACTCCACAATATACATGGATAACGTCAAACCCCATCACTCTGAACGTACTCCAAAAACTACATGGATAATGTCACTCCCAATCACTCTGAACGTACTCCACAATCTAGATGGATAACGTCACACCACATCACTCTGAACGTACTGCTCAACGGCTGTGGAAAACGTCACTCACCATCACTCTGAACGTACTCCAAAACCGTAGTCGATAACGTCACTCACCATCACTTTAAACGTACTCCACAGCCGGTGTGGATAACATCACTCACCATCAGTAAGAACGTACTGCACAACGGTGTGGATAACATCCTCACCATTACTCTGAACGTACTCCACAATTTACATGGATAACGTCACACCCCATCACTCTGAACGTACTCCACAACCGGTGTGGATAACGACACTCACCATCACACTGAACGTACTCCACAATCTACATGGACAACGTCACACCCTATCACTCTGAACGTTCTTGAAAACCGACGTGGGTAACGTCACTCACCATCACTCAGAACGTACTCCACAATCTACATGGACAATGTCACACCCCATCACTCTGAACGTTCTTGGAAACCGACGTGGGTAACGTCACTCACCATCACGCTGAACGTACTCCACAGCCGGTGTGGATAACGTCACTCACCATCACGCTGAACGTACTCCACAGCCGGTGTGGATAACGTCAATCACCATCACTCTCAACGTTCTCCACAACCGGTGTGGATAACGTCACTCACCACCACTCTGAACGTACTCCAAAACCGGTGTGGATAACGTCAGTCAACATCGCTCTGAACGTACTCCACAACCGGTGTGGATAACGTCACTCACCACCACTCTGAACGTACTCCACAACCGGTCTGGATAACGTCACTCACCATCACTCTGAACGTACTGACAACCGGTGTGGATAACGTCACTCACCATCACTCTGAACGTACTCCACAATCTACATGGATAACGTCACACCCCATCACTCTGAACGTTTTCCAAAACCGGGATGGGTAACGTCACTCACCATCACTCTGAACGTACTCCACAACCGGTGTGGATAACGTCACTCACCATCACTCTGAACGTACTCCACAACCGGAGTGGATAACGTCAGTCACCATCACTCTGAACGTACTGCACAACCGGTGTGGATAATGTCACTCACCATCACTCTGAACCTACTCCACAACCGGTGTGGATAACGTCACTCACCAGCACTCTGAACATACTGCACAAGCGGTGTTGGTAACGTCACTCACCATCACTCTAAACGTACTCCACAATCTACATGGATATAGTCACACCACATCACTCTGAACGTACTTCTCAACCGGAGTGGATAACGTCACTCACCATCACTCGGAACGTACTCCACAGTCTCCATGGATAACATCACTCACCATCACTCTAAACGTACTCCACAACCGGTGTAGGAAACGTCACTCACTATCACTCTGAACGTACTCCACAACCAGTGCGGATAACATCACTCACCATCACTCTGAACGTACTCTACAACCGGTGTGGGTAACGTGACTCACTATCACTCTGAACGTACTCCACAACCGGTTTGGATAACGTCACTCACCATCACTCTGAACGTACTGCACAACCAGTGTGGGTAACGTCACTCACCATCACTCTGAACGTACTCCACATCTACATGGATAACATCACTCACCATCACTCTGAACGTACTCCACAACCGGTGTGGGTAACGTCACTCACCATCACTCTGAACGTACTCCACAGCCGGTGTGGATATCGTCACTCACCATCACTCTCAACATACTCCACAACAGGTGTGGATAACGTCACTCTCCATCACTCTGAATGTACTCCAGAACCAGTGTGGATAACGTCACTCACCCCCACTCTGAACGTACTCCACAACCGGTGTGGTTAACGTCACTCACCATCACTCTGAACGTACTGACAACCGGTGTGGAAAACGTCACTCACCATCACTCTGAACGTACTGCAGAACGGTTGTGGATAACGTCACTCACAATCACTCTGAACGTACTCCACATCCACTGTGGGTAACGTCACTCACAATCACTCTGAATGTACTCCACAATCTACATCGATAACGTCACAACCCATCACTCTGAACGTTCTCCAAAACCGAGGTGGATAACGTCACTCACCATCACATTGAACGTACTCCAGAACCGGTGTGGATAACGTCACCCACCATCACTCTGAACGTACTCCACAACCGGTGTGGATAACGTCACTCACCATCACTCTGAACGTACTGACAACCGGTGTGGATAACGTCACTCACCATCACTCTGAACGTACACCACAACCGGTGTGTGCAACGTCACTCACCATCACTCTGAACGTACTCCACAATCTACATGCATAACATCACTCACCATCACTCTGAACATACTGCACAACTGGTGTGGATAACGTCACTCAGCATCACTCTGAACGTACTCCACAACCGGTGTGGGTAACTTCACTCACCGTCACTCTGAACGTACTCCACAATCTACATGGATAACGTCACTCACCATCACTAAGAACGTACTACACAACGATGTGGATAACATCACTCACTATCACTCTGAACGTACTCCACAAGCGGTGGGGATAACATCACTCACCATCACTCTGAACGTACTCCACAACCGGTGTGGATAACTTCACTCACCATCAGAGTGAGAATACTGCCCAACCGGAGTGGATAACGTCACACCCCATCACTCTGAGCGTACTCCGGAATCTACATGGATACCGTCACTCTCCATCCCTCTGAACGTACTCCACAATCTACATGGACAACGTCACACCCCATCACTCTGAACGTTCTTGAAAACCGACGTGTGTAACGTCACTCACCATCACGCTGAATGTACTCCACAGCCGGTGTGGATAACGTCACTCACCATCACTCTGAAGGTACTCCACAACCGGTGTGAATAACGTCACACCCCATCACTCTGAACGTACTCCACAATATACATGGTTAACGTCACACCCCATCACTCTGAACGTTTTCCAAAACCGGGATGGGTAACGTCACTAACCATCACTCTGAACGTACTCCACAACCGGTGTGGATAACGTCACTCACCATCACTCTGAACGTACTGCACAACCAGTGTGGGTAACTTCACTCACCATCACTCTGAACGTACTCCACAATCTACATGGATAACGTCACTCACCATCACTAATAACGTACTGCACAACGGTGTGGATAAGATCACTCACCATCACTCTGAACGTACTCCACAACCGGTGTGAATAACGTCACTCAACCCATCTCTCTGAACGTACTCCACAATTTACATGGACAACGTCACACCCCATCACTCTGAACGTTCTTGAAAACCGACGTGGGTAACGTCACTCACCATCACGCTGAACGTACTCCACAGCCGGTGTGGATAACGTCACTCACCATCACTCTGAACGTACTCCAAAGCCGATGTGGATAACGTCACTCACCATCACTCTGAACGTACTCCACAACCGGTCTGGATAACGTCACTCACCATCACTCTGAACGTATTGACAACCGGTGTGGATAACGTCACTCACCATCACTCTGAACGTACTCCACAACCGGTTTGGATAGCGTCACTCAGCATCGCTCTGAACGTACTCCACAATCTACATGGATAACGTCACTCACCATCACTCTGAACGTACTCCACAATCTACATGGATAACGTCACTCAACATCACTCTGAACGTACTCCACAACCGGTGTGGGTAACATCACTCACCATCACACTGAACATACTGCACAACCGGAGTGGATAACGTCACTCACCATCACTCTGAATGTACTCCACCACCGGTGTGGATAACGTCACTCACCAGCACTCTGAACGTTTCCCACAACCGGTGTGGATAACGTCACTCACCATCACTCTGAACGTACTCCACAATATACATGGTTAACGTCACACCCCATCACTCTGAACGTTTTCCAAAACCGGGATGGGTAACGTCACTAACCATCACTCTGAACGTACTCCACAACCGGTGTGGATAACGTCACTCACCATCACTCTGAACGTACTGCACAACCAGTGTGGGTAACGTCACTCACCATCACTCTGAACGTACTCCACAATCTACATGGATAACGTCACTCACCATCACTAATAACGTACTGCACAACGGTGTGGATAAGATCACTCACCATCACTCTGAACGTACTCCACAACCGGTGTGAATAACGTCACTCAACCCATCTCTCTGAACGTACTCCACAATTTACATGGACAACGTCACACCCCATCACTCTGAACGTTCTTGAAAACCGACGTGGGTAACGTCACTCACCATCACGCTGAACGTACTCCACAGCCGGTGTGGATAACGTCACTCACCATCACTCTGAACGTACTCCAAAGCCGATGTGGATAACGTCACTCACCATCACTCTGAACGTACTCCACAACCGGTCTGGATAACGTCACTCACCATCACTCTGAACGTATTGACAACCGGTGTGGATAACGTCACTCACCATCACTCTGAACGTACTCCACAACCGGTTTGGATAGCGTCACTCAGCATCGCTCTGAACGTACTCCACAATCTACATGGATAACGTCACTCACCATCACTCTGAACGTACTCCACAATCTACATGGATAACGTCACTCAACATCACTCTGAACGTACTCCACAACCGGTGTGGGTAACATCACTCACCATCACACTGAACATACTGCACAACCGGAGTGGATAACGTCACTCACCATCACTCTGAATGTACTCCACCACCGGTGTGGATAACGTCACTCACCAGCACTCTGAACGTTTCCCACAACCGGTGTGGATAACGTCACTCACCATCACTCTGAACGTACTCCACAATATACATGGTTAACGTCACACCCCATCACTCTGAACGTTTTCCAAAACCGGGATGGGTAACGTCACTAACCATCACTCTGAACGTACTCCACAACCGGTGTGGATAACGTCACTCACCATCACTCTGAACGTACTGCACAACCAGTGTGGGTAACGTCACTCACCATCACTCTGAACGTACTCCACAATCTACATGGATAACGTCACTCACCATCACTAATAACGTACTGCACAACGGTGTGGATAAGATCACTCACCATCACTCTGAACGTACTCCACAACCGGTGTGAATAACGTCACTCAACCCATCTCTCTGAACGTACTCCACAATTTACATGGACAACGTCACACCCCATCACTCTGAACGTTCTTGAAAACCGACGTGGGTAACGTCACTCACCATCACGCTGAATGTACTCCACAGCCGGTGTGGATAACGTCACTCACCATCACTCTGAACGTACTCCAAAGCCGATGTGGATAACGTCACTCACCATCACTCTGAACGTACTCCACAACCGGTCTGGATAACGTCACTCACCATCACTCTGAACGTATTGACAACCGGTGTGGATAACGTCACTCACCATCACTCTGAACGTACTCCACAACCGGTTTGGATAGCGTCACTCAGCATCGCTCTGAACGTACTCCACAATCTACATGGATAACGTCACTCACCATCACTCTGAACGTACTCCACAATCTACATGGATAACGTCACTCAACATCACTCTGAACGTACTCCACAACCGGTGTGGGTAACATCACTCACCATCACACTGAACATACTGCACAACCGGAGTGGATAACGTCACTCACCATCACTCTGAATGTACTCCACCACCGGTGTGGATAACGTCACTCACCAGCACTCTGAACGTTTCCCACAACCGGTGTGGATAACGTCACTCACCATCACTCTGAACGTACTCCACAATATACATGGTTAACGTCACACCCCATCACTCTGAACGTACTGCACAACCGATGTGGATAACGTCTCTCACCGTCACTCTGAGCGTACTCGACAATCTACATGGATAACGTCACACCCCATCACTCTGAACGTTTTCCAAAACCGGGATGGGTAACGTCACTCACCATCACTCTGAACGTACTCCACAACCAGTGTGGATAACGTCACTCACCATCACTCTGAACGTACTCCACAACCGGAGTGCATAACGTCACTCACCATCACTAATAACGTACTGCACAACGGTGTGGATAACATCACTCACCATCACTCTGAACGTACTCCACAATCTACATGGATAACGTCACTCACCATCACTCTGAACGTACTGCACAACCAGTGTGGGTAACGTCACTCACCATCACTCTGAACGTACTCCACAATCTACATGGATAACGTCACTCACCATCACTAATAACGTACTGCACAACGGTGTGGATAAGATCACTCACCATCACTCTGAACGTACTCCACAACCGGTGTGAATAACGTCACTCAACCCATCTCTCTGAACGTACTCCAGAATTTACATGGATAACGTCACACCCCATCACTCTGAACTTACTCCACAACCGTTGTGGATAACATCACTCACCATCGCTCTGAACGTACTCCACAATCTACATGCATAACGTCACTCAACATCACTCTGAACGTACTCCACAACCGGTGTGGGTAACGTCACTGACCATCACTCTGAACGTACTCCGGAATCTACATGGATACCGTCACTCTCCATCCCTCTGAACGTACTCCATAATCTACATGGACAACGTCACACCCCATCACTCTGAATGTACTCCACCACCGGTGTGGATAACGTCACTCACCAGCACTCTGAACGTTTCCCACAACCGGTGTGGATAACGTCACTCACCATCACTCTGAACGTACTCCACAATATACATGGTTAACGTCACACCCCATCACTCTGAACGTTTTCCAAAACCGGGATGGGTAACGTCACTAACCATCACTCTGAACGTACTCCACAACCGGTGTGGATAACGTCACTCACCATCACTCTGAACGTACTGCACAACCAGTGTGGGTAACGTCACTCACCATCACTCTGAACGTACTCCACAATCTACATGGATAACGTCACTCACCATCACTAATAACGTACTGCACAACGGTGTGGATAAGATCACTCACCATCACTCTGAACGTACTCCACAACCGGTGTGAATAACGTCACTCAACCCATCTCTCTGAACGTACTCCACAATTTACATGGACAACGTCACACCCCATCACTCTGAACGTTCTTGAAAACCGACGTGGGTAACGTCACTCACCATCACGCTGAACGTACTCCACAGCCGGTGTGGATAACGTCACTCACCATCACTCTGAACGTACTCCAAAGCCGATGTGGATAACGTCACTCACCATCACTCTGAACGTACTCCACAACCGGTCTGGATAACGTCACTCACCATCACTCTGAACGTATTGACAACCGGTGTGGATAACGTCACTCACCATCACTCTGAACGTACTCCACAACCGGTTTGGATAGCGTCACTCAGCATCGCTCTGAACGTACTCCACAATCTACATGGATAACGTCACTCACCATCACTCTGAACGTACTCCACAATCTACATGGATAACGTCACTCAACATCACTCTGAACGTACTCCACAACCGGTGTGGGTAACATCACTCACCATCACACTGAACATACTGCACAACCGGAGTGGATAACGTCACTCACCATCACTCTGAATGTACTCCACCACCGGTGTGGATAACGTCACTCACCAGCACTCTGAACGTTTCCCACAACCGGTGTGGATAACGTCACTCACCATCACTCTGAACGTACTCCACAATATACATGGTTAACGTCACACCCCATCACTCTGAACGTACTGCACAACCGATGTGGATAACGTCTCTCACCGTCACTCTGAGCGTACTCGACAATCTACATGGATAACGTCACACCCCATCACTCTGAACGTTTTCCAAAACCGGGATGGGTAACGTCACTCACCATCACTCTGAACGTACTCCACAACCAGTGCGGATAACGTCACTCACCATCACTCTGAACGTACTCCACAACCGGAGTGCATAACGTCACTCACCATCACTAATAACGTACTGCACAACGGTGTGGATAACATCACTCACCATCACTCTGAACGTACTCCACAATCTACATGGATAACGTCACTCACCATCACTCTGAACGTACTGCACAACCAGTGTGGGTAACGTCACTCACCATCACTCTGAACGTACTCCACAATCTACATGGATAACGTCACTCACCATCACTAATAACGTACTGCACAACGGTGTGGATAAGATCACTCACCATCACTCTGAACGTACTCCACAACCGGTGTGAATAACGTCACTCAACCCATCTCTCTGAACGTACTCCAGAATTTACATGGATAACGTCACACCCCATCACTCTGAACTTACTCCACAACCGTTGTGGATAACATCACTCACCATCGCTCTGAACGTACTCCACAATCTACATGCATAACGTCACTCAACATCACTCTGAACGTACTCCACAACCGGTGTGGGTAACGTCACTGACCATCACTCTGAACGTACTCCGGAATCTACATGGATACCGTCACTCTCCATCCCTCTGAACGTACTCCACAATCTACATGGACAACGTCACACCCCATCACTCTGAACGTTCTTGAAAACTGACGTGGGTAACGTCACTCACCATCACGCTGAACGTACTCCACAGCCGGTGTGGATAACGTCACTCACCATCACTCTGAACGTACTCCACAACCGGTCTGGATAACGTCACCCACCATCACTCTGAACGTACTGACAACCGGTGTGGATAACGTCACTCACCATCACTCTGAACGTACTCCACAACCGGTGTGGATAACGTCACTCACCATCACTCTGAACGTACTCCACAACCGGTGTGGATAACGTCACTCACCATCACTGTGAACGTACTCCACAATCTACATGGATAACGTCACTCAGCATCGCTCTGAATGTACTCCACAATCTACATGGATAACGTCACTCAACATCACTCTGAACATAATCCACAACCGGTGTGGGTAACATCACTCACCATCACACTGAACATACTGCACAACCGGAGTGGATAACGTCACTCACCATCACTCTGAATGTACTCCACCACCGGTGTGGATAACGTCACTCACCATCACTCTGAAGGTACTCCACAAACGGTGTGAATAACGTCACACCCCATCACTCTGAACTAACTGCACAACCGGTGCTGATAACGTCACTCACCAGCACTCTGAACGTTTCCCACAACCGGTGTGGATAACGTCACTCACCATCACTCTGAACGTACTCCACAATATACATGGTTAACGTCACTCACCATCACTCTGAACGTACTCCACAACCGGTGTGGATAACGTCACTCACCATCACTCTGAACGTACTGCACAACCAGTGTGGGTAACGTCACTCACCATCTCTCTGAACGTACTCCACAATCTACATGGATAACGTCACTCACCATCACTAATAACGTACTGCACAACGGTGTGGCTAAGATCACTCACCATCACTCTGAACGTACTCCACAACCGGTGTGGGTAACGTCACTCACCATCACTCTGAACATACCCCACAACCGGTGTGAATAACGTCACTCAACCCATCTCTCTGAACGTACTCCACAATTTACATGGATAAAGTCACACCCCATCACTCTGAACTTACTCCTGAACAGGTGTGGATAACGTCACTCACCATGACTCTGAACGTACTCAACAACCGGTGTGGGTAACGACACTCACCATCACTCTCAACGTACTCAACAAACGGTGTGGATAACGTCACTCACCAGTACTCTGAATGTTTCCCACAACCGGTGTGGATAACGTCAGTCACCATCACTCTGAACGTACTCCACAATATACATGGATAACGTCAAACCCCATCACTCTGAACGTACTCCAAAAACTACATGGATAAAGTCACTCCCAATCACTCTGAACGTACTCCACAATCTAGATGGATAACGTCACACCACATCACTCTGAACGTACTGCTCAACGGCTGTGGATAACGTCACTCACCATCACTCTGAACGTACTCCACAACCGGTGTGGGTAACTTCGCTCACCGTCACTCTGAACGTACTTGACAATCTACATGGATAACGTCACTCAACATCACTCTGAACGTACTCCACAACCGGTGTGGGTAACTTCGCTCACCGTCACTCTGAACGTACTCCACAATCTACATGGATAACGTCACTCACCATCACTAAGAACGTACTGCACAACGGTGTGGATAACATCACTCACCATCACTCTGAACGTACTCCACAGGCGGTGGGGATAACATCACTCACCATCACTCTGAACGTACTCCACAACCTTTGTGGATAACATCACTCACCATCGCTCTGAACGTACTCCACAATCTACATGGATAACGTCACTCAACATGACTCTGAACGTACTCCACAACCGGTGTGGGTAACGTCACTGACCATCACTCTGAACGAACTCCACAACCGGTGTGGATAACATCACTCACCATCACACTGAACGTACTCCACAATCTACATGGACAACGTCACACCCTATCACTCTGAACGTTCTTGAAAACCGACGTGGGTAACGTCACTCACCATCACTCAGAACGTACTCCACAATCTACATGGACAACGTCACAGCCCATCACTCTGAACGTTCTTGGAAACCGACGTGGGTAACGTCACTCACCATCACGCTGAACGTACTCCACAGCCGGTGTGGATAACGTCACTCACCATCACGCTGAACGTACTCCACAGCCGGTGTGGATAACGTCAATCACCATCACTCTCAACGTTCTCCACAACCGGTGTGGATAACGTCACTCACCACCACTCTGAACGTACTCCAAAACCGGTGTGGATAACGTCAGTCAACATCGCTCTGAACGTACTCCACAACCGGTGTGGATAACGTCACTCACCACCACTCTGAACGTACTCCACAACCGGTCTGGATAACGTCACTCACCATCACTCTGAACGTACTGACAACCGGTGTGGATAACGTCACTCACCATCGCTAATAACGTACTGCACAATCTACATGGACAACGTCACACCCTATCACTCTGAACGTTCTTGAAAACCGACCTGGGTAACGTCACTCACCATCACTCAGAACGTACTCCACAATCTACATGGACAACGTCACACCCATCACTCTGAACGTTCTTCGAAACCGACGTGGGTTACGTCACTCACCATCACGCTGAACGTACTCCACAGCCGGTGTGGATAACGTCACTCACCATCACTCTGAACGTACTCCACAATCTACATGGATAACGTCACACCCCATCACTCTGAACGTTTTCCAAAACCGGGATGGGTAACGTCACTCACCATCACTCTGAACGTACTCCACAACCGGTGTGGATAACGTCACCCACCATCACTCTGAACGTACTCCACAACCGGAGTGCATAACGTCACTCACTATCACTAATAACGTACTGCACAACGGTGTGGATAACATCACTCACCATCACTCTGAACGTACTCCACAACCGGTGTGGATCACGTCACTCACCATCACTCAGAACATACTCCACAATCTACATGGATAACGTCACTCACCATCACTCTGAACGTACTCCACAGGCGGTGGGGATAACATCACTCACCATCACTCTGAACGTACTCCACAACCGTTGTGGATAACATCACTCACCATCGCTCTGAACGTACTCCACAATCTACATGGATAACGTCACTCAACATGACTCTGAACGTACTCCACAACCGGTGTGGGTAACGTCACTGACCATCACTCTGAACGTACTCCACAACCAGTGTGGATAACATCACTCACCATCACACTGAACGTACTCCACAATCTACATGGACAACGTCACACCCTATCACTCTGAACGTTCTTGAAAACCGACGTGGGTAACGTCACTCACCATCACTCAGAACGTACTCCACAATCTACATGGTCAACGTCACACCCCATCACTCTGAACGTTCTTCGAAACCGACGTGGGTTACGTCACTCACCATCACGCTGAACGTACTCCACAGCCGGTGTGGATAACGTCACTCACCATCACTCTCAACGTTCTCCACAACCGGTGTGGATAACGTCACTCACCACCACTCTGAACGTACTCCAAAACCGGTGTGGATAACGTCACTCAACATCACTCTGAATGTACTGACAACCGGTGTGGATAACGTCACTCACCATCACTCTGAACGTACTCCACAATCTACATGGATAACGTCACACCCCATCACTCTGTACGTTTTCCAAAACCGCGATGGGTAACGTCACTCACCATCACTCTGAACGTACTCCACAACCGGTGTGGATAACGTCACTCACCATCACTCTGAACGTACTCCACAACCGGAGTGCATAACGTCACTCACCATCACTAATAACGTACTGCACAACGGTGTGGATAAGATCACTCACCATCACTCTGAACGTACTCCACAACCGGTGTGAATAAAGTCACTCAACCCATCTCTCTGAACGTACTCCACAATTTACATGGATAACGTCACACCCCATCACTCTGAACTTACTCCACAACCGTTGTGGATAACATCACTCACCATCGCTCTGAACGTACTCCACAATCTACATGGATAACGTCACTCAACATCACTCTGAACGTACTCCACAACCGGTGTGAATAACGTCACACCCCATCACTCTGAACGAACTGCACAACCGGTGTTGATAACGTCACTCACCAGCACTCTGAACGTACTCCACAATATACATGGTTAACATCACACCCCATCACTCTGAACGTACTGCACAACCGATGTGGATAACGTCACTCACCGTCACTCTGAACGTACTCCACAATCTACATGGATAACGTCACACCCCATCACTCTGAACGTTTTCCAAAACCGGGATGGGTAACGTCACTCACCATCACTCTGAACGTACTCCACAACCGGTGTGGATAACGTCACTCACCATCACTCTGAACGTACTCCACAACCGGAGTGGATAACGTCACTCACCATCACTAATAACGAACTGCACAGCGGTGTGGATAACATCACTCACCATCACTCTGAACGTACTCCACAACCGGTGTGGATCACGTCACTCACCATCACTCTGAACATACTCCACAATCTACATGGATAACGTCACTCACCATCACTCTGAACGTACTGCACAACCAGTGTGGGTAACGTCACTCACCATCTCTCTGAACGTACTCCACAATCTACATGGATAACGTCACTCACCATCAGTAATAACGTACTGCACAACGGTGTGGCTAAGATCACTCACCATCACTCTGAACGTACTCCAAAACCGGTGTGGGTAATGTCACTCACCATCACTCTGAACATACTCCACAACCGGTGTGAATAACGTCACTCAACCCATCTCTCTGAACGTACTCCACAATTTACATGGATAAAGACACACCCCATCACTCTGAACTTACTCCTGAACAGGTGTGGATAACGTCACTCACCATGACTCTGAACGTACTCCACAACCGGTGTGGATAACGACACTCACCATCACTCTCAACGTACTCAACAAACGGTGTGGATAACGTCACTCACCAGCACTCTGAATGTTTCCCTCAACCGGTGTGGATAACGTCAGTCACCATCACTCTGAACGTACTCCACAATATACATGGATAACGTCAAACCCCATCACTCTGAACGTACTCCAAAAACTACATGGATAAAGTCATTCCCAATCACTCTGAACGTACTCCACAACCGGTGTGGATCACGTCACTCACCATCACTCTGAACATACTCCACAATCTACATGGATAACGTCACTCACCATCACTAATAACGAACTGCACAACGGTGTGGATAACATCACTCACCATCACTCTGAACGTACTCCACAACCGGTGTGGATCACGTCACTCACCATCACTCTGAACATACTCCACAATCTACATGGATAACGTCACTCACCATCACTCTGAACGTACTGCACAACCAGTGTGGGTAACGTCACTCACCATCTCTCTGAACGTACTCCACAATCTACATGGATAACGTCACTCACCATCAGTAATAACGTACTGCACAACGGTGTGGCTAAGATCACTCACCATCACTCTGAACGTACTCCAAAACCGGTGTGGATAATGTCACTCACCATCACTCTGAACGTACTCCACAACCGGTGTGAATAACGTCACTCAACCCATCTCTCTGAACGTACTCCACAATTTACATGGATAAAGACACACCCCATCACTCTGAACTTACTCCTGAACAGGTGTGGATAACGTCACTCACCATGACTCTGAACGTACTCCACAACCGGTGTGGATAACGACACTCACCATCACTCTCAACGTACTCAACAAACGGTGTGGATAACGTCACTCACCAGCACTCTGAATGTTTCCCTCAACCGGTGTGGATAACGTCAGTCACCATCACTCTGAACGTACTCCACAATATACATGGATAACGTCAAACCCCATCACTCTGAACGTACTCCAAAAACTACATGGATAAAGTCACTCCCAATCACTCTGAACGTACTCCACAATCTAGATGGATAACGTCACACCACATCACTCTGAACGTACTGCTCAACGGCTGTGAAAAACGTCACTCACCATCACTCTGAACGTACTCCACTACCGGAGTGGATAACGTCACTCACCATCACTTTAAACGTACTCCACAGCCTGTGTGGATAACATCACCCACCATCAATCTGAACGTGCTCCACAAGCGGTGGGGATAACATCACTCACCATCACTCTGAAAGTACTCCACAACCGTTGTGGATAACATCACTCACCATCGCTCTGAACGTACTCCACAATCTACATGGATAACGTCACTCAACATCACTCTGAACGTACTCCACAACCGGTGTGGGTAACTTCGCTCACCGTCACTCTGAACGTACTCCACAATCTACATGGATAACGTCACTCACCATCACTAAGAACGTACTGCACAACGGTGTGGATAACATCACTCACCATCACTCTGAACGTACTCCACAGGCGGTGGGGATAACATCACTCACCATCACTCTGAACGTACTCCACAACCGTTGTGGATAACATCACTCACCATCGCTCTGAACGTACTCCACAATCTACATGGATAACGTCACTCAACATGACTCTGAACGTACTCCACAACCGGTGTGGGTAACGTCACTGACCACCACTCTGAACGTACTCCACAACCGGTGTGGATAACATCACTCACCATCACACTGAACATACTGCACAACCGGAGTGGATAACGTCACACCCTATCACTCTGAGCGTACTCCGGAATCTACATGGATACCGTCACTCTCCATCCCTCTGCACGTACTCCTGAACCGGCGTGGAATACGTCACTCACCATCACTCTGAACGTACTCCACAATCTACATGGACAACGTCACACCCTATCACTCTGAACGTTCTTGAAAACCGACGTGGGTAACGTCACTCACCATCACTCAGAACGTACTCCACAATCTACATGGACAACGTCACACCCCATCACTCTGAAAGTTCTTGAAAACCGACGTGGGTTACGTCACTCACCATCACGCTGAACGTACTCCACAGCCGGTGTGGATAACGTCACTCACCATCACTCTCAACGTACTCCAAAACCGGTGTGGATAACGTCACTCACCATCACTCTGAACGTACTCCACAACCGGTGTGGATAACGTCACTCACCATCACTCTGAACGTACTGACAACCGGTGTGGATAACGTCACTCACCATCACTCTGAACGTACTCCACAACCGGTGTGGATAACGTCACTCACCATCACTCTGAAGATACTCCACAACCGGTGTGAATAACGTCACACCCCATCACTCTGAACGTACTGCACAACCGGTGTTGATAACGTCACTCACCAGCACTCTGAACGTTTCCCACAACCGGTGTGGATAACGTCACTCACCATCACTCTGAACGTACTCCACAATATACATGGTTAACGTCACACCCCATCACTCTGAACGTACTGCACAACCGATGTGGATAACGTCACTCACCATCACTCTGAACGTACTCCACAATCTACATGGATAACGTCACACCCTATCCCTCTGAACGTTTTCCAGAACCGGGATGGGTAACGTCACTCACCATCACTCTGAACGTACTCCACAACCGGTGTGGATAACGTCACTCACCATCACTCTCAATGTACTCCACAACCGGTTTAGATAACGTCACTCACCATCACTCTGAAAGTGCTCCGGAACCGGTGTGGGTAACGTCACTCACCACCACTCTGATCGTACTCCACAACCGGTGTGGGTAACGTCACTGACCATCACTCTGAACGTACTCCACAACCGGTGTGGGTAACGTCACTCACCATCACTCTGAACGTACTCCACAATCTACATGGATAACATCACTCACCATCACTCTGAATGTACACCACAACCGGTGTGGATAACGTCACTCACCCCATCTCTCTGAACGTACTCCACAATTTACATGGGTAACGTCACTCCCAATCACTCTCAACGTACTCCACAATCTAGATGGATAACGTCACACCCCATCACTTTGAACGTACTGCTCAACTGGTGTGGATAACGTCACTCACCATCACTCTGAACGTACTCCACAACCTGAGTGGATAACATCACTCACCATCACTCTGAACGTACTCCACAACCTGAGTGGATAACATCACTCACCATCACTCTGAACGTACTGCACAACCTGTGTCGGTAACTTCACTCACCATCACTCTGAACGTACTCCACAAGCGGTGGGGATAACATCACTCACCATCACTCTGAACGTACTCCGCAACCGTTGTGGATAACATCACTCACCATCGCTCTGAACGTACTCCACAATCTACATGGATAACGTCACTCAACATCAGTCTGAACGTACTCCACAACCGGTGTGGATAACGTCACTCACCATCACTCGGAACGTACTCCACAACCGGTGTGGATAACGTCACACCCCATCACTCTGAACGTACTCCACAATCTACATGGATAACGTCACTCACCATCACTCTGAACATACTCCACAACCGGAGTGGATAACGTCACTCACCATCACTCTAAACGTACTCCACAGTCTACATGTATAACATCACTCACCATCACTCTAAACGTACTCCAGAACCAGTGTGGGTAACGTCACTCACTATCACTCTGAACGTACTCCACAACCGGTGTGGATAACATCACTCACCATCACTCTGAACGTACTCCTGAACCGGTGTGGATAACGTCACTCACCATCACTCTGAATGTACTCCACAATCTACATCGATAACGTCACAACCCATCACTCTGAACGTTCTCCAAAACCGAGGTGGATAACGTCACTCACCATCACATTGAACGTACTCCAGAACCGGTGTGGATAACGTCACTCACCATCACTCTGAACATACTCCACAACCGGTGTGGGTAACGTCACTCACCATCACTCTGAACGTACTGCACAACCGGTGTGGATAATGTCACTCACCATCACTCTGAACGTACTGCACAAGCGGTGTGGGTAACGTCACTCACCATCACTCTAAACATACTCCACAATCTACATGGATATAGTCACACCACATCACTCTGAACGTACTTCTCAACCGGAGTGGATAACGTCACTCACCATCACACTGAACGTACTCCACAACCGGTGTGGGTAACGACACGCACCATCACTCTGAACGTACTGCACAACCGGTGTGGATAACGTCACTCACCATCACTCTGAATGTACTACACAACCGTTGTGGATAACATAACTCACCATCACTCTGAACGTACTCCACATCCGGTGTGGATAATGTCACTCACCATCACTCGAACGTACAGCACAAGCGGTGTGGGTAACGTAACTCACCATCACTCTGAACGTACTCCACAGTCTACATGGATAACATCACTCACCATCACTCTGAACGTACTCCACAACCGGTGTGGGTAACGTAACTCACCATCACTCTGAACGTACTCCACAACCGGTTGGGATAACGTCACTCACCATCACTCTGAATGTAGTGCACAACCAGTGTGGGTAACGTCACTCACCATCACTCTGAACGTACTTCACAATCTACATGGATAGCGTCACTCAACATCACTCTGAACGTACTCCACATCCGGTGTGGGTAACGTCACTCACCATCACTCTGAATGTACTCCACAACTGGGTGGATGACGTCACTCACCATCACTCTGAACGTACTCCACAATCTACATGGATAGCGTCACTCAACATCACTCTGAACGTAGTCCACAACCGGTGTGGGTAACGTCAATCACCATCACTCTGAACTTACTCCACAGCTGGTGTGGATAACGTCACTCACCATCACTCTCAACGTACTCCACAACCGGTGTGGATAACGTCACTCTCCATCACTCCGAACGTGCTCCAGAACCGGAGTGGATAACTTCACTCACCACCACTCTGAACGTACTCCACAACCGGTGTGGATAACGTCACTCACCATCACTCAGAACGTACTCCACAATCTACATGCATAACATCACTCACCATCACTCTGAACATACTGCACAACTGGTGTGGATAACGTCACTCAGCATCACTCTGAACGTACTCCACCACCGGTGTGGATAACGTCACTCAGCCTCACTCTGAACGTTATCCACAACCGGTATGGATAACATCACTCACCATCACACTGAACGTACTTCACAACCGGAGTGGATAACGTCACACCCCATCACTCTGAACGTACTCCACAACCGGTGTGGGTAACGTCACTCACCATCACTCTGAACGTACTGCACAACCGGAGTGGATAACGTCCCACCCCATCACTCTGAACGTACTCCGGAATCTACATGGATAACGTCACTCACCATCCCTCTGAACGTACTCCACATCCGGTGTGGGTAACGTCACTCACCATCACTCTGAATGTACTCCACAACCGGTGTGGATAACGTCACTCACCATCACTCTGAACATACTCCACAACCGGTGTGGGTAACGTCAGTCACCATCACTCTGAAGGTACTGCACAACCGGTGTGGATAATGTCACTCACCATCACTCTGAACCTACTCCACAACCGGTGTGGATAACGTCACTCACCATCACTCTGAACGTACTGCACAAGCGGTGTTGGTAACGTCACTCACCATCACTCTAAACGTACTCCACAATCTACATGGATATAGTCACACCACATCACTCTGAACGTACTTCTCAACCGGAGTGGATAACGTCACTCACCATCACTCTGAACGTACTCCACAGTCTCCATGGATAACATCACTCACCATCACTCTAAACGTACTCCACAACCGGTGTAGGAAACGTCACTCACTATCACTCTGAACGTACTCCACAACCAGTGCGGATAACATCACTCACCATCACTCTGAACGTACTCTACAACCGGTGTGGGTAACGTGACTCACTATCACTCTGAACGTACTCCACAACCGGTTTGGATAACGTCACTCACCATCACTCTGAACGTACTGCACAACCAGTGTGGGTAACGTCACTCACCATCACTCTGAACGTACTCCACATCTACATGGATAACATCACTCACCATCACTCTGAACGTACTCCACAACCGGTGTGGGTAACGTCACTCACCATCACTCTGAACGTACTCCACAGCCGGTGTGGATATCGTCACTCACCATCACTCTCAACATACTCCACAACCGGTGTGGATAACGTCACTCTCCATCACTCTGAATGTACTCCAGAACCGGTGTGGATAACGTCACTCACCCCCACTCTGAACGTACTCCACAACCGGTGTGGATAACGTCACTCACCATCACTCTGAACGTACTGACAACCGGTGTGGAAAACGTCACTCACCATCACTCTGAACGTACTGCAGAACGGTTGTGGATATCGTCACTCACAATCACTCTGAACGTATTCCACAGCCACTGTGGGTAACGTCACTCACAATCACTCTGAATGTACTCCACAATCTACATCGATAACGTCACAACCCATCACTCTGAACGTTCTCCAAAACCGAGGTGGATAACGTCACTCACCATCACATTGAACGTACTCCAGAACCGGTGTGGATAACGTCACCCACCATCACTCTGAACGTACTCCACAACCGGTGTGGATAACGTCACTCACCATCACTCTGAACGTACTGACAACCGGTGTGGATAACGTCACTCACCATCACTCTGAACGTACACCACAACCGGTGTGTGCAACGTCACTCACCATCACTCTGAACGTACTCCACAATCTACATGCATAACATCAGTCACCATCACTCTGAACATACTGCACAACTGGTGTGGATAACGTCACTCAGCATCACTCTGAACGTACTCCACCACCGGTGTGGATAACGTCACTCAGCATCACTCTGAACGTTATCCACAACCGGTATGGATTACATCACTCACCATCACACTGAACGTACTTCACAACCGGAGTGGATAACGTCACACCCCATCACTCTGAACGTACTCCACAACCGGTGTGAGCAACGTCACTCACCATCACTCTGAACAGACTCCACAATCTACATGGATAAGGTCACTCAACATCACTCTGAACGTACTCCACAACCGGTGTGGGAAACGTCACTCACCCCCACTCTGAACGTACTCCACAACCGGTGTGGATAACGTCACTCACCATCACTCTGAACGTACTGACAACCGGTGTGGAAAACGTCACTCACCATCACTCTGAACGTACTGCAGAACGGTTGTGGATAACGTCACTCACAATCACTCTGAACGTATTCCACAGCCACTGTGGGTAACGTCACTCACAATCACTCTGAATGTACTCCACAATCTACATCGATAACGTCACAACCCATCACTCTGAACGTTCTCCAAAACCGAGGTGGATAACGTCACTCACCATCACATTGAACGTACTCCAGAACCGGTGTGGATAACGTCACCCACCATCACTCTGAACGTACTCCACAACCGGTGTGGATAACGTCACTCACCATCACTCTGAACGTACTGACAACCGGTGTGGATAACGTCACTCACCATCACTCTGAACGTACACCACAACCGGTGTGTGCAACGTCACTCACCATCACTCTGAACGTACTCCACAATCTACATGCATAACATCACTCACCATCACTCTGAACATACTGCACAACTGGTGTGGATAACGTCACTCAGCATCACTCTGAACGTACTCCACCACCGGTGTGGATAACGTCACTCAGCATCACTCTGAACGTTATCCACAACCGGTATGGATTACATCACTCACCATCACACTGAACGTACTTCACAACCGGAGTGGATAACGTCACACCCCATCACTCTGAACGTACTCCACAATCTACATGCATAACATCACTCACCATCACTCTGAACATACTGCACAACTGGTGTGGATAACGTCACTCACCATCACTCTGAACAGACTCCACAATCTACATGGATAAGGTCACTCAACATCACTCTGAACGTACTCCACAACCGGTGTGGGTAACGTCACTCACCATCACTCTGAACGTACTGCACAACCGGAGTGGATAACGTCCCACCCCATCACTCTGACCGTACTCCGGAATCTACATGGGTAACGTCACTCACCATCACTCTGAATGTACTCCACAACAGGTGTGGATAACGTCACTCACCATCACTCTGAACATACTCCACAACCGGTGTGGGTAACGTCAGTCACCATCACTCTGAACGTACTGCACAACCGGTGTGGATAATGTCACTCACCATCACTCTGAACCTACTCCACAACCGGTGTGGATAACGTCACTCACCAGCACTCTGAACGTACTGCACAAGCGGTGTTGGTAACGTCACTCACCATCACTCTAAACGTACTCCACAATCTACATGGATATAGTCACACCACATCACTCTGAACGTACTTCTCAACCGGAGTGGATAACGTCACTCACCATCACTCTGAACGTACTCCACAGTCTCCATGGATAACATCACTCACCATCACTCTAAACGTACTCCACAACCGGTGTAGGAAACGTCACTCACTATCACTCTGAACGTACTCCACAACCGGTGCGGATGACATCACTCACCATCACTCTGAACGTACTCTACAAACGGTGTGGGTAACGTGACTCACTATCACTCTGAACGTACTCCACAACCGGTTTGGATAACGTCACTCACCATCGCTCTGAACGTACTGCACAACCAGTGTGGGTAACGTCACTCACCATCACTCTGAACGTACTCCACATCTACATGGATAACATCACTCACCATCAGTCTGAACGTACTCCACAACCGGTGTGGGTAACGTCACTCACCATCACTCTGAACGTACTCCACAGCCGGTGTGGATATCGTCACTCACCATCACTCTCAACGTACTCCACAACCGGTGTGGATAACGTCACTCTCCATCACTCTGAAAGTACTCCAGAACCGGTGTGGATAACGTCACTCACCCCCACTCTGAACGTACTCCACAACCGGTGTGGATAACGTCACTCACCATCACTCTGAACGTACTGACAACCGGTGTGGAAAACGACACTCACCATCACTCTGAACGTACTCCACAGCCACTGTGGGTAACGTCACTCACAATCACTCTGAATGTACTCCACAATCTACATCGATAACGTCACAACCCATCACTCTGAACGTTCTCCAAAACCGAGGTGGATAACGTCACTCACCATCACATTGAACGTACTCCAGAACCGGTGTGGATAACGTCACCCACCATCACTCTGAACATACTCCACAACCGGTGTGGGTAACGTCACTCACCATCACTCTGAACGTACTGCACAACCGGTGTGGATAACGTCACTCAAAATCACTCTGAACCTACTCCACAACCGGTGTGGATAACGTCACTCACCATCACTCTGAACGTACTGCACAAGCGGTGTTGGTAACGTCCCTCACCATCACTCTGAACATACTCCACAGTCTACATGGATAACGTCACTCACCATCACTCTAAACGTACTCCACAATCTACATGGATATAGTCACACCACATAACTCTGAACGTACTTCTCAACCGGAGTGGATAACGTCACTCACCATTACTCTGAACGTACTCCACAGTCTACATGGATAACATCACTCACTATCACTCTGAACGTACTCCACAACCGGTGCGGACAACTTCACTCACCATCACTCTGAACGTACTCTACAACCGGTGTGGGTAACGTAACTCACCATCACTCTGAACGTACTCCACAACCGGTTTGGATAACGTCACTCACCATCACTCTGAACGTACTGCACAACCACTGTGGGTAACGTCACTCACCATCACTCTGAAAGTACTCCACATCTACATGGATAACATCACTCACCATCACTCTGAACGTACTCCACAATCTACATTGATAACGTCACTCACCATCACTCTGAACGTACTCCACAGCCAGTGTGGATAACGTCACTCACCATCACTCTCAACGTACTCCACAACTGGGTGGATGACGTCACTCACCATCACTCTGAACTTACTCCACAACGGTTGTGGTTAACGTCACTCACCATCACTCTGAACGTACTCCACAACCATTGTGGGTAACGTCACTCACCATCACTCTGAACATACTGCCGAACGGTTGTGGATAACGTCACTCACCATCACTCTGAACGTACTCCACAACCATTGTGGGTAACGTCACTCACTATCACTCTGAACGTACTCCACAATCTACATGGATAACATCACTCACAATCACTCTAAACATACTCCACAACCGGTATGGATAACGTCCCTCACCATCACTCTGAATGTACTCCACAATCAACATCGATAACGTCACAACCCATCACTCTCAACGTTCTCCAAAACCGAGGTGGATAACGACACTCACCATCACATTGAACGTACTCCAGAACCGGTGTGGATAACGTCACTCACCATCACTCTGAACATACTCCACAACCGGTGTGGGTAACGTCACTCACCATCACACTGAACGTACTGCACAACCGGTGTGGATAATGTCACTCACCATCACTCTGAACCTACTCCACAACCGGTGTGAATAACGTCACTCACCACCACTCTGAACGTACTCCACAACCGGTGTGGATAACGTCACTCACCATCACTCTGAACGTACTGACAACCGGTGTGGAGAACGTCACTCACCATCACTCTGAACGTACACCACAACCGGTGTGTGCAATGTCACTCACCATCATTTTGAACGTACTCCACAACCGGTGCGGATAACTTCACTCACCATCACTCTGAACTTACTCTACAACCGGTGTGGATAACGTGACTCACCATCACTCTGAACGTACTCCACAACCGGTTTGGATAACGTCACTCACCATCACTCAGAACGTACTGCACAACCAGTGTGGGTAACGTCACTCACCATCACTCTGAACGTACTCCACAATATACATGGATAACGTCACTCAACATCACTCTGAACGTACTCCACAACCGGTGTGGGTAACGTCACTCACCATCACTCTGAACGTACTGCACAACCGGAGTGGATAACGTCCCAACCCATCACTCTGAACGTACTCCGGAATCTACATGGATAACGTCACTCACCATCCCTCTGAACGTACTGCACAACCGGTGTGGGTAAAGTCACTCACCATCACTCTGAACGTACTCCACAAGTGGTGTGCGTAACGTCACTCACCATCACTCTAAACGTACTCCACAATCTACATGGATATAGTCACACCACATCACTCTGAACGTACTTCTCAACCGGAGTGGATAACGTCACTCACCATCACTCTGAACGTACTCCACAGTCTCCATGGATAACATTACTCACCATCACTCTAAACGTACTCCACAACCGGTGTAGGAAACGTCACTCACTATCACTCTGAACGGACTCCACAACCAGTGCGGATAACATCACTCACCATCACTCTGAACGTACTCTACAACCGGTGTGGGTAACGTGACTCACTATCACTCTGAACGTACTCCACAACCGGTTTGGATAACGTCACTCACCATCACTCTGAACGTACTGCACAACCAGTGTGGGTAACGTCACTCACCATCACTCTGAACGTACTCCACATCTACATGGATAACATCACTCACCATCACTCTGAACGTACTCCACAACCGGTGTGGGTAACGTCACTCACCATCACTCTGAACGTACTCCACAGCCGGTGTGGATATCGTCACTCACCATCACTCTCAACATACTCCACAACCGGTGTGGATAACGTCACTCTCCATCACTCTGAATGTACTCCAGAACCGGTGTGGATAACGTCACTCACCCCCACTCTGAACGTACTCCACAACCGGTGTGGATAACGTCACTCACCATCACTCTGAACGTACTGACAACCGGTGTGGAAAACGTCACTCACCATCACTCTGAACGTACTGCAGAACGGTTGTGGATAACGTCACTCACAATCACTCTGAACGTATTCCACAGCCACTGTGGGTAACGTCACTCACAATCACTCTGAATGTACTCCACAATCTACATCGATAACGTCACAACCCATCACTCTGAACGTTCTCCAAAACCGAGGTGGATAACGTCACTCACCATCACATTGAACGTACTCCAGAACCGGTGTGGATAACGTCACCCACCATCACTCTGAACGTACTCCACAACCGGTGTGGATAACGTCACTCACCATCACTCTGAACGTACTGACAACCGGTGTGGATAACGTCACTCACCATCACTCTGAACGTACACCACAACCGGTGTGTGCAACGTCACTCACCATCACTCTGAACGTACTCCACAATCTACATGCATAACATCAGTCACCATCACTCTGAACATACTGCACAACTGGTGTGGATAACGTCACTCAGCATCACTCTGAACGTACTGCACAACCGGTGTGGATAACGTCATTCTCCATCACTCTGAACGTACTCCAGAACCGGTGTGGATAACGTCACTCACCATCACTCTGAACGTATTCCACAACCGGTGTGGATAACGTCACTCACCATCACTCTAAACGTACTGACAACCAGTGTGGAAAACGTCACTCACCATCACTCTGAACGTACTGCAGAACGGTTGTGGGTAACGTCACTCACCATCACTCTGAATGTACTCCACAACTGGGTGGATGACGTCACTCACCATCACTCTGAACGTACTCCACAACCATTGTGGATATCGTCACTCACCATCACTCTGAACGTACTCCACAATCTACATGGATAACATCACTCACAATCACTCTAAACGTACTCCACAACCGGTGTGGATAACGTCACTCACCATCACTCTGAATGTACTCCACAATCTACATCGATAACGTCACAACCCATCACTCTGAACGTTCTCCAAAACCGAGGTGGATAACGTCACTCACCATCACATTGAACGTACTCCAGAACCGGTGTGGATAACGTCACCCACCATCACTCTGAACATACTCCACAACCGGTGTGGGTAATGTCACTCACCATCACTCTGAACGTACTGCACAACCGGTGTGGATAACGTCACTCACCATCACTCTGAACCTACTCCACAACCGGTGTGGATAACATCACTCACCATCACTCTGAACGTACTCCACAGTCTACATCGATAACATTACTCACCATCACTCTAAACGTACTCCACAACCGGTGTGGGCAACGTCACTCACTATCACTCTGAACGTACTCCACAACCGGTGCGGATAACTTCACTCACCATCACTCTGAACGTACTCTACAACCGGTGTGGGCAACGTAACTCACCATCACTCTGAACGTACTCCACAACCGGTTTGGATAACGTCACTCACCATCACTCTGAACGTACTGCACAACCAGTGTGGGTAACGTCACTCACCATCACTCTGAACGTACTCCACATCTACATGGATAACATCACTCACCATCACTCTGAACGTACTCCACATCTACATGGATAACATCACTCACCATCACTCTGAACGTACTCCACATCTACATGGATAACGTCACTCACCATCACTCTGAACGTACTCCACAACCGGTGTGGATAACATCACTCACCATCACTCTCAACGTACTCCACAACTGCGTGGATGACGTCACTCACCATCACTCTGAACGTATTCCACAACCATTGTGGGTAACGTCACTCACCATCACTCTGAACGTACTCCACAACCGGTGTGGATAACGTCACTCACCATCACTTAGAACGTACCCCACAACCGGTGTGGATAACATCACTCACAATCACTCTAAACGTACTCCACAACCGGTGTGGATAACGTCACTCACCATCGCTCTGAACGTACTGCACAACCAGTGTGGGTAACGTCACTCACCATCACTCTGAACGTACTCCACATCTACATGGATAACATCACTCACCATCAGTCTGAACGTACTCCACAACCGGTGTGGGTAACGTCACTCACCATCACTCTGAACGTACTCCACAGCCGGTGTGGATATCGTCACTCACCATCACTCTCAACGTACTCCACAACCGGTGTGGATAACGTCACTCTCCATCACTCTGAAAGTACTCCAGAACCGGTGTGGATAACGTCACTCACCCCCACTCTGAACGTACTCCACAACCGGTGTGGATAACGTCACTCACCATCACTCTGAACGTACTGACAACCGGTGTGGAAAACGACACTCACCATCACTCTGAACGTACTCCACAGCCACTGTGGGTAACGTCACTCACAATCACTCTGAATGTACTCCACAATCTACATCGATAACGTCACAACCCATCACTCTGAACGTTCTCCAAAACCGAGGTGGATAACGTCACTCACCATCACATTGAACGTACTCCAGAACCGGTGTGGATAACGTCACCCACCATCACTCTGAACATACTCCACAACCGGTGTGGGTAACGTCACTCACCATCACTCTGAACGTACTGCACAACCGGTGTGGATAACGTCACTCACCATCACTCTGAACCTACTCCACAACCGGTGTGGATAACGTCACTCACCATCACTCTGAACGTACTGCACAAGCGGTGTTGGTAACGTCCCTCACCATCACTCTGAACATACTCCACAGTCTACATGGATAACGTCACTCACCATCACTCTAAACGTACTCCACAATCTACATGGATATAGTCACACCACATAACTCTGAACGTACTTCTCAACCGGAGTGGATAACGTCACTCACCATTACTCTGAACGTACTCCACAGTCTACATGGATAACATCACTCACTATCACTCTGAACGTACTCCACAACCGGTGCGGACAACTTCACTCACCATCACTCTGAACGTACTCTACAACCGGTGTGGGTAACGTAACTCACCATCACTCTGAACGTACTCCACAACCGGTTTGGATAACGTCACTCACCATCACTCTGAACGTACTGCACAACCACTGTGGGTAACGTCACTCACCATCACTCTGAAAGTACTCCACATCTACATGGATAACATCACTCACCATCACTCTGAACGTACTCCACAATCTACATTGATAACGTCACTCACCATCACTCTGAACGTACTCCACAGCCAGTGTGGATAACGTCACTCACCATCACTCTCAACGTACTCCACAACTGGGTGGATGACGTCACTCACCATCACTCTGAACTTACTCCACAACGGTTGTGGTTAACGTCACTCACCATCACTCTGAACGTACTCCACAACCATTGTGGGTAACGTCACTCACCATCACTCTGAACATACTGCCGAACGGTTGTGGATAACGTCACTCACCATCACTCTGAACGTACTCCACAACCATTGTGGGTAACGTCACTCACTATCACTCTGAACGTACTCCACAATCTACATGGATAACATCACTCACAATCACTCTAAACATACTCCACAACCGGTATGGATAACGTCACTCACCATCACTCTGAATGTACTCCACAATCAACATCGATAACGTCACAACCCATCACTCTCAACGTTCTCCAAAACCGAGGTGGATAACGACACTCACCATCACATTGAACGTACTCCAGAACCGGTGTGGATAACGTCACTCACCATCACTCTGAACATACTCCACAACCGGTGTGGGTAACGTCACTCACCATCACACTGAACGTACTGCACAACCGGTGTGGATAATGTCACTCACCATCACTCTGAACCTACTCCACAACCGGTGTGAATAACGTCACTCACCACCACTCTGAACGTACTCCACAACCGGTGTGGATAACGTCACTCACCATCACTCTGAACGTACTGACAACCGGTGTGGAGAACGTCACTCACCATCACTCTGAACGTACACCACAACCGGTGTGTGCAATGTCACTCACCATCATTTTGAACGTACTCCACAACCGGTGCGGATAACTTCACTCACCATCACTCTGAACTTACTCTACAACCGGTGTGGATAACGTGACTCACCATCACTCTGAACGTACTCCACAACCGGTTTGGATAACGTCACTCACCATCACTCAGAACGTACTGCACAACCAGTGTGGGTAACGTCACTCACCATCACTCTGAACGTACTCCACAATATACATGGATAACGTCACTCAACATCACTCTGAACGTACTCCACAACCGGTGTGGGTAACGTCACTCACCATCACTCTGAACGTACTGCACAACCGGAGTGGATAACGTCCCAACCCATCACTCTGAACGTACTCCGGAATCTACATGGATAACGTCACTCACCATCCCTCTGAACGTACTGCACAACCGGTGTGGGTAAAGTCACTCACCATCACTCTGAACGTACTCCACAAGTGGTGTGCGTAACGTCACTCACCATCACTCTAAACGTACTCCACAATCTACATGGATATAGTCACACCACATCACTCTGAACGTACTTCTCAACCGGAGTGGATAACGTCACTCACCATCACTCTGAACGTACTCCACAGTCTCCATGGATAACATTACTCACCATCACTCTAAACGTACTCCACAACCGGTGTAGGAAACGTCACTCACTATCACTCTGAACGTACTCCACAACCAGTGCGGATAACATCACTCACCATCACTCTGAACGTACTCTACAACCGGTGTGGGTAACGTGACTCACTATCACTCTGAACGTACTCCACAACCGGTTTGGATAACGTCACTCACCATCACTCTGAACGTACTGCACAACCAGTGTGGGTAACGTCACTCACCATCACTCTGAACGTACTCCACATCTACATGGATAACATCACTCACCATCACTCTGAACGTACTCCACAACCGGTGTGGATAACGTCACTCTCCATCACTCTGAATGTACTCCAGAACCGGTGTGGATAACGTCACTCACCCCCACTCTGAACGTACTCCACAACCGGTGTGGATAACGTCACTCACCATCACTCTGAACGTACTGACAACCGGTGTGGAAAACGTCACTCACCATCACTCTGAACGTACTGCAGAACGGTTGTGGATAACGTCACTCACAATCACTCTGAACGTATTCCACAGCCACTGTGGGTAACGTCACTCACAATCACTCTGAATGTACTCCACAATCTACATCGATAACGTCACAACCCATCACTCTGAACGTTCTCCAAAACCGAGGTGGATAACGTCACTCACCATCACATTGAACGTACTCCAGAACCGGTGTGGATAACGTCACCCACCATCACTCTGAACGTACTCCACAACCGGTGTGGATAACGTCACTCACCATCACTCTGAACGTACTGACAACCGGTGTGGATAACGTCACTCACCATCACTCTGAACGTACACCACAACCGGTGTGTGCAACGTCACTCACCATCACTCTGAACGTACTCCACAATCTACATGCATAACATCAGTCACCATCACTCTGAACATACTGCACAACTGGTGTGGATAACGTCACTCAGCATCACTCTGAACGTACTGCACAACCGGTGTGGATAACGTCATTCTCCATCACTCTGAACGTACTCCAGAACCGGTGTGGATAACGTCACTCACCATCACTCTGAACGTATTCCACAACCGGTGTGGATAACGTCACTCACCATCACTCTAAACGTACTGACAACCAGTGTGGAAAACGTCACTCACCATCACTCTGAACGTACTGCAGAACGGTTGTGGGTAACGTCACTCACCATCACTCTGAATGTACTCCACAACTGGGTGGATGACGTCACTCACCATCACTCTGAACGTACTCCACAACCATTGTGGATATCGTCACTCACCATCACTCTGAACGTACTCCACAATCTACATGGATAACATCACTCACAATCACTCTAAACGTACTCCACAACCGGTGTGGATAACGTCACTCACCATCACTCTGAATGTACTCCACAATCTACATCGATAACGTCACAACCCATCACTCTGAACGTTCTCCAAAACCGAGGTGGATAACGTCACTCACCATCACATTGAACGTACTCCAGAACCGGTGTGGATAACGTCACCCACCATCACTCTGAACATACTCCACAACCGGTGTGGGTAATGTCACTCACCATCACTCTGAACGTACTGCACAACCGGTGTGGATAACGTCACTCACCATCACTCTGAACCTACTCCACAACCGGTGTGGATAACATCACTCACCATCACTCTGAACGTACTCCACAGTCTACATCGATAACATTACTCACCATCACTCTAAACGTACTCCACAACCGGTGTGGGCAACGTCACTCACTATCACTCTGAACGTACTCCACAACCGGTGCGGATAACTTCACTCACCATCACTCTGAACGTACTCTACAACCGGTGTGGGCAACGTAACTCACCATCACTCTGAACGTACTCCACAACCGGTTTGGATAACGTCACTCACCATCACTCTGAACGTACTGCACAACCAGTGTGGGTAACGTCACTCACCATCACTCTGAACGTACTCCACATCTACATGGATAACATCACTCACCATCACTCTGAACGTACTCCACATCTACATGGATAACATCACTCACCATCACTCTGAACGTACTCCACATCTACATGGATAACGTCACTCACCATCACTCTGAACGTACTCCACAACCGGTGTGGATAACATCACTCACCATCACTCTCAACGTACTCCACAACTGCGTGGATGACGTCACTCACCATCACTCTGAACGTATTCCACAACCATTGTGGGTAACGTCACTCACCATCACTCTGAACGTACTCCACAACCGGTGTGGATAACGTCACTCACCATCACTTAGAACGTACCCCACAACCGGTGTGGATAACATCACTCACAATCACTCTAAACGTACTCCACAACCGGTGTGGATAACGTCACTCACCATCACTCTGAATTTACTCCACAATCTACATCGATAACTTCACAACCCATCACTCTTAACGTTCTCCAAAACCGAGGTGGATAACGTCACTCACCATCACTCTGAACATACTCCACAACCGGTGTGGGTAACGTCACTCACCATCACTCTGAACGTACTGCACAACCGGTGTGGATAATGTCACTCACCATCACTCTGAACCTACTCCAGAACCGGTTTGGATAACGTCACTCACCATCACTCTGAACCTACTCCACAACCGGTGTGGATAACGTCACTCACCATCACTCTGAACGTACTGCACAAGCGGTGTTGGTAACGTCACTCACCATCACTCTAAACGTACTCCACAATCTACATGGATATAGTCACACCACATCACTCTGAACGTACATCTCAACCGGAGTGGATAACGTCACTCACCATCACTCTGAACGTACTCCACAGTCTACATGGATAACATCACTCACCATCACTCTAAACGTACTCCACAACCGGTGTAGGAAACGTCACTCACTATCACTCTGAACGTACTCCACAACCGGTGCGGATAACTTCACTCACCATCACTGTGAACGTACTCTACAACCGCTGTGGGTAACGTAACTCACCATCACTCTGAACGTACTCCACAACCGGTTTGGATAATGTCACCCACCATCACTCTGAACGTACTGCACAACCAGTGTGGGTAACGTCACTCACCATCACTCTGAACGTACTCCACATCTACATGGATAACATCACTCACCATCACTCTGAACGTACTCCACAACCGGTGTGGGTAACGTCACTCACTGTCACTCTGAACGTACTCCACAAACGGTGTGGATAACGTCACTCACCATCACTCTGAACGTACTCTACAACCGGTGTGGGTAACGTAACTCACCATCACTCTGAACGTACTCCACAACCGGTTGGGATAACGTCACTCACCATCACTCTGAACGTAGTGCACAACCAGTGTGGGTAACGTCACTCACCATCACTCTGAACGTACTCCACATCTACATGGATAACATCACTCACCATCACTCTGAACGTACTCCACAATCTACATGGATAACGTCACTCACCATCAATCTGAACGTACTCCACAATCTACATGGATACCGTCACTCAAAATCACTCTGAACGTAGTCCACAACCGGTGTGGGTAACGTCACTCACCATCACTCTGAACGTACTCCACAGCCGGTGTGGATAACGTCACTCACCATCACTCTCAACGTACTCCACAACCAGTGTGGATAACGTCACTCTCCATCACTCTGAACGTACTCCAGAACCGGTGTGGATAACGTCACTCACCACCACTCTGAACGTACTCCACAACCGGTGTGGATAACGTCACTCACCATCACTCTGAACGTACTGACAACCGGTGTGGATAACGTCACTCACCATCACTCTGAACGTACTCCACAACCGGTATGGATAACATCACTCACCATCACACTGAACGTACTTCACAACCGGAGTGGATAACGTCACACCCCATCACTCTGACCGTACTCCACAACCGGTGTGAGCAACGTCACTCACCATCACTCTGAACAGACTCCACAATCTACATGGATAAGGTCACTCAACATCACTCTGAACGTACTCCACAACCGGTGTGGGTAACGTCACTCACCATCACTCCGAACGTACTGCACAACCGGAGTGGATAACGTCCCACCCCATCACTCTGAACGTATTCCGGAATCTACATGGATAACGTCACTCACCATCCCTCTGAACGTACTGCACAACCGGTGTGGGTAAAGTCACTCACCATCACTCTGAACGTATTCCACAATCTACATGGATAACGTCACACCGCATCATTCTGAACGTTCTCCAAAACCGGGATGGGTAACGTCACTCACCATCACTCTGAACGTACTGCACAACCGGTGTGGATAACGTCATTCTCCATCACTCTGAACGTACTCCAGAACCGGTGTGGATAACGTCACTCACCATCACTCTGAACGTATTCCACAACCGGTGTGGATAACGTCACTCACCATCACTCTAAACGTACTGACAACCAGTGTCGAAAACGTCACTCACCATCACTCTGAACGTACTGCAGAACGGTTGTGGGTAACGTCACTCACCATCACTCTGAATGTACTCCACAACTGGGTGGATGACGTCACTCACCATCACTCTGAACGTACTCCACAACCATTGTGGATATCGTCACTCACCATCACTCTGAACGTACTCCACAATCTACATGGATAACGTCACTCACCATCACTCTGAACGTACTGACAACCGGTGTGGATAACGTCACTCACCATCACTCTGAACGTACACCACAACCGGTGTGTGCAACGTCACTCACCATCACTCTGAACGTACTCCACAATCTACATGCATAACATCACTCACCATCACTCTGAACATACTGCACAACTGGTGTGGATAACGTCACTCAGCATCACTCTGAACGTACTCCACCACCGGTGTGGATAACGTCACTCAGCATCACTCTGAACGTTATCCACAACCGGTATGGATTACATCACTCACCATCACACTGAACGTACTTCACAACCGGAGTGGATAACGTCACACCCCATCACTCTGAACGTACTCCACAACCGGTGTGAGCAACGTCACTCACCATCACTCTGAACAGACTCCACAATCTACATGGATAAGGTCACTCAACATCACTCTGAACGTACTCCACAACCGGTGTGGGTAACGTCACTCACCATCACTCTGAACGTACTGCACAACCGGAGTGGATAACGTCCCACCCCATCACTCTGACCGTACTCCGGAATCTACATGGGTAACGTCACTCACCATCACTCTGAATGTACTCCACAACAGGTGTGGATAACGTCACTCACCATCACTCTGAACATACTCCACAACCGGTGTGGGTAACGTCAGTCACCATCACTCTGAACGTACTGCACAACCGGTGTGGATAATGTCACTCACCATCACTCTGAACCTACTCCACAACCGGTGTGGATAACGTCACTCACCAGCACTCTGAACGTACTGCACAAGCGGTGTTGGTAACGTCACTCACCATCACTCTAAACGTACTCCACAATCTACATGGATATAGTCACACCACATCACTCTGAACGTACTTCTCAACCGGAGTGGATAACGTCACTCACCATCACTCTGAACGTACTCCACAGTCTCCATGGATAACATCACTCACCATCACTCTAAACGTACTCCACAACCGGTGTAGGAAACGTCACTCACTATCACTCTGAACGTACTCCACAACCGGTGCGGATGACATCACTCACCATCACTCTGAACGTACTCTACAAACGGTGTGGGTAACGTGACTCACTATCACTCTGAACGTACTCCACAACCGGTTTGGATAACGTCACTCACCATCGCTCTGAACGTACTGCACAACCAGTGTGGGTAACGTCACTCACCATCACTCTGAACGTACTCCACATCTACATGGATAACATCACTCACCATCAGTCTGAACGTACTCCACAACCGGTGTGGGTAACGTCACTCACCATCACTCTGAACGTACTCCACAGCCGGTGTGGATATCGTCACTCACCATCACTCTCAACATACTCCACAACCGGTGTGGATAACGTCACTCTCCATCACTCTGAAAGTACTCCAGAACCGGTGTGGATAACGTCACTCACCCCCACTCTGAACGTACTCCACAACCGGTGTGGATAACGTCACTCACCATCACTCTGAACGTACTGACAACCGGTGTGGAAAACGACACTCACCATCACTCTGAACGTACTCCACAGCCACTGTGGGTAACGTCACTCACAATCACTCTGAATGTACTCCACAATCTACATCGATAACGTCACAACCCATCACTCTGAACGTTCTCCAAAACCGAGGTGGATAACGTCACTCACCATCACATTGAACGTACTCCAGAACCGGTGTGGATAACGTCACCCACCATCACTCTGAACATACTCCACAACCGGTGTGGGTAACGTCACTCACCATCACTCTGAACGTACTGCACAACCGGTGTGGATAACGTCACTCACCATCACTCTGAACCTACTCCACAACCGGTGTGGATAACGTCACTCACCATCACTCTGAACGTACTGCACAAGCGGTGTTGGTAACGTCCCTCACCATCACTCTGAACATACTCCACAGTCTACATGGATAACGTCACTCACCATCACTCTAAACGTACTCCACAATCTACATGGATATAGTCACACCACATAACTCTGAACGTACTTCTCAACCGGAGTGGATAACGTCACTCACCATTACTCTGAACGTACTCCACAGTCTACATGGATAACATCACTCACTATCACTCTGAACGTACTCCACAACCGGTGCGGATAACTTCACTCACCATCACTCTGAACGTACTCTACAACCGGTGTGGGTAACGTAACTCACCATCACTCTGAACGTACTCCACAACCGGTTTGGATAACGTCACTCACCATCACTCTGAACGTACTGCACAACCACTGTGGGTAACGTCACTCACCATCACTCTGAAAGTACTCCACATCTACATGGATAACATCACTCACCATCACTCTGAACGTACTCCACAATCTACATTGATAACGTCACTCACCATCACTCTGAACGTACTCCACAGCCAGTGTGGATAACGTCACTCACCATCACTCTCAACGTACTCCACAACTGGGTGGATGACGTCACTCACCATCACTCTGAACTTACTCCACAACGGTTGTGGTTAACGTCACTCACCATCACTCTGAACGTACTCCACAACCATTGTGGGTAACGTCACTCACCATCACTCTGAACATACTGCCGAACGGTTGTGGATAACGTCACTCACCATCACTCTGAACGTACTCCACAACCATTGTGGGTAACGTCACTCACTATCACTCTGAACGTACTCCACAATCTACATGGATAACATCACTCACAATCACTCTAAACATACTCCACAACCGGTATGGATAACGTCACTCACCATCACTCTGAATGTACTCCACAATCAACATCGATAACGTCACAACCCATCACTCTCAACGTTCTCCAAAACCGAGGTGGATAACGACACTCACCATCACATTGAACGTACTCCAGAACCGGTGTGGATAACGTCACTCACCATCACTCTGAACATACTCCACAACCGGTGTGGGTAACGTCACTCACCATCACACTGAACGTACTGCACAACCGGTGTGGATAATGTCACTCACCATCACTCTGAACCTACTCCACAACCGGTGTGAATAACGTCACTCACCACCACTCTGAACGTACTCCACAACCGGTGTGGATAACGTCACTCACCATCACTCTGAACGTACTGACAACCGGTGTGGAGAACGTCACTCACCATCACTCTGAACGTACACCACAACCGGTGTGTGCAATGTCACTCACCATCATTTTGAACGTACTCCACAACCGGTGCGGATAACTTCACTCACCATCACTCTGAACTTACTCTACAACCGGTGTGGATAACGTGACTCACCATCACTCTGAACGTACTCCACAACCGGTTTGGATAATGTCACTCACCATCACTCAGAACGTACTGCACAACCAGTGTGGGTAACGTCACTCACCATCACTCTGAACGTACTCCACAATATACATGGATAACGTCACTCAACATCACTCTGAACGTACTCCACAACCGGTGTGGGTAACGTCACTCACCATCACTCTGAACGTACTGCACAACCGGAGTGGATAACGTCCCAACCCATCACTCTGAACGTACTCCGGAATCTACATGGATAACGTCACTCACCATCACTCTGAACGTACTGCACAACCGGTGTGGATAACGTCACTCACCATCACTCTGAACGTACTGCACAACCGGTGTGGGTAAAGTCACTCACCATCACTCTGAACGTACTCCACAAGTGGTGTGCGTAACGTCACTCACCATCACTCTAAACGTACTCCACAATCTACATGGATATAGTCACACCACATCACTCTGAACGTACTTCTCAACCGGAGTGGATAACGTCACTCACCATCACTCTGAACGTACTCCACAGTCTCCATGGATAACATCACTCACCATCACTCTAAACGTACTCCACAACCGGTGTAGGAAACGTCACTCACTATCACTCTGAACGTACTCCACAACCAGTGCGGATAACATCACTCACCATCACTCTGAACGTACTCTACAACCGGTGTGGGTAACGTGACTCACTATCACTCTGAACGTACTCCACAACCGGTTTGGATAACGTCACTCACCATCACTCTGAACGTACTGCACAACCAGTGTGGGTAACGTCACTCACCATCACTCTGAACGTACTCCACATCTACATGGATAACATCACTCACCATCACTCTGAACGTACTCCACAACCGGTGTGGGTAACGTCACTCACCATCACTCTGAACGTACTCCACAGCCGGTGTGGATATCGTCACTCACCATCACTCTCAACATACTCCACAACCGGTGTGGATAACGTCACTCTCCATCACTCTGAATGTACTCCAGAACCGGTGTGGATAACGTCACTCACCCCCACTCTGAACGTACTCCACAACCGGTGTGGATAACGTCACTCACCATCACTCTGAACGTACTGACAACCGGTGTGGAAAACGTCACTCACCATCACTCTGAACGTACTGCAGAACGGTTGTGGATAACGTCACTCACAATCACTCTGAACGTATTCCACAGCCACTGTGGGTAACGTCACTCACAATCACTCTGAATGTACTCCACAATCTACATCGATAACGTCACAACCCATCACTCTGAACGTTCTCCAAAACCGAGGTGGATAACGTCACTCACCATCACATTGAACGTACTCCAGAACCGGTGTGGATAACGTCACCCACCATCACTCTGAACGTACTCCACAACCGGTGTGGATAACGTCACTCACCATCACTCTGAACGTACTGACAACCGGTGTGGATAACGTCACTCACCATCACTCTGAACGTACACCACAACCGGTGTGTGCAACGTCACTCACCATCACTCTGAACGTACTCCACAATCTACATGCATAACATCAGTCACCATCACTCTGAACATACTGCACAACTGGTGTGGATAACGTCACTCAGCATCACTCTGAACGTACTGCACAACCGGTGTGGATAACGTCATTCTCCATCACTCTGAACGTACTCCAGAACCGGTGTGGATAACGTCACTCACCATCACTCTGAACGTATTCCACAACCGGTGTGGATAACGTCACTCACCATCACTCTAAACGTACTGACAACCAGTGTGGAAAACGTCACTCACCATCACTCTGAACGTACTGCAGAACGGTTGTGGGTAACGTCACTCACCATCACTCTGAATGTACTCCACAACTGGGTGGATGACGTCACTCACCATCACTCTGAACGTACTCCACAACCATTGTGGATATCGTCACTCACCATCACTCTGAACGTACTCCACAATCTACATGGATAACATCACTCACAATCACTCTAAACGTACTCCACAACCGGTGTGGATAACGTCACTCACCATCACTCTGAATGTACTCCACAATCTACATCGATAACGTCACAACCCATCACTCTGAACGTTCTCCAAAACCGAGGTGGATAACGTCACTCACCATCACATTGAACGTACTCCAGAACCGGTGTGGATAACGTCACCCACCATCACTCTGAACATACTCCACAACCGGTGTGGGTAATGTCACTCACCATCACTCTGAACGTACTGCACAACCGGTGTGGATAACGTCACTCACCATCACTCTGAACCTACTCCACAACCGGTGTGGATAACATCACTCACCATCACTCTGAACGTACTCCACAGTCTACATCGATAACATTACTCACCATCACTCTAAACGTACTCCACAACCGGTGTGGGCAACGTCACTCACTATCACTCTCAACGTACTCCACAACCGGTGCGGATAACTTCACTCACCATCACTCTGAACGTACTCTACAACCGGTGTGGGCAACGTAACTCACCATCACTCTGAACGTACTCCACAACCGGTTTGGATAACGTCACTCACCATCACTCTGAACGTACTGCACAACCAGTGTGGGTAACGTCACTCACCATCACTCTGAACGTACTCCACATCTACATGGATAACATCACTCACCATCACTCTGAACGTACTCCACATCTACATGGATAACATCACTCACCATCACTCTGAACGTACTCCACATCTACATGGATAACGTCACTCACCATCACTCTGAACGTACTCCACAACCGGTGTGGATAACATCACTCACCATCACTCTCAACGTACTCCACAACTGCGTGGATGACGTCACTCACCATCACTCTGAACGTATTCCACAACCATTGTGGGTAACGTCACTCACCATCACTCTGAACGTACTCCACAACCGGTGTGGATAACGTCACTCACCATCACTTAGAACGTACCCCACAACCGGTGTGGATAACATCACTCACAATCACTCTAAACGTACTCCACAACCGGTGTGGATAACGTCACTCACCATCACTCTGAATTTACTCCACAATCTACATCGATAACTTCACAACCCATCACTCTTAACGTTCTCCAAAACCGAGGTGGATAACGTCACTCACCATCACTCTGAACATACTCCACAACCGGTGTGGGTAACGTCACTCACCATCACTCTGAACGTACTGCACAACCGGTGTGGATAATGTCACTCACCATCACTCTGAACCTACTCCAGAACCGGTTTGGATAACGTCACTCACCATCACTCTGAACCTACTCCACAACCGGTGTGGATAACGTCACTCACCATCACTCTGAACGTACTGCACAAGCGGTGTTGGTAACGTCACTCACCATCACTCTAAACGTACTCCACAATCTACATGGATATAGTCACACCACATCACTCTGAACGTACATCTCAACCGGAGTGGATAACGTCACTCACCATCACTCTGAACGTACTCCACAGTCTACATGGATAACATCACTCACCATCACTCTAAACGTACTCCACAACCGGTGTAGGAAACGTCACTCACTATCACTCTGAACGTACTCCACAACCGGTGCGGATAACTTCACTCACCATCACTGTGAACGTACTCTACAACCGCTGTGGGTAACGTAACTCACCATCACTCTGAACGTACTCCACAACCGGTTTGGATAATGTCACCCACCATCACTCTGAACGTACTGCACAACCAGTGTGGGTAACGTCACTCACCATCACTCTGAACGTACTCCACATCTACATGGATAACATCACTCACCATCACTCTGAACGTACTCCACAACCGGTGTGGGTAACGTCACTCACTGTCACTCTGAACGTACTCCACAAACGGTGTGGATAACGTCACTCACCATCACTCTGAACGTACTCTACAACCGGTGTGGGTAACGTAACTCACCATCACTCTGAACGTACTCCACAACCGGTTGGGATAACGTCACTCACCATCACTCTGAACGTAGTGCACAACCAGTGTGGGTAACGTCACTCACCATCACTCTGAACGTACTCCACATCTACATGGATAACATCACTCACCATCACTCTGAACGTACTCCACAATCTACATGGATAACGTCACTCACCATCAATCTGAACGTACTCCACAATCTACATGGATACCGTCACTCAAAATCACTCTGAACGTAGTCCACAACCGGTGTGGGTAACGTCACTCACCATCACTCTGAACGTACTCCACAGCCGGTGTGGATAACGTCACTCACCATCACTCTCAACGTACTCCACAACCAGTGTGGATAACGTCACTCTCCATCACTCTGAACGTACTCCAGAACCGGTGTGGATAACGTCACTCACCACCACTCTGAACGTACTCCACAACCGGTGTGGATAACGTCACTCACCATCACTCTGAACGTACTGACAACCGGTGTGGATAACGTCACTCACCATCACTCTGAACGTACTCCACAACCGGTATGGATAACATCACTCACCATCACACTGAACGTACTTCACAACCGGAGTGGATAACGTCACACCCCATCACTCTGACCGTACTCCACAACCGGTGTGAGCAACGTCACTCACCATCACTCTGAACAGACTCCACAATCTACATGGATAAGGTCACTCAACATCACTCTGAACGTACTCCACAACCGGTGTGGGTAACGTCACTCACCATCACTCCGAACGTACTGCACAACCGGAGTGGATAACGTCCCACCCCATCACTCTGAACGTATTCCGGAATCTACATGGATAACGTCACTCACCATCCCTCTGAACGTACTGCACAACCGGTGTGGGTAAAGTCACTCACCATCACTCTGAACGTACTCCACAGCCGGTGTGGATAATGTCACTCACCATCACTCTGAACCTACTCCACAGTCTACATGGATAACATCACTCACCATCCCTCTGAACGTACTGCACAACCGGTGTGGGTAAAGTCACTCACCATCACTCTGAACGTATTCCACAATCTACATGGATAACGTCACACCGCATCATTCTGAACGTTCTCCAAAACCGGGATGGGTAACGTCACTCACCATCACTCTGAACGTACTGCACAACCGGTGTGGATAACGTCATTCTCCATCACTCTGAACGTACTCCAGAACCGGTGTGGATAACGTCACTCACCATCACTCTGAACGTATTCCACAACCGGTGTGGATAACGTCACTCACCATCACTCTAAACGTACTGACAACCAGTGTCGAAAACGTCACTCACCATCACTCTGAACGTACTGCAGAACGGTTGTGGGTAACGTCACTCACCATCACTCTGAATGTACTCCACAACTGGGTGGATGACGTCACTCACCATCACTCTGAACGTACTCCACAACCATTGTGGATATCGTCACTCACCATCACTCTGAACGTACTCCACAATCTACATGGATAACATCACTCACAATCACTCTAAACGTACTCCACAACCGGTGTGGATAACGTCACTCACCATCACTCTGAATGTACTCCACAATCTACATCGATAACGTCACAACCCATCACTCTGAACGTTCTCCAAAACCGAGGTGGATAACGTCACTCACCATCACATTGAACGTACTCCAGAACCGGTGTGGATAACGTCACCCACCATCACTCTGAACATACTCCACAACCGGTGTGGGTAATGTCACTCACCATCACTCTGAACGTACTGCACAACCGGTGTGGATAACGTCACTCACCATCACTCTGAACCTACTCCACAACCGGTGTGGATAACATCACTCACCATCACTCTGAACGTACTCCACAGTCGACATCGATAACATTACTCACCATCACTCTAAACGTACTCCACAACCGGTGTGGGCAACGTCACTCACTATCACTCTGAACGTACTCCACAACTGGTGCGGATAACTTCACTCACCATCACTCTGAACGTACTCTACAACCGGTGTGGGCAACGTAACTCACCATCACTCTGAACGTACTCCACAACCGGTTTGGATAACGTCACTCACCATCACTCTGAACGTACTGCACAACCAGTGTGGGTAACGTCACTCACCATCACTCTGAACGTACTCCACATCTACATGGATAACATCACTCACCATCACTCTGAACGTACTCCACATCTACATGGATAACATCACTCACCATCACTCTGAACGTACTCCACATCTACATGGATAACGTCACTCACCATCACTCTGAACGTACTCCACAACCGGTGTGGATAACATCACTCACCATCACTCTCAACGTATTCCACAACTGCGTGGATGACGTCACTCACCATCACTCTGAACGTATTCCACAACCATTGTGGGTAACGTCACTCACCATCACTCTGAACGTACTCCACAACCGGTGTGGATAACGTCACTCACCATCACTCTGAACGTACTCCACAACCGGTGTGGATAACATCACTCACAATCACTCTAAACGTACTCCACAACCGGTGTGGATAACATCACTCACCATCACTCTGAACGTACTCCACAACCGGTGTGGGTAACGTCACTCACCATCACTCTGAACGTACTCCACAGTCTACATCGATAACATTACTCACCATCACTCTAAACGTACTCCACAACCGGTGTGGGCAACGTCACTCACTATCACTCTGAACGTACTCCACAACCGGTGCGGATAACTTCACTCACCATCACTCTGAACGTACTCTACAACCGGTGTGGGTAACGTAACTCACCATGACTCTGAACGTACTCCACAACCGGTTTGGATAACGTCACTCACCATCACTCTGAACGTACTGCACAACCAGTGTGGGTAACGTCACTCACCATCACTCTGAACGTACTCCACATCTACATGGATAACATCACTCACCATCACTCTGAACGTACTCCACATCTACATGGATAACATCACTCACCATCACTCTGAACGTACTCCAAATCTACATGGATAACGTCACTCACCATCACTCTGAACGTACTCCACAACCGGTGTGGATAACATCACTCACCATCACTCTCAACGTACTCCACAACTGGGTGGATGACGTCACTCACCATCACTCTGAACGTATTCCACAACCATTGTGGGTAACGTCACTCACCATCACTCTGAACCTACTCCACAACCGGTGTGGATAATGTCACTCACCATCACTCTGAACGTACTCCACAACCGGTGTGGATAACATCACTCACAATCACTCTAAACGTACTCCACAACCGGTGTGGATAACGTCACTCACCATCACTCTGAATTTACTCCACAATCTACATCGATAACGTCACAACCCATCACTCTGAACGTTCTCCAAAACCGAGGTGGATAACGTCACACACCATCACATTGAACGTGCTCCAGAACCGGTCTGGATAACGTCACTCACCATCACTCTGAACATACTCCACAACCGGTGTGGGTCACGTCACTCACCATCACTCTGAACGTACTGCACAACCGGTGTGGATAATGTCACTCACCATCACTCTGAACCTACTCCGCAACCGGTTTGGATAACGTCACTCACCATCACTCTGAACGTACTGCACAAGCGGATTTGGTAACGTCACTCACCATCACTCTAAACGTACTCCACAATCTACATGGATATAGTCACGCCACATCACTCTGAACGTACATCTCAACCGGAGTGGATAACGTCACTCACCATCACTCTGAACGTACTCCACAGTCTACATGGATAACATCACTCACCATCACTCTGAACGTACTGACAACCGGTGTGGATAACGTCACTCACCATCACTCTGAACGTACTCCACAACCGGTGTGGATAACGTCACTCACCATCACTTTGAACGTACTGCAGAACGGTTGTGGATAACGTCACTCACAATCACTCTGAACGTACTCCACAGCCATTGTGGGTAACGTCACTCACTATCAGTCTGAACGTACTCCACAACCGGTTTGGATAATGTCACTCACCATCACTCTGAACGTACTGCACAACCAGTGTGGGTAACGTCACTCAACATCACTCTGAACGTCGTCCACAACCGGTGTGGGTAACGTCACTCACCATCACTCTGAACGTACTCCACAGCCGGTGTGGATAACGTCACTCACCATCACTCTCAACGTACTCCACAACCGGTGTGGATAACGTCACTCTCCATCACTCTGAACGTACTCCAGAACCGGTGTGCATAACGTCACTCACCCCCACTCTGAACGTACTCCACAACCGGTGTGGATAACTTCACTCACCATCACTCTGAACGTACTGACAACCGGTGTGGATAACGTCACTCACCATCACTCTGAACGTACTCCACAACCGGTGTGGATAACGTCACTCACCATCACTCTGAACGTACTGCAGAACGGTTGTGGATAACGTCACTCACAATCACTCTGAACGTACTCCCCAGCCATTGTGGGTAACGTCACTCACCATCACTCTGAACGTACTGCAGAACGGTTGTGAATAACGTCACTCACAATCACTCTGAACGTACTCCACAGCCATTGTGGGTAACGTCACTCACCATCACTCTGAACGTACTCCACAATCTACATGGATAACATCACTCACCATCACTCTAAACGTACTCCACAACCGGTGTGGATAACGTCACTCACCATCACTCTGAATGTACTCCACAATCTACATCGATAACGTCACAACCCATCACTCTGAACGTTCTCCAAAACCGAGGTGGATAACGTCACTCACCATCACATTGAACGTACTCCAGAACCGGTGTGAATAACGTCACCCACCATCACTCTGAACATACTCCACAACCGGTGTGGGTAATGTCACTCACCATCACTCTGAACGTACTGCACAACCGGTGTGGATAACGTCACTCAGCATCACTCTGAACGTACTGCACAAGCGGTGTTGGTAACGTCACTCACCATCACTCTAAACATACTCCACAATCTACATGCATATAGTCACACCACATCACTCTGAAAGTACTTCTCAACCGGAGTGGATAACGTCACTCACCATCACTCTGAACGTACTCCACAACTGTTGCGGATAACTTCACTCACCATCACTCTGAACGTACTCCACAACCGGTTTGGATAACGTCACTCACCATCACTCTGAACGTACTCTACAACCGGTGTGGGTAACGTGACTCACTATCAGTCTGAACGTACTCCACAACCGGTTTGGATAACGTCACTCACCATCACTCTGAACGTACTGCACAACCAGTGTGGGTAACGTCACTCACCATCACTCTGAACGTACTCCACAATCTACATGGATAACGTCACTCACCATCACTCTGAACGTACTCCACAATCTACATGGATAGCGTCACTCAACATCACTCTGAACGTAGTCCACAACCGGTGTGGGTAACGTCACTCACCATCACTCTGAACGTACTCCACAGCCGGTGTGGATAACGTCACTCACCATCACTCTAAACGTACTCCGCAATCTACATGGATATAGTCACACCACATCACTCTGAACGTACTTCTCAACCGGAGTGGATAACGTCACTCACCATCACTCTGAACGTACTCCACAGTCTACATGGATAACATCACTCACCATCACTCTAAACGTACTCCACAACCGGTGTGGGTAACGTCACTCACCATCACTCTGAACGTACTCCACAATCTACATGGATAACGTCACACCGCATCATTCTGAATGTTCTCCAAAACCGGGATGGGTAACGTCACTCACCATCACTCTGAACGTACTGCACAACCGGTGTGGATAACGTCATTCTCCATCACTCTGAACGTACTCCAGAACCGGTGTGGATAACGTCACTCACCATCACTCTGAACGTACTCCACAACCGGTGTGGATAACGTCACTCACCATCACTCTAAAAGTACTGACAACCAGTGTGGAAAACGTCACTCACTATCACTCTGAACGTACTGCAGAACGGTTGTGGGTAACGTCACTCACCATCACTCTGAATGTACTCCACAACTGGGTGGATGACGTCACTCACCATCACTCTGAACGTACTCCACAACCATTGTGGATATCGTCACTCACCATCACTCTGAACGTACTCCACAATCTACATGGTTAACATCACTCACAATCACTCTAAACGTACTCCACAACCGGTGTGGATAACGTCACTCACCATCACTCTGAATGTACTCCACAATCTACATCGATAACGTCACAACCCATCGCTCTGAACGTTCTCCAAAACCGAGGTGGATAACGTCACTCACCATCACATTGAACGTACTCCAGAACCGGTGTGGATAACGTCACCGACCATCACTCTGAACATACTCCACAACCGGTGTGGGTAACGTCACTCACCATCACTCTGAACGTACTGCACAACCGGTGTGGATAACGTCACTCACCATCACTCTGAACCTACTCCACAACCGGTGTGGATAACGTCACTCACCATCACTCTGAACGTACTCCACAGTCTACATCGATAACATTACTCACCATCACTCTAAACGTACTCCACAACCGGTGTGGGCAACGTCACTCACTATCACTCTGAACGTACTCCACAACCGGTGCGGATAACTTCACTCACCATCACTCTGAACGTACTCCACAACCGGTTTGGATAACGTCACTCACCATCACTCTGAACGTACTGCACAACCAGTGTGGGTAACGTCACTCACCATCACTCTGAACGTACTCCACATCTACATGGATAACATCACTCACCATCACTCTGAACGTACTCCACATCTACATGGATAACATTACTCACCATCACTCTGAACGTACTCCACATCTACAAGGATAACGTCACTCACCATCACTCTGAACGTACTCCACAACCGGTGTGGATAACATCACTCACCATCACTCTCAACGTACTCCACAACTGGGTGGATGACGTCACTCACCATCACTCTGAACGTATTCCACAACCATTGTGGGTAACGTCACTCACCATCACTCTGAACGTACTCCACAACCGGTGTGGATAACATCACTCACAATCACTCTAAACGTACTCCACAACCGGTGTGGATAACTTCACTCACCATCACTCTGAATTTACTCCACAATCTACATCGATAACGTCACAACCCATCACTCTGAACATTCTCCAAAACCGAGGTGGATAACGTCACTCACCATCACATTGAACGTACTCCAGAACCGGTGTGGATAACGTCACTCACCATCACTCTGAACATACTCCACAACCGGTGTGGGTAACGTCACTCACCATCACTCTGAACGTACTCCACAGCCGGTGTGGATAACGTCACTCACCATCACTCTCAACGTACTCCACAACCAGTGTGGATAACGTCACTCTCCATCACTCTGAACGTACTCCAGAACCGGTGTGGATAACGTCACTCACCACCACTCGGAACGTACTCCACAACCGGTGTGGATAACGTCACTCACCATCACTCTGAACGTACTGACAACCGGTGTGGATAACGTCACTCACCATCACTCTGAACGTACTCCACAACCGGTATGGATAACATCACTCACCATCACACTGAACGTACTTCACAACCGGAGTGGATGACGTCACACCCCATCACTCTGACCGTACTCCACAACCGGTGTGGGTAACGTCACTCACCATCACCCCGAACGTACTGCACAACCGGAGTGGATAACGTCCCACCCCATCACTCTGAACGTACTCCGGAATCTACATGGATAACGTCACTCACCATCCCTCTGAACGTACTGCACAACCGGTGTGGGTAAAGTCACTCACCATCACTCTGAACGTACTCCACAACCGGAGTGGGTAAAGTCACTCACCATCACTCTGAACGTACTCCACAACCGGTGTGGGTAACGTCACTCACCATCACTCTGAACGTACTGCACAAGCGGTGTTGGTAACGTCACTCACCATCACTCTAAATGTACTCCACAATCTACATGGATATAGTCACACCACATCACTCTGAACGTACTTCTCAACCAGAGTGGATAACGTCACTCACCATCACTCTGAACGTACTCCACAGTCTACATGGATAACATCACTCACCATCACTCTAAACGTACTCCACAACCGGTGTGGGTAACGTCACTCACCATCACTCTGAACGTACTCCACAATCTACATGGATAACGTCACACCGCATCATTCTGAACGTTCTCCAAAACCGGGATGGGTAACGTCACTCACCATCACTCTAAACGTACTGCACAACCGGTGTGGATAACGTCATTCTCCATCACTCTGAACGTACTCCAGAACCGGTGTGGATAACGTCACTCACCATCACTCTGAACGTATTCCACAACCGGTGTGGATAACGTCACTCACCATCACTCTAAACGTACTGACAACCAGTGTGGAAAACGTCACTCACCATCACTCTGAACGTACTGCAGAACGGTTGTGGGTAACGTCACTCACCATCACTCTGAATGTACTCCACAACTGGGTGGATGACGTCACTCACCATCACTCTGAACGTACTCCAGAACCATTGTGGATATCGTCACTCACCATCACTCTGAACGTACTCCACAATCTACATGGATAACATCACTCACAATCACTCTAAACGTACTCCACAACCGGTGTGGATAACGTCACTCACCATCACTCTGAATGTACTCCACAATCTACATCGATAACGTCACAACCCATCACTCTGAACGTTCTCCAAAACCGAGGTGGATAACGTCACTCACCATCACATTGAACGTACTCCAGAACCGGTGTGGATAACGTCACCCACCATCACTCTGAACATACTCCACAACCGGTGTGGGTAATGTCACTCACCATCACTCTGAACGTACTGCACAACCGGTGTGGATAACGTCACTCACCATCACTCTGAACCTACTCCACAACCAGTGTGGATAACGTCACTCACCATCACTCTGAACGTACTCCACAGTCTACATCGATAACATTACTCACCATCACTCTGAACGTACTCCACAACCGGTGTGGATAACATCACTCACCATCACTCTCAACGTACTCCACAACTGGGTGGATGACGTCACTCACCATCACTCTGAACGTATTCCACAACCATTGTGGGTAACGTCACTCATCATCACTCTGAACGTACTCCACAACCGGTGTGGATAACGTCACTCACCATCACTCTGAACGTACTCCACAACCGGTGTGGATAACATCACTCACAATCACTCTAAACGTACTCCACAACCGGTGTGGATAACGTCACTCACCATCACTCTGAATTTACTCCACAATCTACATCGATAACGTCACAACCCATCACTCTGAACGTTCTCCAAAACCGAGGTGGATAACGTCACTCACCATCACATTGAACGTACTCCAGAACCGGTGTGGATAACGTCACTCACCATCACTCTGAACATACTCCACAACCGGTGTGGGTAACGTCACTCACCATCACTCTGAACGTACTGCACAACCGGTGTGGATAATGTCACTCACCATCACTCTGAACCTACTCCACAACCGGTTTGGATAACGTCACTCACCATCACTCTGAACCTACTCCACAACCGGTGTGGATAACGTCACTCACCATCACTCTGAACGTACTGCACAAGCGGTGTTGGTAACGTCACTCACCATCACTCTAAACGTACTCCACAATCTACATGGATATAGTCACACCACATCACTCTGAACGTACATCTCAACCGGAGTGGATAACGTCACTCACCATCACTCTCAACGTACTCCACAGTCTACATGGATAACATCACTCACCACCACTCTAAACGTACTCCACAACCGGTGTAGGAAACGTCACTCACTATCACTCTGAACGTACTCCACAACGGGTGCGGATAACTTCACTCACCATCACTGTGAACGTACTCTACAACCGGTGTGGGTAACGTAACTCACCATCACTCTGAACGTACTCCACAACCGGTTTGGATAATGTCACCCACCATCACTCTGAACGTACTCCACAGCCGGTGTGGATAACGTCACTCACCATCACTCTCAACGTACTCCAGAACCGGTGTGGATAACGTCACTCACCCCCACTCTGAACGTACTCCACCACCGGTGTGGATAACGTCACTCACCATCACTCTGAACGTACTGACAACCGGTGTGGAAAACGTCACTCACCATCACTCTGAACGTACTGCAGAACGGTTGTGGATAACGTCACTCACAATCAGTCTGAACGTACTCCACAGCCATTGTGGGTAACGTCACTCACCATCACTCTGAACGTACTCCACAATCTACATAGATAACATCACTCACCATCACTCTAAACGTACTCCACAACCGGTGTGGATAACGTCACTCACCATCACTCTGAATGTACTCCACAATCTACATCGATAACGTCACAACCCATCCCTCTGAACGTTCTCCAAAACCGAGGTGGATAACGTCACTCACCATCACATTGAACGTACTCCAGAACCGGTGTGAATAACGTCACCCACCATCACTCTGAACATACTCCACAACCGGTGTGGGTAACGTCACTCACCATCACTCTGAACGTACTGCACAACCGGTGTGGATAACGTCACTCAGCATCACTCTGAACGTACTGCACAAGCGGTGTTGGTAACGTCACTCACCATCACTCTAAACATACTCCACAATCTACATGGATATAGTCACACCACATCACTCTGAAAGTACTTCTCAACCGGAGTGGATAACGTCACTCACCATCACTCTGAACGTACTCCACAACTGTTGCGGATAACTTCACTCACCATCACTCTGAACGTACTCCACAACCGGTTTGGATAACGTCACTCACCATCACTCTGAACGTACTCCACAACCGATGCGGATAACTTCACTCACTATCACTCTGAAGGTACTCCACAACCGGTGCGGATAACTTCACTCACCATCACACTGAACGTACTCTACAACCGGTGTGGGTAACGTGACTCACTATCAGTCTGAACGTACTCCACAACCGGTTTGGATAACGTCCCTCACCATCACTCTGAACGTACTGCACAACCAGTGTGGGTAACGTCACTCACCATCACTCTGAACGTACTCCACAATCTACATGGATAACGTCACTCACCATCACTCTGAACGTACTCCACAATCTACATGGATAGCGTCACTCAACATCACTCTGAACGTAGTCCACAACCGGTGTGGGTAACGTCACTCACCATCACTCTGAACGTACTCCACAGCCGGTGTGGATAACGTCACTCACCATCACTCTAAACGTACTCCACAATCCACATGGATATAGTCACACCACATCACTCTGAACGTACTTCTCAACCGGTGTGGGTAACGTCACTCACCATCACTCTGAACGTACTCCACAATCTACATGGATAACGTCACACCGCATCATTCTGAATGTTCTCCAAAACCGGGATGGGTAACGTCACTCACCATCACTCTGAACGTACTGCACAACCGGTGTGGATAACGTCATTCTCCATCACTCTGAACGTACTCCAGAACCGGTGTGGATAACGTCACTCACCATCACTCTGAACGTACTGCAGTACGGTTGTGGGTAACGTCACTCACCATCACTCTCAATGTACTCCACAACTGGGTGGATGACGTCACTCACCATCACTCTGAACGTACTCCACAACCATTGTGGATATCGTCACTCACCATCACTCTGAACGTACTCCACAATCTACATGGATAACATCACTCACAATCACTCTAAACGTACTCCACAACCGGTGTGGATAACGTCACAACCCATCACTCTGAACGTTCTCCAAAACCGAGGTGGATAACGTCACTCACCATCACTCTGAACGTACTCCACAGTCTACATCGATAACATTACTCACCATCACTCTAAACGTACTCCACAACCGGTGTGGGCAACATCACTCACTATCACTCTGAACGTACTCCACAACCGGTGCGGATAACTTCACTCACCATCACTCTGAACGTACTCTACAACCGGTGTGGGTAACGTAACTCACCATCACTCTGAACGTACTCCACAACCGGTTTGGATAACGTCACTCACCATCACTCTGAACGTACTGCACAACCAGTGTGGGTAACGTCACTCACCATCACTCTGAACGTACTCCACATCTACATGGATAACATCACTCACCATCACTCTGAACGTACTCCACATCTACATGGATAACATCACTCACCATCACTCTGAACGTACTCCACATCTACATGGATAACGTCACTCACCATCACTCTGAACGTACTCCACAACCGGTGTGGATAACATCACTCACCATCACTCTCAACGTACTCCACAACTGGGTGGATGACGTCACTCACCATCACTCTGAACGTATTCCACAACCATTGTGGGTAACGTCACTCACCATCACTCTGAACGTACTCCACAACCGGTGTGGATAACATCACTCACAATCACTCTAAACGTACTCCACAACCGGTGTGGATAACGTCACTCACCATCACTCTGAATTTACTCCACAATCTACATCGATAATGTCACAACCCATCACTCTGTGCGTTCTCCAAAACCGAGGTGGATAACGTCACTCACCATCACATTGAACGTACTCCAGAACCGGTGTGGATAACGTCACTCACCATCACTCTGAACATACTCCACAACCGGTGTGGGTAACGTCACTCACCATCACTCTGAACGTACTGCACAACCGCTGTGGATAATGTCACTCACCATCACTCTGAACCTACTCCACAACCGGTTTGGATAACGTCACTCACCATCACTCTGAACCTACTCCACAACCGGTGTGGATAACGTCACTCACCATCACTCTGAACGTACTCCACAATCTACATGGATATAGTCACACCACATCACTCTGAACGTACATCTCAACCGGAGTGGATAACGTCACTCACCATCACTCTGAACGTACTCCACAGTCTACATGGATAACATCACTCACCATCACTCTAAACGTACTCCACAACCGGTGTAGGAAACGTCACTCACTATCACTCTGAACGTACTCCACAACCGGTGCGGATAACTTCACTCACCATCACTGTGAGCGTACTCTACAACCGGTGTGGGTAACGTAACTCACCATCACTCTCAACCTACTCCACAACCGGTTTGGATAACGTCACCCACCATCACTCTGAACGTACTGCACAACCAGTGTGGGTAACATCACTCACCATCACTCTGAACGTACTCCACAACCGGTGTGGGTAACGTCACTCACCATCACTCTGAACGTACTCCACAGCCGGTGTGGATAACGTCACTCACCATCACTCTCAACGTACTCCAGAACCGGTGTGGATAACGTCACTCACCCCCACTCTGAACGTACTCCACCACCGGTCTGGATAACGTCACTCACCATCACTCTGAAGGTACTGACAACCGGTGTGGAAAACGTCACTCACCATCACTCTGAACGTACTGCAGAACGGTTGTGGATAACGTCACTCACAATCACTCTGAACGTACTCCACAGCCATTGTGGGTAACGTCACTCACCATCACTCTGAACGTACTCCACAATCTACATGGATAACATCACTCACCATCACTCTAAACGTACTCCACAAACAGTGTGGATAACGTCACTCAGCATCACTCTGAACGTACTGCACAAGCGGTGTTGGTAACGTCACTCACCATCACTCTAAACGTACTCCACAATCTACATGGATATAGTCACACCACATCACTCTGAAACTACTTCTCAACCGGAGTGGATAACGTCACTCACCATCACTCTGAACGTACTCCACAACCGGTGTGGGCAACGTCACTTACTATCACTCTGAACGTACTCCACAACCGGTGCGGATAACTTCACTCACCATCACGCTGAACGTACTCTACAACCGGTGTGGGTAACGTAACTCACCATCACTCTGAACGTACTCCACAACCGGTTCGGATAACGTTACTCACCATCACTCTGAACGTACTGCACAACCAGTGTGGGTAACGTCACTCACCATCACTCTGAACGTACTCCACATCTACATGGATAACATCACTCACCATCACTCTGAACGTACTCCACATCTACATGGATAACATCACTCACCATCACTCTGAACGTACTCCACATCTACATGGATAACGTCACTCACCATCACTCTGAACGTACTCCACAACCGGTGTGGATAACATCACTCACCATCACTCTCAACGTACTCCACAACTGGGTGGATGACGTCACTCACCATCACTCTGAACGTATTCCACAACCATTGTGGGTAACGTCACTCACCATCACTCTGAACGTACTCCACAACCGGTGTGGATAACATCACTCACAATCACTCTAAAAGTACTCCACAACCGGTGCGGATAACGTCACTCACCATCACTCTGAATTTACTCCACAATCTACATCGATAACGTCACAACCCATCACTCTGAACGTTCTCCAAAACCGAGGTGGATAACGTCACTCACCATCACATTGAACGTACTCCAGAACCGGTGTGGATAACGTCACTCACCATCACTCTGAACATACTCCACAACCGGTGTGGGTAACGTCACTCACCATCACTCTGAACGTACTGCACAACCGGTGTGGATAATGTCACTCACCATCACTCTGAACCTACTCCACAACCGGTTTGGATAACGTCACTCACCATCACTCTGAACCTACTCCACAACCGGTGTGGATAACGTCACTCACCATCACTCTGAACGTACTGCACAAGCGGTGTTGGTAACGTCACTCACCATCACTCTAAACGTACTCCACAATCTACATGGATATAGTCACACCACATCACTCTGAACGTACATCTCAACCGGAGTGGATAACGTCACTCACCATCACTCTGAACGTACTCCACAGTCTACATGGATAACATCACTCACCATCACTCTAAACGTACTCCACAACCGGTGTAGGAAACGTCACTCACTATCACTCTGAACGTACTCCACAACCGGTGCGGATAACTTCACTCACCATCACTGTGAACGTACTCTACAACCGGTGTGGATAACGTAACTCACCATCACTCTCAACCTACTCCACAACCGGTTTGGATAACGTCACCCACCATCACTCTGAACGTACTGGACAACCAGTGTGGGTAACGTCACTCACCATCACTCTGAACGTACTCCACATCTACATGGATAACATCACTCACCATCACTCTGAACGTACTCCACAACCGGTGTGGGTAACGTCACTCACCATCACTCTGAACGTACTCCACAGCCGGTGTGGATAACGTCACTCACCATCACTCTCAACGTACTCCAGAACCGGTGTGGATAACGTCACTCACCCCCACTCTGAACGTACTCCACCACCGGTGTGGATAACGTCACTCACCATCACTCTGAACGTACTGACAACCGGTGTGGAAAAAGTCACTCACCATCACTCTGAACGTACTGCAGAACGGTTGTGGATAACGTCACTCACAATCACTCTGAACGTACTCCACAGCCATTGTGGGTAACGTCACTCACCATCACTCTGAACGTACTCCACAATCTACATGGATAACATCACTCACCATCACTCTAAACGTACTCCACAACCGGTGTGGATAACGTCACTCAGCATCACTCTGAACGTACTGCACAAGCGGTGTTGGTAACGTCACTCACCATCACTCTAAACATACTCCACAATCTACATGGATATAGTCACACCGCATCACTCTAAACGTATTCCACAACCGGTGTGGATAACGTCACTCACCATCACTCTGAACGTACTCCACAACCGGTGTGGGCAACGTCACTTACTATCACTCTGAACGTACTCCACAACCGGTGCGGATAACTTCACTTACCATCACTCTGAACGTACTCTACAACCGGTGTGGGTAACGTAACTCACCATCACTCTGAACGTACTCCACAACCGGTTCGGATAACGTCACTCACCATCACTCTGAACGTACTGCACAACCAGTGTGGGTAACGTCACTCACCATCACTCTGAACGTACTCCACATCTACATGGATAACATCACTCACCATCACTCTGAACGTACTCCACATCTACATGGATAACATCAATCACCATCACTCTGAACGTACTCCACATCTACATGGATAACGTCACTCACCATCACTCTGAACGTACTCCACAACCGGTGTGGATAACATCACTCACCATCACTCTCAACGTACTCCACAACTGGGTGGATGACATCACTCACCATCACTCTGAACGTATTCCACAACCATTGTGGGGAACGTCACTCACCATCACTCTGAACGTACTCCACAACCGGTGTGGATAACGTCACTCACCATCACTCTGAACGTACTCCACAACCGGTGTGGATAACATCACTCACAATCACTCAAAACGTACTCCACAACCGGTGTGGATAACGTCACTCACCATCACTCTGAATTTACTCCACAATCTACATCGATAACGTCACAACCCATCACTCTGAACGTTCTCCAAAACCGAGGTGGATAACGTCACTCACCATCACATTAAACGTACTCCAGAACCGGTGTGGATAACGTCACTCACCATCACTCTGAACATACTCCACAACCGGTGTGGGTAACGTCACTCACCATCACTCTGAACGTACTGCACAACCGGTGTGGATAATGTCACTCACCATCACTCTGAACCTACTCCACAACCGGTTTGGATAACGTCACTCACCATCACTCTGAACCTACTCCACAACCGGTGTGGATAACGTCACTCACCATCACTCTGAACGTACTGCACAAGCGGTTTTGGTAACGTCACTCACCATCACTCTAAACGTACTCCACAATCTACATGGATATAGTCACACCACATCACTCTGAACGTACATCTCAACCGGAGTGGATAACGTCACTCACCATCACTCTGAACGTACTCCACAGTCTACATGGATAACATCACTCACCATCACTCTGAACATACTCCATAACCGGTGTGGATAACGTCACTCACCATCACTCTGAACGTACTGCAGAACGGTTGTGGATAACGTCACTCACAATCACTCTAAACGTACTCCACAGCCATTGTGGGTAACGTCACTCACCATCACTCTCAACGTACTGCAGAACGGTTGTGGATAACGTCACTCACAATCACTCTGAACGTACTCCACAGCCATTGTGGGTAACGTTACTCACCATCACTCTGAACGTACTCCACAATCTACATGGATAAAATCACTCACCATCACTCTAAACGTACTCCACAACCGGTGTGGATAACATCACTCACCATCACTCTGAATGTACTCCACAATCTACATCGATAACGTCACAACCCATCACTCTGAACGTTCTCTAAAACCGAGGTGGATAACGTCACTCACCATCACATTGAACGTACTCCAGAACCGGTGTGAATAACGTCACCCACCATCACTCTGAACATACTCCACAACCGGTGTGGGTAACGTCACTCACCATCACTCTGAACGTACTGCACAACCGGTGTGGATAACGTCACTCACCATCACTCTGAACCTACTCCACAACTGGTGTGGATAACGTCACTCACCATCACTCTGAACGTACTGCAGAACGGTTGTGGATAACGTCACTCACAATCACTCTGAACGTACTCCACAACTGTTGCGGATAACTTCAGTCACCATCACTCTGAACGTACTCCACAACCGGTTTGGATAACGTCACTCACCATCACTCTGAACGTACTCCACAACCGGTGCGGATAACTTCACTCACTATCACTCTGAACGTACTCCACAACCGGTGCGGATAACTTCACTCACCATCACACAGAACGTACTCTACAACCGGTGTGGGTAACGTGACTCACCATCACTCTGAACGTACTGCACAACCAGTGTGGGTAACGTCACTCACCATCACTCTGAACGTACTCCACAATCTACATGGATAACGTCACTCACCATCACTCTGAACGTACTCCACAATCTACATGGATAGCGTCACTCAACATCACTCTGAACGTAGTCCACAACCGGTGTGGGTAACGTCACTCACCATCACTCTGAACGTACTCCACAGCCGGTGTGGATAACGTCACTCACCATCACTCTCAACGTACTCCACAACCGGTGTGGATAACGTCACTCTCCATCACTCTGAACGTACTCCAGAACCGGTGTGCATAACGTCACTCACCCCCACTCTGAACGTACTCCACAACCGGTGTGGATAACGTCACTCACCATCACTCTGAACATACTCCACAACCGGTGTGGGTAACGTCACTCACCATCACTCTGAACGTACTGCACAACCGGTGTGGATAACGTCACTCACCATCACTCTGAACGTACTGCACAAGCGGTGTTGGTAACGTCACTCACCATCACTCTAAACGTACTCCACAATCTACATGGATATAGTCACACCACATCACTCTGAACGTACATCTCAACCGGAGTGGATAACGTCACTCACCATCACTCTGAACGTATTCCACAGTCTACATGGATAACATCACTCACCATCACTCTAAACGTACTCCACAACCGGTGTAGGAAACGTCACTCACTATCACTCTGAACGTACTCCACAACCGGTGCGGATAACTTCACTCACCATCACTGTGAACGTACTCTACAACCGGTGTGGATAACGTAACTCACCATCACTCTCAACCTACTCCACAACCGGTTTGGATAACGTCACCCACCATCACTCTGAACGTACTGCACAACCAGTGTGGGTAACGTCACTCACCATCACTCTGAACGTACTCCACATCTACATGGATAACATCACTCACCATCACTCTGAACGTACTCCACAACCGGTGTGGGTAACGTCACTCACCATCACTCTGAACGTACTCCACAGCCGGTGTGGATAACGTCACTCACCATCACTCTCAACGTACTCCAGAACCGGTGTGGATAACGTCACTCACCCCCACTCTGAACGTACTCCACCACCGGTGTGGATAACGTCACTCACCATCACTCTGAACGTACTGACAACCGGTGTGGAAAACGTCACTCACCATCACTCTGAACGTACTGCAGAACGGTTGTGGATAACGTCACTCACAATCACTCTGAACGTACTCCACAGCCATTGTGGGTAACGTCACTCACCATCACTCTGAACGTACTCCACAATCTACATGGATAACATCACTCACCATCACTCTAAACGTACTCCACAACCGGTGTGGATAACGTCACTCAGCATCACTCTGAACGTACTGCACAAGCGGTGTTGGTAACGTCACTCACCATCACTCTAAACGTACTCCACAATCTACATGGATATAGTCACACCACATCACTCTGAAAGTACTTCTCAACCGGAGTGGATAACGTCACTCACCATCACTCTGAACGTACTCCACAACCGGTGTGGGCAACGTCACTTACTATCACTCTGAACGTACTCCACAACCGGTGCGGATAACTTCACTCACCATCACTCTGAACGTACTCTACAACCGGTGTGGGTAACGTAACTCACCATCACTCTGAACGTACTCCACAACCGGTTCGGATAACGTCACTCAAAATCACTCTGAACGTACTGCACAACCAGTGTGGGTAACGTCACTCACCATCACTCTGAACGTACTCCACATCTACATGGATAACATCACTCACCATCACTCTGAACGTACTCCACATCTACATGGATAACATCACTCACCATCACTCTGAACGTACTCCACATCTACATGGATAACGTCACTCACCATCACTCTGAACGTACTCCACAACCGGTGTGGATAACATCACTCACCATCACTCTCAACGTACTCCACAACTGGGTGGATGACATCACTCACCATCACTCTGAACGTACTCCACAACCATTGTGGGGAACGTCACTCACCATCACTCTGAACGTACTCCACAACCGGTGTGGATAACATCACTCACAATCACTCTAAACGTACTCCACAACCGGTGTGGATAACGTCACTCACCATCACTCTGAATTTACTCCACAATCTACATCGATAACGTCACAACCCATCACTCTGAACGTTCTCCAAAACCGAGGTGGATAACGTCACTCACCATCACATTAAACGTACTCCAGAACCGGTGTGGATAACGTCACTCACCATCACTCTGAACATACTCCACAACCGGTGTGGGTAACGTCACTCACCATCACTCTGAACGTACTGCACAACCGGTTTGGATAACGTCACTCACCATCACTCTGAACCTACTCCACAACCGGTGTGGATAACGTCACTCACCATCACTCTGAACGTACTGCACAAGCGGTTTTGGTAACGTCACTCACCATCACTCTAAACGTACTCCACAATCTACATGGATATAGTCACACCACATCACTCTGAACGTACATCTCAACCGGAGTGGATAACGTCACTCACCATCACTCTGAACGTACTCCACAGTCTACATGGATAACATCACTCACCATCACTCTGAACGTACTCCATAAACGGTGTGGATAACGTCACTCACCATCACTCTGAACGTACTGCAGAACGGTTGTGGATAACGTCACTCACAATCACTCTAAACGTACTCCACAGCCATTGTGGGTAACGTCACTCACCATTACTCTCAACGTACTGCAGAACGGTTGTGGATAACGTCACTCACAATCACTCTGAACGTACTCCACAGCCATTGTGGGTAACGTTACTCACCATCACTCTGAACGTACTCCACAATCTACATGGATAAAATCACTCACCATCACTCTAAACGTACTCCACAACCGGTGTGGATAACGTCACTCACCATCACTCTGAATGTACTCCACAATCTACATCGATAACGTCACAACCCATCACTCTGAACGTTCTCTAAAACCGAGGTGGATAACGTCACTCACCATCACATTGAACGTACTCCAGAACCGGTGTGAATAACGTCACCCACCATCACTCTGAACATACTCCACAACCGGTGTGGGTAACGTCACTCACCATCACTCTGAACGTACTGCACAACCGGTGTGGATAACGTCACTCACCATCACTCTGAACCTACTCCACAACCGGTGTGGATAACGTCACTCACCATCACTCTGAACGTACTGCAGAACGGTTGTGGATAACGTCACTCACAATCACTCTGAAAGTACTCCACAACTGTTGCGGATAAGTTCACTCACCATCACTCTGAACGTACTCCACAACCGGTTTGGATAACGTCACTCACCATCACTCTGAACGTACTCCACAACCGGTGCGGATAACTTCACTCACTATCACTCTGAACGTACTCCACAACCGGTGCGGATAACTTCACTCACCATCACACAGAACGTACTCTACAACCGGTGTGGGTAACGTGACTCACTATCAGTCTGAACGTACTCCACAACCGGTTTGGATAACGTCACTCACCATCACTCTGAACGTACTGCACAACCAGTGTGGGTAACGTCACTCACCATCACTCTGAACGTACTCCACAATCTGCATGGATAACGTCACTCACCATCACTCTGAACGTACTCCACAATCTACATGGATAGCGTCACTCAACATCACTCTGAACGTAGTCCACAACCGGTGTGGGTAACGTCACTCACCATCACTCTGAACGTACTCCACAGCCGGTGTGGATAACGTCACTCACCATCACTCTCAACATACTCCACAACCGGTGTGGATAACGTCACTCTCCATCACTCTGAACGTACTCCACAGCCATTGTGGGTAACGTCACTCACCATCACTCTGAACATACTCCACAATCTACATGGATAACATCACTCACCATCACTCTAAACGTACTCCACAACCGGTGTGGATAACATCACTCACCATCACTCTGAATGTACTCCACAATCTACATCGATAACGTCACAACCCATCACTCTGAACGTTCTCCAAAACCGAGGTGGATAACGTCACTCACTATCACATTGAACGTACTCCAGAACCGGTGTGAATAACGTCACCCACCATCACTCTGAACATACTCCACAACCGGTGTGGGTAACGTCACTCACCATCACTCTGAACGTACTGCACATCCGGTGTGGATAACGTCACTCAGCATCACTCTGAACGTACTGCACAAGCGGTGTTGGTAACGTCACTCACCATCACTCTAAACATACTCCACAATCTACATGGATATAGTCACACCACATCACTCTGAAAGTACTTCTCAACTGGAGTGAATAACGTCACTCACCATCACTCTGAACGTACTCCACAACTGTTGCGGATTACTTCACTCACCATCACTCTGAACGTACTCCACAACCGGTTTGGATAACGTCACTCACCATCACTCTGAACGTACTCCACAACCGGTGCGGATAACTTCACTCACTATCACTCTGAACGTACTCCACAACCGGTGCGGATAACTTCACTCACCATCACACTGAACGTACTCTACAACCGGTGTGGGTAACGTGACTCACTATCAGTCTGAACGTACTCCACAAACGGTGTGGATAACGTCACTCACTATCACTCTGAACGTACTCCACAACCGGTTTGGATAACGTCACTCACCATCACTCTGAACGTACTGCACAACCAGTGTGGGTAACGTCACTCACCATCACTCTGAACGTACTCCACAATCTACATGGATAACGTCACTCACCATCACTCTGAACGTACTCCACAATCTACATGGATAGCGTCACTCAACATCACTCTGAACGTAGTCCACAACCGGTGTGGGTAACGTCACTCACCATCACTCTGAACGTACTGCACAACCAGTGTGGGTAACGTCACTCACCATGACTCTGAACGTACTCCACAATCTACATGGATAACGTCACTCACCATCACTCTGAACGTACTCCACAATCTACATGGATAGCGTCACTCAACATCACTCTGAACGTAGTCCACAACCGGTGTGGGTAACGTCACTCACCATCACTCTGAACGTACTCCACAGCCGGTGTGGATAATGTCACTCCCCATCACTCTCAACGTACTCCACAACCGGTGTGGATAACGTCACTCTCCATCACTCTGAACGTACTCCAGAACCGGTGTGCATAACGTCACTCACCCCCACTCTGAACGTACTCCACAACCGGTGTGGATAACGTCACTCACCATCACTCTGAATGTACTCCACAACCGGTGTGGATAACGTCACTCACCATCACTCTGAACGTACTCCACAACCGGTGTGGATAACGTCACTCACCATCACTCTAAACGTACTCCACAACCGGTGTGGGCAACGTCACTCACTATCACTCTGAACGTACTCCACAACCGGTGCGGATAACTTCACTCACCATCACTCTGAACATACTCTACAACCGGTGTGGGTAACGTAACTCACCATCACTCTGAACGTACTCCACAACCGGTTTGTATAACGTCACTCACCATCACTCTGAACGTACTCCACATCTACATGGATAACATCACTCACCATCACTCTGAACGTACTCCACATCTACATGGATAACATCACTCACCATCACTCTGAACTTACTCCACATCTACATGGATAACGTCACTCACCATCACTCTGAACGTACTCCACAACCGGTGTGGATAACATCACTCACCATCACTCTCAACGTACTCCACAACTGGGTGGATGACGTCACTCACCATCACTCTGAATGTACTCCACAATCTACATCGATAACGTCACAACCCATCACTCTGAACGTTCTCCAAAACCGAGGTGGATAACGTCACTCACCATCACATTGAACGTACTCCAGAACCGGTGTGGATAACGTCACTCACCATCAATCTGAACATACTCCACAACCAGTGTGGGTAACGTCACTCACCATCACTCTGAACGTACTGCACAACCGGTGTGGATAATGTCACTCACCATCACTCTGAACCTACTCCACAACCGGTTTGGATAACGTCACTCACCATCACTCTCAACCTACTCCACAACCGGTTTGGATAACGTCACCCACCATCACTCTGAACGTACTGCACAACCAGTGTGGGTAACGTCACTCACCATCACTCTGAACGTACTCCACATCTACATGGATAACATCACTCACCATCACTCTGAACGTACTCCACAACCGGTGTGGGTAACGTCACTCACCATCACTCTGAACGTACTCCACAGCCGGTGTGGATAACGTCACTCACCATCACTCTCAACGTACTCCAGAACCGGTGTGGATAACGTCACTCACCCCCACTCTGAACGTACTCCACCACCGGTGTGGATAACGTCACTCACCATCACTCTGAACGTACTGACAACCGGTGTGGAAAACGTCACTCACCATCACTCTGAACGTACAGCAGAACGGTTGTGGATAACGTCACTCACAATCTTTCTGAACGTACTCCACTGCCATTGTGGGTAACGTCACTCACCATCACTCTGAACGTACTCCACAATCTACATGGATAACATCACTCACCATCACTCTAAACGTACTCCACAACCGGTGTGGATAACGTCACTCACCATCACTCTGAATGTACTCCACAATCTACATCGATAACGTCACAACCCATCACTCTGAACGTTCTCCAAAACCGAGGTGGATAACGTCCCTCACCATCACATTGAACGTACTCCAGAACCGGTGTGAATAACGTCACCCACCATCACTCTGAACATACTCCACAACCGGTGTGGGTAACGTCACTCACCATCACTCTGAACGTACTGCACAACCGGTGTGGATAACGTCACTCAACATCACTCTGAACGTACTGCACAAGCGGTGTTGGTAACGTCACTCACCATCACTCTAAACATACTCCACAATCTACATGGATATACTCACACCACATCACTCTGAAACTACTTCTCAACCGGAGTGGATAACGTCACTCACCATCACTCTGAACGTACTCCACAACTGTTGCGGATAACTTCACTCACTATCACTCTGAACCTACTCCACAACCGGTGTGGATTACGTCACTCACCATCACTCTGAACGTACTGCACAAGCGGTGTGGGTAACGTCACTCACCATCACTCTAAACATACTCCACAATCTACATGGATATAGTCACACCACATCACTCTGAAACTACTTCTCAACCGGAGTGGATAACGTCACTCACCATCACTCTGAACGTACTCCACAACTGTTGCGGATAACTTCACTCACTATCACTCTGAACGTACTCTACAACCGGTGTGGGTAACGTGACTCACTATCAGTCTGAACGTACTCCACAACCGGTTTGGATAACGTCACTCACCATCACTCTGAACGTACTGCACAACCAGTGTGGGTAACGTCACTCACCATCACTCTGAACGTACTCCACAATCTACATTGATAACGTCACTCACCATCACTCTGAACGTACTCCACAATCTACATGGATAGCGTCACTAAACATCACTCTGAACGTAGTCCACAACCGGTGTTGGTAACGTCACTCACCATCACTCTGAACGTACTCCACAACCGGTGTGGATAACGTCACTCACCATCACTCTCAACGTACTCCACAACCGGTGTGGATAACGTCACTCTCCATCACTCTGAACGTACTCCAGAACCGGTGTGGATAACGTCACTCACCCCCACTCTGAACGTACTCCACAACCGGTGTGGATAACGTCACTCACCATCACTCTGAACGTACTGACAACCGGTGTGGATAACGTCACTCACCATCACTCTGAACGTACTCCACAACCGGTGTGGATAACGTCACTGACCATCACTCTGAACGTACTCCACAACCAGTGTGGATAACGTCACTGACCATCACTCTGAACGTACTCCACAACCGGTGTGGATAACGTCACTCACCATCACTCTGAACGTACTCCACAATCTACATGCATAACATCACTCACCATCACTCTGAACATACTGCACAACGGGTGTGGATAACGTCACTCACCATCACTCTGAATGTACTCCACAACCGGTGTGGATAACGTCACTCACCATCACTCTGAACGTACTCCACAAACTACATGGATAACGTCACTCAGCATCACTCTGAACGTACTCCACATCCGGTGTGTGCAACGTCACTCACCATCACTCTGAACGTACTCCACCACCACTGTGGATAACGTCACTCACCATCACACAGAAGGTACTTCACAACCGGAGTGGATAACGTCACACCCCATCACTCTGAACGTACTGCACAACCGGTGTGAGCAACGTCACTCACCATCACTCTGAACAGACTCCACAATCTACATGGATAACGTCACTCACCATCACTCTAAATGTACTCCAGAATCTACATGGATAACGTCACTCACCATCACTCTGAACGTACTGCACAACCGGTGTGGGTAACGTCACTCACCATCACTCTGAACGTACTCCACAAGCGGTGTGCGTAACGTCACTCACCATCACTCTAAACGTACTCCGCAATCTACATGGATGTAGTCACACCCATCACTCTGAACGTACTTCTCAACCGGAGTGGATAACGTCACTCAGCATCACTCTGAACGTACTCCACATCCGGTGTGGGTAACGTCACTCACCATCACTCTGAATGTACTCCACAACTGGGTCGATGACGTCACTCACCATCACTCTGAACGTACTGCAAAACGGTTGTGGACAACATCACTCACCATCACTCTGAACGTACTCCACAACCATTGTGGGTAACGTCACTCACCATCACTCTGATCGTACTCCACAACCGGTGTGGATAACATCAGTCACCATCACTCTGAACGTATTCCACAATCTACTTGCATAACATCACTCACCATCACTCTGAACATACTGCACAACGGTGTGGATAACGTCACTCACCATCACTCTGAACGCACTGCACAACCGGTGTGGATAACATCACTCACCAGCACTCTGATCGTACTGCACAACCGGAGTGGATAACGTCCCACCCCATCACTCTGAACGTACTCCGGAATCTACATGGATAACGTCACTCACCATCCCTCTGAACGTACTGCACAACCGGTGTGGGTAAAGTCACTCACCATCACTCTGAACGTACTCCACAATGTACATGGGTAAAGTCACACCCATCACTCTAAACGTACTTCTCAACCGGAGTGGATAACGTCACTCAGCATCACTCTGAACGTACTCCACATCCGGTGTGGGTAACATCACTCACCATCACTCTGAATGTACTCCACAACTGGGTGGATGATGTCACTCACCATCACTCTGAACGTACTGTAGAATCAGTGTGGATAACGTCACTCACCATCACTCTGAACACACTGCAGAACAGTTGTGGATAACGTCACTCACCATCACTCTGAACGTACTCCACAACCATCGTGGGTAACGTCACTCACCATCACTCTGAACGTACTCCACAATCGACATGGATAACATCACTCACAATCACTCTAAACGTACTCCACAACCGGTGTGGGTAAAGTCACTCACCATCTCTCTGAACGTACTCCACAATCTACATGGATAACGTCACTCACCATCACTCTGAACGTACTCCACAATCTACATGGATAGCGTCACTCAACATCACTCTGAACGTAGTCCACAACCGGTGTGGGTAACGTCACTCACCATCACTCTGAACGTACTCCACAGCCGGTGTGGATAATGTCACTCCCCATCACTCTCAACGTACTCCACAACCGGTGTGGATAACGTCACTCTCCATCACTCTGAACGTACTCCAGAACCGGTGTGCATAACGTCACTCACCCCCACTCTGAACGTACTCCACAACCGGTGTGGATAACGTCACTCACCATCACTCTGAACGTACTCCACAACCGGTGTGGATAACGTCACTCACCATCACTCTGAACGTACTCCACAACCGGTGTGGATAACGTCACTCACCATCACTCTAAACGTACTCCACAACCGGTGTGGGCAACGTCACTCACTATCACTCTGAACGTACTCCACAACCGGTGCGGATAACTTCACTCACCATCACTCTGAACATACTCTACAACCGGTGTGGGTAACGTAACTCACCATCACTCTGAACGTACTCCACAACCGGTTTGTATAACGTCACTCACCATCACTCTGAACGTACTCCACATCTACATGGATAACATCACTCACCATCACTCTGAACGTACTCCACATCTACATGGATAACATCACTCACCATCACTCTGAACTTACTCCACATCTACATGGATAACGTCACTCACCATCACTCTGAACGTACTCCACAACCGGTGTGGATAACATCACTCACCATCACTCTCAGCGTACTCCACAACTGGGTGGATGACGTCACTCACCATCACTCTGAACGTACTCCACAACCATTGTGGGTAACGTCACTCACCATCACTCTGAACATACTCCACAACCGGTGTGGATAACGTCACTCACCATCACTCTGAACGTACTCCACAACCGGTGTGGATAACATCACTCACAATCACTCTAAAAGTACTCCACAACCGGTGTGGATAACGTCACTCACCATCACTCTGAATGTACTCCACAATCTACATCGATAACGTCACAACCCATCACTCTGAACGTTCTCCAAAACCGAGGTGGATAACGTCACTCACCATCACATTGAACGTACTCCAGAACCGGTGTGGATAACGTCACTCACCATCAATCTGAACATACTCCACAACCAGTGTGGGTAACGTCACTCACCATCACTCTGAACGTACTGCACAACCGGTGTGGATAATGTCACTCACCATCACTCTGAACCTACTCCACAACCGGTTTGGATAACGTCACTCACCATCACTCTCAACCTACTCCACAACCGGTTTGGATAACGTCACCCACCATCACTCTGAACGTACTGCACAACCAGTGTGGGTAACGTCACTCACCATCACTCTGAACGTACTCCACATCTACATGGATAACATCACTCACCATCACTCTGAACGTACTCCACAACCGGTGTGGGTAACGTCACTCACCATCACTCTGAACGTACTCCACAGCCGGTGTGGATAACGTCACTCACCATCACTCTCAACGTACTCCAGAACCGGTGTGGATAACGTCACTCACCCCCACTCTGAACGTACTCCACCACCGGTGTGGATAACGTCACTCACCATCACTCTGAACGTACTGACAACCGGTGTGGAAAACGTCACTCACCATCACTCTGAACGTACAGCAGAACGGTTGTGGATAACGTCACTCACAATCTTTCTGAACGTACTCCACTGCCATTGTGGGTAACGTCACTCACCATCACTCTGAACGTACTCCACAATCTACATGGATAACATCACTCACCATCACTCTAAACGTACTCCACAACCGGTGTGGATAACGTCACTCACCATCACTCTGAATGTACTCCACAATCTACATCGATAACGTCACAACCCATCACTCTGAACGTTCTCCAAAACCGAGGTGGATAACGTCCCTCACCATCACATTGAACGTACTCCAGAACCGGTGTGAATAACGTCACCCACCATCACTCTGAACATACTCCACAACCGGTGTGGGTAACGTCACTCACCATCACTCTGAACGTACTGCACAACCGGTGTGGATAACGTCACTCAACATCACTCTGAACGTACTGCACAAGCGGTGTTGGTAACGTCACTCACCATCACTCTAAACATACTCCACAATCTACATGGATATACTCACACCACATCACTCTGAAACTACTTCTCAACCGGAGTGGATAACGTCACTCACCATCACTCTGAACGTACTCCACAACTGTTGCGGATAACTTCACTCACTATCACTCTGAACCTACTCCACAACCGGTGTGGATTACGTCACTCACCATCACTCTGAACGTACTGCACAAGCGGTGTGGGTAACGTCACTCACCATCACTCTAAACATACTCCACAATCTACATGGATATAGTCACACCACATCACTCTGAAACTACTTCTCAACCGGAGTGGATAACGTCACTCACCATCACTCTGAACGTACTCCACAACTGTTGCGGATAACTTCACTCACTATCACTCTGAACGTACTCTACAACCGGTGTGGGTAACGTGACTCACTATCAGTCTGAACGTACTCCACAACCGGTTTGGATAACGTCACTCACCATCACTCTGAACGTACTGCACAACCAGTGTGGGTAACGTCACTCACCATCACTCTGAACGTACTCCACAATCTACATTGATAACGTCACTCACCATCACTCTGAACGTACTCCACAATCTACATGGATAGCGTCACTAAACATCACTCTGAACGTAGTCCACAACCGGTGTTGGTAACGTCACTCACCATCACTCTGAACGTACTCCACAACCGGTGTGGATAACGTCACTCACCATCACTCTCAACGTACTCCACAACCGGTGTGGATAACGTCACTCTCCATCACTCTGAACGTACTCCAGAACCGGTGTGGATAACGTCACTCACCCCCACTCTGAACGTACTCCACAACCGGTGTGGATAACGTCACTCACCATCACTCTGAACGTACTGACAACCGGTGTGGATAACGTCACTCACCATCACTCTGAACGTACTCCACAACCGGTGTGGATAACGTCACTGACCATCACTCTGAACGTACTCCACAACCAGTGTGGATAACGTCACTGACCATCACTCTGAACGTACTCCACAACCGGTGTGGATAACGTCACTCACCATCACTCTGAACGTACTCCACAATCTACATGCATAACATCACTCACCATCACTCTGAACATACTGCACAACGGGTGTGGATAACGTCACTCACCATCACTCTGAATGTACTCCACAACCGGTGTGGATAACGTCACTCACCATCACTCTGAACGTACTCCACAAACTACATGGATAACGTCACTCAGCATCACTCTGAACGTACTCCACATCCGGTGTGTGCAACGTCACTCACCATCACTCTGAACGTACTCCACCACCACTGTGGATAACGTCACTCACCATCACACAGAAGGTACTTCACAACCGGAGTGGATAACGTCACACCCCATCACTCTGAACGTACTGCACAACCGGTGTGAGCAACGTCACTCACCATCACTCTGAACAGACTCCACAATCTACATGGATAACGTCACTCACCATCACTCTAAATGTACTCCAGAATCTACATGGATAACGTCACTCACCATCACTCTGAACGTACTGCACAACCGGTGTGGGTAACGTCACTCACCATCACTCTGAACGTACTCCACAAGCGGTGTGCGTAACGTCACTCACCATCACTCTAAACGTACTCCGCAATCTACATGGATGTAGTCACACCCATCACTCTGAACGTACTTCTCAACCGGAGTGGATAACGTCACTCAGCATCACTCTGAACGTACTCCACATCCGGTGTGGGTAACGTCACTCACCATCACTCTGAATGTACTCCACAACTGGGTCGATGACGTCACTCACCATCACTCTGAACGTACTGCAAAACGGTTGTGGACAACATCACTCACCATCACTCTGAACGTACTCCACAACCATTGTGGGTAACGTCACTCACCATCACTCTGATCGTACTCCACAACCGGTGTGGATAACATCAGTCACCATCACTCTGAACGTATTCCACAATCTACTTGCATAACATCACTCACCATCACTCTGAACATACTGCACAACGGTGTGGATAACGTCACTCACCATCACTCTGAACGCACTGCACAACCGGTGTGGATAACATCACTCACCAGCACTCTGATCGTACTCCACAACCGGTGCGGATAACAGCACTCACCATCACACTGAACGTACTGCACAACCGGAGTGGATAACGTCCCACCCCATCACGCTGAACGTACTCCGGAATCTACATGGATAACGTCACTCACCATCCCTCTGAACGTACTGCACAACCGGTGTGGGTAAAGTCACTCACCATCACTCTGAACGAACTCCACAATGTACATGGGTAAAGTCACACCCATCACTCTAAACGTACTTCTCAACCGGAGTGGATAACGTCACTCAGCATCACTCTGAACGTACTCCACATCCGGTGTGGGTAACATCACTCACCATCACTCTGAATGTACTCCACAACTGGGTGGATGATGTCACTCACCATCACTCTGAACGTACTGTAGAATCAGTGTGGATAACGTCACTCACCATCACTCTGAACACACTGCAGAACAGTTGTGGATAACGTCACTCACCATCACTCTGAACGTACTCCACAACCATCGTGGGTAACGTCACTCACCATCACTCTGAACGTACTCCACAATCGACATGGATAACATCACTCACAATCACTCTAAACGTACTCCACAACCGGTGTGGGTAAAGTCACTCACCATCTCTCTGAACGTACTCCACAACTGGTGTGGATAACGTCACTCACCATCACTCTGAATGTACTCCACAATCTAAATCGATAACGTCACACCCCATCACTCTGAACGTTCTCCAAAACCGAGGTGGATAACGTCACTCACCATCACATTAAACGTACTCCAGAACCGGTGTGGATAACGTTACTCACGATCAATCTCAACGTACTCCACAACCGGTGTGCATAACGTCACTTACCATCACTCTGAACGTACTCCAGAACCGGTGTGGGTAACGTCACGCACCATCACTCTGAACATACTCCACAACCGGTGTGGATAACGTCACTCACCATCACTCTGAACGTACTGCACAAGCGGTGTGGGTAACGTCACTCACCATCACTCTAAACGTACTCCACAATCTACATGGATAAAGTCACACCACATCACTCTGAACGTACTTCTCAACCGGAGTGGATAACGTCACTCACTATCACTCTGAACGTACTCCACAGTCTACATGGATAGCGTCACTCAACATCACTCTGAACGTAGTCCACAACCGCTGTGGGTAACGTCATTCACCATCACTCTGAACGTACTGCAGAACCGGTGTGGATAACGTCACTCACCATCACTCTGAATGTACTACACAACTGGCTTTGATAACGTCACTCACCATTACTCTGAACGTACTCCACAACCGGTGTGGATAATGTCACTCACCATCACTCTGAACGTACTGCACAACCGGTGTGGATAACGTCACTCACCACCACTCTGAGCGTACTCCACAACCGGTGTGGATAACGTCACTCACCACCACTCTGAACGTACTCCACAATCTACATGGATAAAGTCACACCCCATCACTCTGAACGTACTTCTCAACCAGAGTGGATAACGTCACTGACCATCACTCTGAACGTACTGCACAACCAATGTGAGCAACGTCACTCACCATCACTCTGAACAGACTCCACAATCTACATGGATAAGGTCATTCAACATCACTCTGAACGTACTCCACAAGCGGTGGGGATAACATCACTCACCATCGCTCTGAACGTACTGCACAAACTACATGGATAACGTCACTCAGCATCACTCTGAACGTACTCCACATCCGGTGTGTGCAACGTCACTCACCATCACTCTGAACGTACTCCACCACCACTGTGGATAACGTCACTCACCATCACACAGAACGTACTTCACAACCGGAGTGGATAACGTCACACCCCATCACTCTGAACGTACTGCACAACCGGTGTGAGCAACGTCACTCACCATCACTCTGAACAGACTCCACAATCTACATGGATAACGTCACTCACCATCACTCTAAATGTACTCCGGAATCTACATGGATAACGTCACTCACCATCACTCTGAACGTACTGCACAACCGGTGTGGGTAACGTCACTCACCATCACTCTGAACGTACTCCACAAGCGGTGTGCGTAACGTCACTCACCATCACTCTAAACGTACTCCGCAATCTACATGGATGTAGTCACACCCATCACTCTGAACGTACTTCTCAACCGGAGTGGATAACGTCACTCAGCATCACTCTGAACGTACTCCACATCCGGTGTGGGTAACGTCACTCACCATCACTCTGAATGTACTCCACAACTGGGTCGATGACGTCACTCACCATCACTCTGAACGTACTGCAAAACGGTTGTGGACAACGTCACTCACCATCACTCTGAACGTACTCCACAACCATTGTGGGTAACGTCACTCACCATCACTCTGATCGTACTCCACAACCGGTGTGGATAACATCAGTCACCATCACTCTGAACGTATTCCACAATCTACTTGCATAACATCACTCACCATCACTCTGAACATACTGCACAACGGTGTGGATAACGTCACTCACCATCACTCTGAACGTACTGCACAACCGGTGTGGATAACATCACTCACCATCACTCTGATCGTACTCCACAACCGGTGCGGATAACAGCACTCACCATCACACTGAACGTACTGCACAACCGGAGTGGATAACGTCCCACCCCATCACTCTGAACGTACTCCGGAATCTACATGGATAACGTCACTCACCATCCCTCTGAACGTACTGCACAACCGGTGTGGGTAAAGTCACTCACCATCACTCTGAACGTACTCCACAAGCCGTGTGCGTAACGTCACTCACCATCACTCTAAACGTACTCCACAATGTACATGGGTAAAGTCACACCCATCACTCTAAACGTACTTCTCAACCGGAGTGGATAACGTCACTCAGCATCACTCTGAACGTACTCCACATCCGGTGTGGGTAACATCACTCACCATCACTCTGAATGTACTCCACAACTGGGTGGATGACGTCACTCACCATCACTCTGAACGTACTGTAGAACCAGTGTGGATAACGTCACTCACCATCACTCTGAACATACTGCAGAACGGTTGTGGATAACGTCACTCACCATCACTCTGAACGTACTCCACAACCATCGTGGGTAACGTCACTCACCATCACTCTGAACGTACTCCACAATCGACATGGATAACATCACTCACAATCACTCTAAACGTACTCCACAACCGGTGTGGGTAAAGTCACTCACCATCACTCTGAACGTACTCCACAACTGGTGTGGATAACGTCACTCACCATCACTCTGAATGTACTCCACAATCTACATCGATAACGTCACACCCCATCACTCTGAACGTTCTCCAAAACCGAGGTGGATAACGTCACTCACCATCACATTAAACGTACTCCAGAACCGGTGTGGATAACGTTACTCACGATCAATCTCAACGTACTCCACAACCGGTGTGCATAACGTCACTTACCATCACTCTGAACGTACTCCAGAAACGGTGTGGGTAACGTCACGCACCATCACTCTGAACATACTCCACAACCGGTGTGGATAACGTCACTCACCATCACTCTGAACGTACTGCACAAGCGGTGTGGGTAACGTCACTCACCATCACTCTAAACGTACTCCACAATCTACATGGATAAAGACACACCACATCACTCTGAACGTACTTCTCAACCGGAGTGGATAACGTCACTCACTATCACTCTGAACGTACTCCACAGTCTACATGGATAACATCACTCACCATCACTCTGAACGTAGTCCACAACCGCTGTGGGTAACGTCCCTCACCATCACTCTGAACGTACTGCAGAACCGGTGTGGATAACGTCACTCACCATCACTCTGAATGTACTACACAACTGGCTTTGATAACGTCACTCACCATTACTCTGAACGTACTCCACAACCGGTGTGGATAATGTCACTCACCATCACTCTGAACGTACTGCACAACCGGTGTGGATAACGTCACTCACCACCACTCTGAGCGTACTCCACAACCGGTGTGGATAACGTCACTCACCACCACTCTGAACGTACTCCACAATCTACATGGATAAAGTCACACCCCATCACTCTGAACGTACTTCTCAACCAGAGTGGATAACGTCACTGACCATCACTCTGAACGTACTGCACAACCAATGTGAGCAACGTCACTCACCATCACTCTGAACAGACTCCACAATCTACATGGATAAGGTCATTCAGCATCACTCTGAACGTACTCCACAAGCGGTGGGGATAACATCACTCACCATCACTCTGAACGTACTGCACAACCGGAGTGGATAACGTCCCACCCCATCACTCTGAACGTACTCCGGGATCTACATGGATAACGTCACTCACCATCACTCTGAACGTACTCCACAAGCGGTGTGCGTAACGTCACTCACCATCACTCTGAACGTACTCCACAACCGGTGTGGATAACGTCACTCACCATCAATCTGAAGGTACTCCACAATCTACATGGATAAAGTTACACCCCATCACTCTGAACGTTCTTCTCAACCGGTGTGGGTAACGTCATTCACCATCACTCTGAACGTACTGCACAGCCGGTGTGGATAACGTCACTCACCATCACTCTCAACGTACTCCACAACCGGTGTGGATAACGTCACTCTCCATCACTCTGAACGTACTCCAGAACCGGTGTGGATAACGTCACTCACCACCACTCTGAACGTACTCCACAACCGGTGTGGATAACGGCAGTCACCATCACTCTGAACGTTCTCCAAAACCGAGGTGGATAACGTCACTCACCATCACATTGAACGTACTCCAGAACCGGTGTGGATAACGTTACTCACGATCAATCTCAAGGTACCCCACAACCGGTGTGCATAACGTCACTTACCATCACTCTAAACGTACTCCAGAACCGGTGTGGGTAACGTCACGCACCATCACTCTGAACATACTCCACAACCGGTGTGGATAACGTCACTCACCATCACTCTAAACGTACTCCACAATCTACATGGATAAAGTCACACTACATCACTCTGAACGTACTTCTCAACCGGAGTGGATAACGTCACTCACCATCACTCTGAAAGTTCTCCACAGTCTAAATGGATAACATCACGCACCATCACTCTAAACGTACTCCACAACCGGTGTGGATAACGTCACTCACTATCACTCTGAACGTACTCCACAACCGGTGTGGATAATTTCACTCACCATCACTCTGAACGTACTCTACAACCGGTGTGGTTAACGTAACTCACCATCACTCTGAAAGTACTCCACAACCGGTCTGGATGACGTCACTCACCATCACTCTGAACGTACTGCACAACCAGTGTGGGTAACATCACTCACCATCACTCTGAACGTACTCCACATCTACATGGATAACATCACTCACCATCACTCTGAACGTACTCCACAATCTAAATGGATAACGTCACTCACCATCACTCTGAACGTACTCCAGAATCTTCATGGATAGCGTCACTCAACATCACTCTGAACGTAGTCCACAACCGCTGTGGGTAACGTCACTCACCATCACTCTGAAAGTACTGCACAACCGGTGTGGATAACGTCACTCACCATTACTCTGAACGTACTCCACAACCGGTGTGGATAACGTCACTCACCAACACTCTGAGCGTACTCCACAACCGGTGTGGATAACGTCACTCACCACCACTCTGAAGGTACTCCACAATCTACATGGATAAAGTCACACCCCATCACTCTGAACGTACTTCTCAACCAGAGTGGATAACGTCACTGACCATCACTCTGAACGTACTCCACAACCAGTGTGGATAACATCACTCACCATCATTCTGAACGTACTCCACAACCGGTGTGGATAACGTCAATCACCATCACTCTGAACGTACTCCACAATCTACATGCATAACATCACTCACCATCACTCTGAACGTACTGCACAACCGGTGTGGATAACGTCACTGAGCATCACTCTGAACGTACTCCACATCCGGTGTGTGCAACGTCACTCACCATCACTCTGAAAGTGCTCCACCACCGGTGTGGATAACGTCACTCAGCATCACTCTGAACGTACTGCACAACCGCTGTGAGCAACGTCACTCACCATCACTCTGAACAGACTCCACAATCTACATGGATAAGGTCATTCAGCATCACTCTGAACGTACTCCACAAGCGGTGGGGATAACATCACTCACCATCGCTCTGAACGTACTCCACAATATACATGGATAACGTCACTCAACATCACTCTGAACGTACTCCACAACCGGTGCGGATAACATCACTCACCATCACACTGAACGTACTGCACAACCGGAGTGGATAACGTCCCACCCCATCACTCTGAACGTACTCCGGAATCTACATGGATAACGTCACTCACCATCCCTCTGAACGTACTGCACAACCGGTGTGGGTAAAGTCACTCACCATCACTCTGAACGTACTCCACAAGCGGTGTGCGTAACGTCACTCACCATCACTCTGAACGTACTCCACAACCGGTGTGGATAACGTCACTCACCATCACTCTGAATGTACTCCACAATCTACATCGATAACGTCACACACCATCACTCTGAACGTTCTCCAAAACCGAGGTGGATAACGTCACTCACCATCACTCTGAACGTACTCCACAACCGGTGTGGGTAACGTCACTCACCATCACTCTGAACCTACTGTAAAACGGTGGGGATAACATCACTCACCATCACTCTGAACGTACTCCACAACCGGTGTGGATAACGTCACTCACCTTCACTCTCAACGTACTCCACAATCTACATCGATAACGTCACACCCCATCACTCTGAACGTTCTCCAAAACCGAGGTGGATAACGTCACTCACCATCACTCTGAACGTACTCCACAACCGGTGTGGGTAACGTCACTCACCATCACTCTGAACCTACTGTAAACCGGTGGGGATAACATCACTCACCATCACTCTGAACGTACTCCACCACCGGTGTGGATAACGTCACTCACCATCACTCTGAACGTACTCCACAACCGGTGTGGATAATGTCACTCACCATTGCTCTAAACATACTCCACAACCGGTGTGGATAACGTCACTCACCATCACTCTGAATGTACTCCACAACCTGTGTGGATAACGTCACTCACCCCATCACTCTGAACGTACTCCACAATTTACATAGATAACGTCACACTCCATCACTCCGAACGTACTCCACAACAGGAGTGGGTAACGTCACTCACCATCACTCTGATGGTACTCCACAACCGGTATGGATAACGTCACTCACCATCACTCTGAACGTACTCCACAACCGTTGTGGATAACGTCACTCACCATCACTCTGAACGTACTGCACAACCGCTGTGGATAACGTCACGCACCATCAGTCTGATCGTACTCCAGAACCGTTCTGGGTAACGTCACTCACCATCACTCTGAACGTACTCCACAACTGGTGTGGATAACATCACTCACCATCACTCTGAATGTACTCCACAATCGGTGTGGATAACGTCACTCCCCATCACTCTGATCGTACTCCACAAGCGGTTCGGATAACGTCACTCACCATCACTCTGAACATACTCCACAATCTACATGGATAACGTCACTCACCATCACTCTGAACGTACTCCACAACCGGTGTCGATAACATCACTCACTATCACTCTGAACGTACTCCACAACCGTTGTGGGTAATGTCACTCATCATCACTCTGAACCTACTCCACAACTGGTGTGGATAACATCACTCACCATCACTCTGAACGTACTGCACATCCGGTGTGGATAACATCACTCACCATCACGCTGAACGTAGTGCACAACCGGTGTGGATAACGTCACTCACCATCACTCTGAACATACTATACAACCGGTGTGGATAACATCACTCACCATCACTCTGAACGTACTCCACAACCGGTGTGGATAACATCACTCACCATCACTCTGAACGTACTGCACAACCGGTGAGGATAACTTCACTCACAATCATTCTGAATGTACTCCACAACCAGTGTGGATATCGTCACTCACCATCACTCTGAACGTACTTCACAACCGGAGTGGATAACGTCACTCACCATCACTCTGAACGAACTCCACAATCTGCATGGATAATGTCACTCACCATCACTCTGAACGCACTCCACAACCGGTGTGGGTAACGTCACTCACCATCACTTTGAACGTACTCCACAACCGGTTTGGATAACGACTCTCACCATCACTCTGAACGTACTGCACAATCTACATGGATAACGTTACTCACCATCACTCTGAAAGTACTCCACAACCGGTCTGGATAACATCACTCACCGTTACTCTGAACGTACTCCACAATCTACATGGATAACATCACTCGCAATCACTCTGAACGTACAGCACAACCGGAGTGGGTAACGTCACTCACCATCACTCTGAAAGTACTGCACAACCGGTGTGGATAACGTCACTCTCAATCATTCTGAACGTACTGGACAACCGGTGTGGATAACTTCACTCACAATCACTCGGAACATACTCCACAACCGTTGTGGGTAACGACACTCACCATCACTCTGAACGTACTGCACTTCTGGTGTGGATAAAATCACTGACCATCACTCTGAACGTACTCCACAAACTACATGGATAACCTCAGTCACCATCACTCTGAACGTACTCCACAACCGGTGTGGATAACGTCACTCACCATCACTCTGAACGTACGCCACAACCGGTGTGGATAACGTCTCTCACAATCACTCTGACCACACTCCACGAACTACATGGATAATGTCACTCAGGATCACTCTGAACGTATCCCACAACCGGTGTGGATAACGTCACTCTCCTTCACTCTGAACGTACTGCACAACCGGTGTGGGTAACGTCACTCACGATCACTCTGAACGTACTACACAATTTACATGGATAACGTCACTCACTATCACTCTGAATATACTCCACAACCGGTGTGGGTAACGTCACTCACCATCACTCTGAACGTACTGCACTTCTGGTGTGGATAAAATCACTCACCATCACTCTGAACATACTCCACAATCTACATGGATAACGTCACACACCATCCCTCTGAACGTACTCCAGAACCAGTGCGGATAACGTCACTCACCATCACTCGAACATAGTCCACAATCTACATGGATAACGTCACACACCATCACTCTGAACGTACTGCACAACAGGTGTGGATAACGTCACTCACCTTCACTCCGAAGGTACTCCGCAACCGGTGTGGATAACGTCACTCACCATCACTCTGAACGTACTCCACCACCGGTGTGGATAACGTCACTCACCATCACTCTGAACGTACTCCACAACCGGTGTGGATAATGTCACTCACCATTACTCTAAACATACTCCACAACCGGTGTGGATAACGTCACTCACCATCACTCTGAATGTACTCCACAACCTGTGTGGATAACGTCACTCACCCCATCACTCTGAATGTACTCCACAATTTACATAGATAACGTCACACTCCATCACTCCGAACGTACTCCACAACAGGAGTGGGTAACGTCACTCACCATCACTCTGATGGTACTCCACAACCGGTGTGGATAACGTCACTCACCATCACTCTGAACGTACTCCACAACCGTTGTGGATAACGTCACTCACCATCACCCTGAACGTACTGCACAACCGGTGTGGATAACGTCACGCACCATCACCCTGATCGTACTCCAGAACCGTTCTGGGTAACGTCACTCACCATCACTCTGAACGTACTCCACAACTGGTGTGGATAACATCACTCACCATCACTCTGAATGTACTCCACAATCGGTGTGGATAACGTCACTCACCATCACTCTGATCGTACTCCACAAGCGGTTCGGATAACGTCACTCACCATCACTCTGAACATACTCCACAATCTACATGGATAACGTCACTCACCATCACTCTGAACGTACTCCACAACCGGTGTCGATAACATCACTCACTATCACTCTGAACGTACTCCACAACCGTTGTGGGTAATGTCACTCATCATCACTCTGAACCTACTCCACAACTGGTGTGGATAACATCACTCACCATCACTCTGAAACTACTGCACATCCGGTGTGGATAACATCACTCACCATCACTCTGAACGTAGTGCACAACCGGTGTGGATAACGTCACTCACCATCACTCTGAACATACTATACAACCGGTGTGGATAACATCACTTACCATCACTCTGAACGTACTCCACAACCGGTGTGGATAACATCACTCACCATCACTCTGAACGTACTGCACAACCGGTGAGGATAACGTCACTCACAATCATTCTGAATGTACTCCACAACCGGTGTGGATATCGTCACTCACCATCACTCTGAACGTACTTCACAACCGGAGTGGATAACGTCACTCACCATCACTCTGAACGAACTCCACAATCTGCATGGATAGTGTCACTCACCACCACTCTGAACGTACTCCACAACCGGTGTCGATAACATCACTCACCATCACTCTGAACGTACTGCACAACCGGTTTGGATAACGTCACTCACCCCATCAATCTGAACGTACTCCACTATTTACATGGATAACGTCACACCCCATCACTCTGAACGTACTCCTGAACCGATGTGGATAACGTCACTCAGCATCACTCTGAACATACTCCTGAACCGGTGTGGATAACATCACTCACCATCACTCTGAACGTACGCCACAACCGGTGTAGATAACGTCTCTCACCATCACTCTGAACACACTCCACGAACTACATGGATAATGTCACTCAGGATCACTCTGAACGTACCCCACAACCGGTGTGGATAACGTCACTCTCCTTTACTCTGAACGTACTGCTCAACCAGTGCGGGTACCGTCACTCACGATCACTCTGAACGTACTACACAATTTACATGGATAACGTCACTCACCATCACTCTGAACGTACTCCACAACCGGTGTGGATAACGTCACTCACCATCACTCTGAACGTACTGCACAATATGCATGGATAAAGTCACTCACAATCACTGTGAAAGTACTCCACAACCGGTGTGGGTAACGTCACTCACCATCACTCTGAACGTACTCCACAACCGGTGTGCATAATATCACTCACCATGACTCTGAACGTACTCCACAACCGGAGTGGATAGCATCACTCACCATCACTCTGAACGTACTCCACAAACTCGATGGGATAACGTGACACCTCATCACTCTGAACGTACCGCACAACGGGTGTGGATAACGTCACTCAGCATCATTCTGAACGTACTTCACAATTTACATGGATAACGTCACTCACCATCACTCTGAACGTACTCCACAACCGGTGTGGATAACGTCACTCACCATCACTCTGAACGTACTCCACAACCGGTGTGGATAACGTCACTCACCATCACTCTGAACGTACTCCACCACCGGTGTGGATAACGTCACTCACCATCACTCTGAAGGTACTCCACAACCGGTGTGAATAACGTCACACCCCATCACTCTGAACGATCTGCACAACCGGTGTTGATAACATCACTCACCATCACTCTGAACGTACTCCACAAACTCGATGGATAACGTGACACCTCATCACTCTGTACGTACTGCACAACGGGTGAGGATAACGTCACTCAGCATCACTCTGAACGTACTTCACAATTTACATGGATAACGTCACTCACCATCACTCTGAACGTACTCCACAACCGGTGTGGATAACGTCACTCACCATCACTCTGAACGTACTGCACATCCGGTGTGGATAATATCACTCACCATCACTCTGAACGTACTCCACAATCTACATTGATAACGTCACTCACCACCACTCTGAACGTAATCCACAACCGGTGTGGATAACGTCACTCACCATCACTCTGAACGTACTCCACAACCGTTTTGGATAAAGTCTCTCACCATCTCTCTGAACGTGCTGCACAACTGGTGTGGATAACGTCACTCACCATCACCTTGAACGTACTCCACAACCGGTGTGGATAACGTCACTCACCATCACTCTGAACGTACTCCACAACAGGTGTGGATAACGTCACTCACCTTCACTCTGAACGCACTCCACAATCTACATGGATGACGTCACACACCATTACTCTGAACGTGCTGCACAACTGGTGTGGATAACGTCACGCACCATCACTCTGATCGTACTCCAGAACCGTTCTGGGTAACGTCACTCACCATCACTCTGAACGTACTCCACAACTGGTGTGGATAACATCACTCACCATCACTCTGAATGTACTCCACAATCGGTGTGGATAACGTCACTCACCATCACTCTGATCGTACTCCACAAGCGGTTCGGATAACGTCACTCACCATCACTCTGAACATACTCCACAATCTACATGGATAACGTCACTCACCATCACTCTGAACGTACTCCACAACCGGTGTCGATAACATCACTCACTATCACTCTGAACGTACTCCACAACCGTTGTGGGTAATGTCACTCATCATCACTCCGAACCTACTCCACAACTGGTGTGGATAACATCACTCACCATCACTCTGAACGTACTGCACATCCGGTGTGGATAACATCACTCACCATCACTCTGAACGTAGTGCACAACCGGTGTGGATAACATCACTTACCATCACTCTGAACGTACTCCACAACCGGTGTGGATAACATCACTCACCATCACTCTGAACGTACTGCACAACCGGTGAGGATAACGTCACTCACAATCATTCTGAATGTACTCCACAACCGGTGTGGATATCGTCACTCACCATCACTCTGAACGTACTTCACAACCGGAGTGGATAACGTCACTCACCATCACTCTGAACGAACTCCACAATCTGCATGGATAGTGTCACTCACCACCACTCTGAACGTACTCCACAACCGGTGTCGATAACATCACTCACCATCACTCTGAACGTACTGCACAACCGGTTTGGATAACGTCACTCACCCCATCAATCTGAACGTACTCCACAATTTACATGGATAACGTCACACCCCATCACTCTGAACGTACTCCTGAACCGATGTGGATAACGTCACTCAGCATCACTCTGAACATACTCCTGAACCGGTGTGGATAACATCACTCACCATCACTCTGAACGTACGCCACAACCGGTGTAGATAACGTCTCTCACCATCACTCTGAACACACTCCACGAACTACATGGATAATGTCACTCAGGATCACTCTGAACGTACCCCACAACCGGTGTGGATAACGTCACTCTCCTTTACTCTGAACCTACTGCTCAACCAGTGCGGGTACCGTCACTCACGATCACTCTGAACGTACTACACAATTTACATGGATAACGTCACTCACCATCACTCTGAACGTACTCCACAACCGGTGTGGATAACGTCACTCACCATCACTCTGAACGTACTGCACAATATGCATGGATAACGTCACTCACAATCACTGTGAAAGTACTCCACAACCGGTGTGGGTAACGTCACTCACCATCACTCTGAATGTACTCCACAACCGGTGTGCATAATATCACTCACCATGACTCTGAACGTACTCCACAACCGGAGTGGATAGCATCACTCACCATCACTCTGAACGTACTCCACAAACTCGATGGGATAACGTGACACCTCATCACTCTGAACGTACTGCACAACGGGTGTGGATAACGTCACTCAGCATCATTCTGAACGTACTTCACAATTTACATGGATAACGTCACTCACCATCACTCTGAACGTACTCCACAACCGGTGTGGATAACGTCACTCACCATCACTCTGAACGTACTCCACAACCGGTGTGGATAACGTCACTCACCACCACTCTGAACGAACTCCACCACCGGTGTGGATAACGTCACTCACCATCACTCTGAAGGTACTCCACAACCGGTGTGAATAACGTCACACCCCATCACTCTGAACGATCTGCACAACCGGTGTTGATAACATCACTCACCATCACTCTGAACGTACTCCACAAACTCGATGGATAACGTGACACCTCATCACTCTGAACGTACTGCACAACGGGTGAGGATAACGTCACTCAGCATCACTCTGAACGTACTTCACAATTTACATGGATAACGTCACTCACCATCACTCTGAACGTATTCCACAACCGGTGTGGATAACGTCACTCACCATCACTCTGAACGTACTGCACATCCGGTGTGGATAATATCACTCACCATCACTCTGAACGTACTCCACAATCTACATTGATAACGTCACTCACCACCACTCTGAACGTAATCCACAACCGGTGTGGATAACGTCACTCACCATCACTCTGAACGTACTCCACAACCGTTTTGGATAAAGTCTCTCACCGTCACTCTGAACGTGCTGCACAACTGGTGTGGATAACGTCATTCACCATCACCCTGAACGTACTCCACAACCGGTGTGGATAACGTCACTCACCATCACTCTGAACGTACTCCACAACAGGTGTGGATAACGTCACTCACCTTCACTCTGAACGCACTCCACAATCTACATGGATGACGTCACACACCATTACTCTGAACGTGCTGCACAACTGGTGTGGATAACGTCACTCACCATCACTCTGAACGTACTCCACAACCATCGTGGGTAACGTCACTCACCATCACTCTGAACGTACTCCACAATCGACATGGATAACATCACTCACAATCACTCTAAACGTGCTCCACAACCGGTGTGGGTAAAGTCACTCACCATCACTCTGAACGTACTCCACAATCTACATCGATAACGTCACACCCCATCACTCTGAATGTTCTCCAAAACCGAGGTGGATAACGTCACTCACCATCACATTAAACGTACTCCAGAACCGGTGTGGATTACGTTACTCACGATCAATCTCAACGTACTCCAGAACCGGTGTGGATTACGTTACTCACGATCAATCTCAACGTACTCCACAACCGGTGTGCATAACGTCACTTACCATCACTCTGAACGTACTCCAGAACCGGTGTGGGTAACGTCACGCACCATCACTGTGAACATACTCCACAACCGGTGTGGATAACGTCTCTCACCATCACTCTGAACGTACTGCACAAGCGGTGTGGGTAACGTCACTCACCATCACTCTAAACGTACTCCACAATCTACATGGATAAAGTCACACCTCATCACTCTGAACGTACTTCTCAACCGGAGTGGATAACGTCACTCACTATCACTCTGAACGTACTCCACAGTCTACATGGATAACATCACTCACCATCACTCTAAACGTACTCCACAACCGGTGTGGATAACTTCACTCACCATCACTCTGAACGTATTCTACAACCGGTGTGGTTAACGTAACTCATCATCACTCTGAAAGTACTCCACAACCGGTTTGGATAACGTCACTCACCATCACTCTGAACATACTGCACAACCAGTGTGGGTAACGTCACTCACCATCACTCTGAACGTACTCCACATCTACATGGATAACATCACTCACCATCACTCTGAACGTACTCCACAATCTACATGGATAACATCACTCACCATCACTCTGAACGTACTCCACAATCTACATGGATAGCGTCACTCAACATCACTCTGAACGTAGTCCACAACCGCTGTGGGTAACGTCACTCACCATCACTCTGAACGTACTGCAGAACCGGTGTGGATAACGTCACTCACCATCACTCTGAATGTACTACACAACTGGTTTTGATAACGTCACTCACCATTACTCTGAACGTACTCCACAACCGGTGTGGATAATGTCACTCACCATCACTCTGAACGTACTGCACAACCGGTGTGGATAACGTCACTCACCAGCACTCTGAGCGTACTCCACAACCGGTGTGGATAACGTCACTCACCACCACTCTGAACGTGCTCCACAATCTACATGGATAAAGTCACACCCCATCACTCTGAACGTACTTCTCAACCAGAGTGGATAACGTCGCTGACCATCACTCTGAACGTACTGCACAACCGATGTGAGCAACGTCACTCACCATCACTCTGAACATACTCCACAATCTACATGGATAAGGTCATTCAGCATCACTCTGAACGTACTCCACAAGCGGTGGGGATAACATCACTCACCATCGCTCTGAACGTACTGCACAACCGGAGTGGATAACGTCCCACCCCATCACTCTGAACGTACTCCGGAATCTACATGGATAACGTCACTCACCATCACTCTGAACGTACTCCACAAGCGGTGTGCGTAACGTCACTCACCATCACTCTGAACGTACTCCACAACCGGTGCGGATAACGTCACTCACCATCAATCTGAAGGTACTCCACAATCTACATGGATAAAGTTACACCCCATCACTCTGAACGTTCTTCTCAACCGGAGTGGATAATGTCACTCACCATCACTCTGAACGTACTCCACAGTCTACATGGATAACATCACTCACCATCACTCTAAACGTACTGCACAACCAGTGTGGATAACGTCACTCACCATCACTCTGAACGTACTCCACAATCTACATGGATAGCGTCACTCAACATCACTCTGAACGTAGTCCACAACCGGTGTGGGTAACGTCATTCACCATCACTCTGAACGTGCTGCACAACCGGTGTGGATAACGTCACTCACCATCACTCTCAACGTACTCCACAACCGGTGTGGATAACGTCACTCTCCATCACTCTGAACGTACTCCAGAACCGGTGTGGATAACGTCACTCACCACCACTCTGAACGTACTCCACAACCGGTGTGGATAACGGCAGTCACCATCACTCTGAACGTTCTCCAAAACCGAGGTGGATAACGTCACTCACCATCACATTGAACGTACTCCAGAACCGGTGTGGATAACGTTACTCACGATCAATCTCAAGGTACTCCACTACCGGTGTGCATAACGTCACTTACCATCACTCTGAACGTACTCCAGAACCGGTGTGGGTAACGTCACGCACCATCACTCTGAACATACTCCACAACCGGTGTGGATAACGTCACTCACCATCACTCTAAACGTACTCCACAATCTAAATGGATAAAGTCACACTACATCACTCTGAACGTACTTCTCAACCGGAGTGGATAACGTCACTCACCATCACTCTGAAAGTTCTCCACAGTCTACATGGATAACATCACGCACCATCACTCTAAACGTACTCCACAACCGGTGTGGATAACGTCACTCACTATCACTCTGAACGTACTCCACAACCGGTGTGGTTAACGTAACTCACCATCACTCTGAAAGTACTCCACAACCGGTCTGGATGACGTCACTCACCATCACTCTGAACGTACTGCACAACCAGTGTGGGTAACATCACTCACCATCACTCTGAACGTACTCCACAATCTACATGGATAACGTCACTCACCATCACTCTGAACGTACTCCAGAATCTACATGGATAGCGTCACTCAACATCACTCTGAACGTAGTCCACAACCGCTGTGGGTAACGTCACTCACCATCACTCTGAAAGTACTGCACAACCGGTGTGGATAACGTCACTCACCATCACTCTGAATGTACTACACAACTGGTTTTGATAACGTCACTCACCATTACTCTGAACGTACTCCACAACCGGTGTGGATAACGTCACTCACCACCACTCTGAAGGTACTCCACAATCTACATGGATAAAGTCACACTTCATCACTCTGAACGTACTTCTCAACCAGAGCGGATAACGTCACTGACCATCACTCTGAACGTACTCCACAACCAGTGTGGATAACGTCACTCACCATCATTCTGAACGTACTCCACAACCGGTGTGGATAACGTCAATCACCATCACTCTGAACGTACTCCACAATCTACATGCATAACATCACTCACCATCACTCTGAACGTACTGCACAACCGGTGTGGATAACGTCACTTAGCATCACTCTGAACGTACTCCACATCCGGTGTGTGCAACGTCACTCACCATCACTCTGAAAGTACTCCACCACCGGTGTGGATAACGTCACTCAGCATCACTCTGAACATACTGCACAACCGCTGTGAGCAACGTCACTCACCATCACTCTGAACGTACTCCACATCTACATGGATAACATCACTCACCATCACTCTGAACGTACTCCACAATCTACATGGATAACATCACTCACCATCACTCTGAACGTACTCCACAATCTACATGGATAGCGTCACTCAACATCACTCTGAACGTAGTCCACAACCGCTGTGGGTAACGTCACTCACCATCACTCTGAACGTACTGCAGAACCGGTGTGGATAACGTCACTCACCATCACTCTGAATGTACTACACAACTGGTTTTGATAACGTCACTCACCATTACTCTGAACGTACTCCACAACCGGTGTGGATAATGTCACTCACCATCACTCTGAACGTACTGCACAACCGGTGTGGATAACGTCACTCACCAGCACTCTGAGCGTACTCCACAACCGGTGTGGATAACGTCACTCACCACCACTCTGAACGTGCTCCACAATCTACATGGATAAAGTCACACCCCATCACTCTGAACGTACTTCTCAACCAGAGTGGATAACGTCACTGACCATCACTCTGAACGTACTGCACAACCGATGTGAGCAACGTCACTCACCATCACTCTGAACATACTCCACAATCTACATGGATAAGGTCATTCAGCATCACTCTGAACGTACTCCACAAGCGGTGGGGATAACATCACTCACCATCGCTCTGAACGTACTGCACAACCGGAGTGGATAACGTCCCACCCCATCACTCTGAACGTACTCCGGAATCTACATGGATAACGTCACTCACCATCACTCTGAACGTACTCCACAAGCGGTGTGCGTAACGTCACTCACCATCACTCTGAACGTACTCCACAACCGGTGTGGATAACGTCACTCACCATCAATCTGAAGGTACTCCACAATCTACATGGATAAAGTTACACCCCATCACTCTGAACGTTCTTCTCAACCGGAGTGGATAATGTCACTCACCATCACTCTGAACGTACTCCACAGTCTACATGGATAACATCACTCACCATCACTCTAAACGTACTGCACAACCAGTGTGGATAACGTCACTCACCATCACTCTGAACGTACTCCACAATCTACATGGATAGCGTCACTCAACATCACTCTGAACGTAGTCCACAACCGGTGTGGGTAACGTCATTCACCATCACTCTGAACGTGCTGCACAACCGGTGTGGATAACGTCACTCTCCATCACTCTGAACGTACTCCACAACCGGTGTGGATAACGTCACTCACCACCACTCTGAACGTACTCCACAACCGGTGTGGATAACGGCAGTCACCATCACTCTGAACGTTCTCCAAAACCGAGGTGGATAACGTCACTCACCATCACATTGAACGTACTCCAGAACCGGTGTGGATAACGTTACTCACGATCAATCTCAAGGTACTCCACTACCGGTGTGCATAACGTCACTTACCATCACTCTGAACGTACTCCAGAACCGGTGTGGGTAACGTCACGCACCATCACTCTGAACATACTCCACAACCGGTGTGGATAACGTCACTCACCATCACTCTAAACGTACTCCACAATCTAAATGGATAAAGTCACACTACATCACTCTGAACGTACTTCTCAACCGGAGTGGATAACGTCACTCACCATCACTCTGAAAGTTCTCCACAGTCTACATGGATAACATCACGCACCATCACTCTAAACGTACTCCACAACCGGTGTGGATAACGTCACTCACTATCACTCTGAACGTACTCCACAACCGGTGTGGTTAACGTAACTCACCATCACTCTGAAAGTACTCCACAACCGGTCTGGATGACGTCACTCACCATCACTCTGAACGTACTGCACAACCAGTGTGGGTAACATCACTCACCATCACTCTGAACGTACTCCACAATCTACATGGATAACGTCACTCACCATCACTCTGAACGTACTCCAGAATCTACATGGATAGCGTCACTCAACATCACTCTGAACGTAGTCCACAACCGCTGTGGGTAACGTCACTCACCATCACTCTGAAAGTACTGCACAACCGGTGTGGATAACGTCACTCACCATCACTCTGAATGTACTACACAACTGGTTTTGATAACGTCACTCACCATTACTCTGAACGTACTCCACAACCGGTGTGGATAACGTCACTCACCACCACTCTGAAGGTACTCCACAATCTACATGGATAAAGTCACACTTCATCACTCTGAACGTACTTCTCAACCAGAGCGGATAACGTCACTGACCATCACTCTGAACGTACTCCACAACCAGTGTGGATAACGTCACTCACCATCATTCTGAACGTACTCCACAACCGGTGTGGATAACGTCAATCACCATCACTCTGAACGTACTCCACAATCTACATGCATAACATCACTCACCATCACTCTGAACGTACTGCACAACCGGTGTGGATAACGTCACTTAGCATCACTCTGAACGTACTCCACATCCGGTGTGTGCAACGTCACTCACCATCACTCTGAAAGTACTCCACCACCGGTGTGGATAACGTCACTCAGCATCACTCTGAACATACTGCACAACCGCTGTGAGCAACGTCACTCACCATCACTCTGAACAGACTCCACAATCTACATGGATAAGGTCATTCAGCATCACTCTGAACGTACTCCACAAGCGGTGGGGATAACATCACTCACCATCGCTCTGAACGTACTCCACAATATACATGGATAACGTCACTCAACATCACTCTGAACGTACTCCACAACCGGTGCGGATAACATCACTCACCATCACACTGAACGTACTGCACAACCGGAGTGGATAACGTCCCACCCCATCACTCTGAACGTACTCCGGAATCTACATGGATAACGTCACTCACCATCCCTCTGAACGTACTGCACAACAGGTGTGGGTAAAGTCACTCACCATCACTCTGAACGTACTCCACAAGCGGTGTGCGTAGCGTCACTCACCATCACTCTGAACGTACTCCACAACCGGTGTGGATAACGTCACTCACCATCACTCTGAATGTACTCCACAATCTACATCGATAACGTCACACACCATCACTCTGAACGTTCTCCAAAACCGAGGTGGATAACGTCACTCACCATCACTCTGAACGTACTCCACAACCGGTGTGGGTAACGTCACTCACCATCACTCTGAACCTACTGTAAACCGGTGGGGATAACATCACTCACCATCACTCTGAACGTACTCCACAACCGGTGTGGATAACGTCACTCACCTTCAATCTCAACGTACTCCACAATCTACATCGATAACGTCACACCCCATCACTCTGAACGTTCTCCAAAACCGAGGTGGACAACGTCACTCACCATCACTCTGAACGTACTCCACAACCAGTGTGGGTAACGTCACTCACCATCACTCTGATCCTACTGTAAACCGGTGGGGATAACATCACTCACCATCACTCTGAACGTACTCCACAACCGGTGTGGATAACGTCACTCACCATCACTCTAAACGTACTCCACAACCGGTGTGGATAATATCACTCAGCATCACTCTGAACGTACTCCAAAACCGGAGTGGATAACATCACTCACCATCACTCTGTACGTACTCCACAATCTACATGGATAATGTCACTCACCATCACTCTGAAGGTACTCCACAACCGGCTTGGATAACGTCACTCACCATCACTCTGAACGTACTGCACAACCGGTTTGGATAACGTCACTCACCATCACTCTGAACATACTCCACAATCTACATGGATAACGTCACTCACCATCACTCTGAACGTACTGCACAATATGCATGGATAACGTCACTCACAATCACTCTGAAAGTACTCCACAACCGGTGTGGGTAACGTCACTCACCATCACTCTGAACGTACTCCACAACCGGTGTGCATAATATCACTCACCATGACTCTGAACGTACTCCACAACCGGAGTGGAAAACATCACTCACCATCACTCTGAACGTACTCCACAAACTCGATGGATAACGCGACACCTCATCACTCTGAACGTACTGCACAACAGATGTGGATAACGTCACTCAGCATCATTCTGAACGTACTGCACAACGGGTGTGGATAACGTCACTCAGCATCACTCTGAACGTACTTCACAATTTACATGGATAACGTCACTCACCATCACTCTGAACGTACTCCACAACCGGTGTGGATAACGTCACTCACCATCACTCTGAACGTACTCCACAACCGGTGTGGATAACATCACTCACCGTCACTCTGAGCGTACTCCACAAACTCGATGGATAACGTGACACCTCATCACTCTGAACGTACTGCACAACGGGTGTGGATAACGTCACTCAGCATCACTCTGAACGTACTTCACAATTTACATGGATAACGTCACTCACCATCACTCTGAACGTCCTCCACAACCGGTGTGGATAACGTCACTCACCATCACTCTGAACGTACTCCACAACCGGTGTGGATAATGTCACTCACCATCACTCTGAACGTACTGCACATCCGGTGTGGATAATATCACTCACCATCACTCTGAACGTACTCCACTACAGGTGTGCATAACATCACTCAACATCACTCTGAACGTACTCCACAGTCTACATTGATAATGTCACTCACCACCACTCTGAACGTAATCCACAACCGGTGTGGATAACGTCACTCACCATCACTCTGAACGTACTCCACAACCGTTTTGGATAACGTCTCTCACCATCACTCTGAACGTGCTGCACAACTGGTGTGGATAACGTCACTCACCATCACTCTGAAGGTACTCCACAACCGGTGTGGATAACGTCACTCACCATCACTCTGAACGTACTCCACAACTGCTGTGGATAACGTCAATCACCATCACTCTGAACGTACTCCACAATCTACATGCATAACATCACTCACCATCACTCTGAACGTACTGCACAACCGGTGTGGATAACGTCACTGAGCATCACTCTGAGCGTACTCCACATCCGGTGTGTGCAATGTCACTCACCATCACTCTGAAAGTACTCCACCACCGGTGTGGATAACGTCACTCACCATCACTCTGAACGTACTCCACAATCTACATTGATAATGTCACTCACCACCACTCTGAACGTAATCCACAACCGGTGTGGATAACGTCACTCACCATCACTCTGAACGTACTCCACAACCGTTTTGGATAACGTCTCTCACCATCACTCTGAAGGTACTCCACAAACGGTGTGGATAACGTCACTCACCATCACTCTGAACGTACTCCACAACAGGTGTGGATAACGTCACTCACCTTCACTCTGAACGCACTCCAAAATCTACATGGATGACGTCACAAACCATTACTCTGAACGTGCTGCACAACTGGTGTGGATAACGTCACTCACGATCACTCTGAACGTACTCCACAACCGGTGTGGATAACGTCACTCACCATCTCTGTGAACGTACTGCACAACAGGTGCGGATAATGTCACTCACCATCACTCTGAACGTACTGCACAACCGGTGTGGATAACGTCACTCAGCATCACTCTGAACGTACTTCACAACCGGAGTGGATAACGTCACTCACCATCACTCTGAATGAACTCCACAATCTACATGGATAATGTCCCTCACCATCACTCTGAACGTTCTCCACAACCTACATTGATAACGTCACTCACCACCACTCTGTACGTACTCCACAACCGGTGTCGATAACATCACTCACCATCACTCTGACCATACTCCACAACTGGTGTGGATAACATCACTCACTATCACTCTAAACGTACTGCACAACAGGTGTGGATAACATCGCTCACCTTCACTCTGAACGTACTGCACAACCGGTGTGGATAACGTCACTCACCATCACTCTGAACGTACTTCACAACCGTTCTGGGTAACGTCACTCACCCCATCACTCTGAACGTACTCCACAATTTACATAGATAACGTCACACTCCATCACTCCGAACGTACTCCACAACAGGACTGGGTAACGTCACTCACCAACACTCCGAAGGTACTCCACAACCGGTGTGGATAATGTCACTCACCATTACTCTAAACATACTCCACAACGGGTGTGGATAACGTCACTCACCATCACTCTGAATGTACTCCACAACCGGTGTGGATAACGTCACTCACCCCATCACTATGAACGTACTCCACAATTTACATAGATAACGTCACGCTCCATCACTCCGAACGTACTCCACAACCGGCTTGGATAACGTCACTCACCATCACTCTGAACGTACTGCACAACCGGTGTGCATAACGTCACTCACCATCACTCTGAACGTACTCCACAACCGGTTTGCATAACGTCACTCACCATCACTCTGAACATACTCCACAATCTACATGGATAATGTCACTCACCATCACTCTGAACGTACTCCACAACCGTTTTGGATACCGTCTCTCACCATCACTCGGAACGTGCTGCAAAACTGGTGTGGATAACGTCACTCACCTTCACTCTGAACGTACTCCACAATCTACATGGATGACGTCACACACCATTATCCTGAACGTGCTGCACAACTGGTGTGGATAACGTCACTGACCATCACTCTGAACGTACTCCAGAACAGGTGTGGATAACGTCACTCACCATCACTCTGAACGTACTGCGCTTCTGGTGTGGATAACATCACTCACCATCACTCTGAACGTACTCCACAACCGGTTTGGATAAAGTCACTCACCATCACTCTGAACATACTCCACAATCTACATGGATAACGTCACTCACAATCACTCTGAACGTACTCCACAACCGGTGTGGATAACATCACTCACCATCACTCTGAACGTACTGCACAACCGGTGTGGATAACGTCACTCACCATCACTCTGAACGTACTTCACAACCGGAGTGGATAACGTCACTCACCATCACTCTAAACGAACTGCACAATCTACATGGATAATGTCACTCACCATCACTCTGAACGTACTCCACAATCTACATGGATAACGTCACTCACCACCACTCTGAACGTACTCTACAACCGGTGTCGATAACATCACTCACCATCACTCTGAACGTACTGCACAACCGGTTTGGATAACGTCACTCACCCCATCACTCTGAACGTACTCCACAATTTACATGGATAACGTCACACCCCATCACTCTGAACGTACTCCTGAACCGGTGTGGATAACGTCTCTCACCATCACTCTGAACACACTCCACGAACTACATGGATAATGTCACTCAGGTTCACTCTGAACGTACCCCACAACCGGTGTGGATTACGTCACTCACCATCACTCTGAACGTACTGCACAATATACATGGATAACGCCACTCACAATCACTCTGAAAGTACTCCACAACCGGTGTGGGTAACGTCACTCACCATCACTCTGAACGTACTCCACAACCGGTGTGCATAATATCACTCACCATGACTCTGAACGTATTCCACAACCGGAGTGGATGACATCACTCACCATCACTCTGAACGTACTCCACAAACTCGATGGATAACGTGACACCACATCACTCTGAACGTACTGCACAACGGGTGTGGATAACGTCACTCAGCATCACTCTGAACGTACTTCACAATTTACATGGATAACATCACTCACCATCACTCTGAACGTACTCCACAACCGGTGTGGATAACGTCACTCACCATCACTCTGAACGTACTCCACAACCAGTGTGGATAATGTCACTCACCATCACTCTAAACATACTCCTCAACCGGTGCGGGTAACGTCACTCACCATCACTCTGAACGTACTGCACAACCGGTGTGGATAACGTCACTCACCATCACTCTGAACGTACTCCACAACCAGTGTGGATAATGTCACTCACCATCACTCTAAACATACTCCACAACCGGTGCGGGTAACGTCACTCACCATCACTCTGAACGTACTGCACATCCGGTGTGGATAATATCACTCACCATCACTCTGAACGTACTCCACTACAGATGTGGATAACATCACTCACCATCACTCTGAACGTACTCCACCATCTCCATTGATAACGTCACTCACCACCACTCTGAACGTAATCCACAACCGGTGTGGATAACGTCACTCACCATCACTCTGAACGTACTCCACAACCGTTTTGGATAACGTCTCTCACCGTCACTCTGAACGTGCTGCACAACTGGTGTGGATAACGTCACACCCCATCACTCTGAACGTACTCCTGAACCGGTGTGGATAACGTCTCTCACCATCACTCTGAACACACTCCACGAACTACATGGATAATGTCACTCAGGTTCACTCTGAACGTACCCCACAACCGGTGTGGATTACGTCACTCACCATCACTCTGAACGTACTGCACAACTGGTGTGGATAACGTCACTCACCATCACTCTGAACGTACTCCACAACAGGTGTGGATAACGTCACTCACCATCACTCTGAACGTACTGCACTTCTGGTCTGGATAACATCACTCACCATAACTCTGAACGTACCCCAGAACCGTTGTGCGTAACGTCACTCACGATCACTCTGAAGGTACTCCACAACCGGTGTGGATAACGTCACTCACCATCTCTCTGAACGTACTGCACAACAGGTGCGGATAACGTCACTCACCTTCACCCTGAACGTACTCCACAACCGTTGTGGGTAATGTCACTCATCATCACTCTGAACCTACTCCACAACTGGTGTGGATAACGTCACTCACCATCACTCTGAACGTCCTCCATAATCTACATTGATAACGTCACTCACCACCACTCTGAACGTACTCCACAACCGGGGTCGATCATATCACTCACCATCACTGTGAACGTACTGCACAACCGGTGTGGATAACGTCACTCACCCCGTCACTCTGAACGTACTCCACAATTTACATGGATAACGTCACACTCCATTCACTCTGAACGTACTCCTGAACCGTGGATAACATCACTCACCATCACTCTGAACGTACTTCACAACCGGTGTGGATAACGTCACTCACCATCACTCTGAACGTATTTCACAATCTACATAGATAACGTCACTCACCACCACTCTGAACATACTCCACAAAGGGTGTGGATAACATCACTCACCATCACTCTGAACGTACTGCACAACCGGTGTGGGTAACGTCATTCACCATCACTATGATTGTACTTCACAACCGGAATGGATAACGTCACTCACCATCACTCTGAACGAACTCCACAATCTACATGGATAATGTCACTCACCATCACTCTGCACGTACTCCACAATCTACATGGATAACATCACTCGTAATCACTCTGAACGTACTGCACAACCGGTGTGGATAACGTCACTCACCCCATCACTCTGAAAGTACTCCACAATTTACATGGATAACGTCACACTCCATCACTCTGAACGTACTCCTGAACCGGTGTGGATTACGTCACTCACCACCACTCAGAACGTAATCCACAACGGGTGTGGAAAACGTCACTCACCATCACTCTGAACATACTCCACAATCTACATGGATAACGTTAGTCACCACCACTCTGAAAATACTCCACAATCTACATGGATAACATCACTCGCAATCACTCTTAACGTACTACACAACTGGAGTGGGTAACGTCACTCACCATCACTCTGAACGTACTCCACAACCGGTGTGGATAACGTCACTCACCATCACTCTGAATGTACTGCACAACGGGTATGGATAACGTCACTCACCATCACTCTGAACGTACTACAAAACCGGTGTGGACAACATCACTCACCGTCACTCTGAACGTACTCCAAATACTACATGGATAACGTCACTCACCATCACTCTGAACGTACTCCACAACCGGTGTGGATAACGTCACTCACCATCACTCTGAACGTACTCCACAATCTACATGGACAACGTCACTCACCATCACTCTGAACGTACTCCACAACAGGTGTAGATAACGTCACTCACCTTCACTCTCAACGTACTCCACAACCTGTGTGGATAACGTCACTCACCGTCACTCTGAACGTACTGCACTTCTGGTGTGGATAACATCGCTCACCATAACCCTGAACGTACTCCACATCCGGTGTGGATAACGTCGCTCACCATCACTCTGAACGTACTCCACAACCGGTGTGCATAAAGTCACTCTCCATTACTCTGAACGTACTCCACTACCGGTGTGGGTAACGTCACTCACCATCACTATGATTGTACTTCACAACCGGAATGGATAACGTCATTCACCATCACTCTGAACGAACTCCACAATCTACATGTATAATGTCACTCACCATCACTCTGAACGTACTGCACAACCGGTGTGGATAACGTCACTCACCCCATCACTCTGAACTTACTCCAAAAACGGTGTGGATAAAGTCACTCTCCTTTACTCTGAACGTACTCCTCAACCGGTGCGGGTACCGTCCCTCACGATCATTCTGAACGTATTCCACAATTTACATGGATAACGTCTCTCACCATCACTCTGAACGTACTCCAGAACCGTTGTGCGTAATGTCACTCACCATCACTCTGAACGTACTCAACAACTGGTGTGAATAACGTCACTCTCCATCGCTCTGAACGTACTGCACAAATGGTGTGCATAACGTCACTCACCATCACTCTGAACGTACTCCACAACCGGTGTGGATAATGTCACTCACCATCGCTCTGAACGAACTCCACAATCTACATGGATAATGTCACTCACCATCACTCTGAACGTACTCCACAATCTACATTGATAACCTCACTCACCACCACTCTGAACGTACTCCACAACCGGTGTCGATAACGTCACTCACCATCACTCTGAACGTACTGCACAACCGGTGTGGATAACGTCACTCACCCCATCACTCTGAACGTACTCCACAACCTGTGTGGATAACGTCACTCACCATCACTCTGAACGTACTCCACAATCTACATGGATAATGTCACTCACCATCATTCTGAACGTACCCCACAATCTACATTGATAACGTCACTCACCACCAATCTGAACGTACTCCACAACCGGTGTGCATAACGTCGCTCACCATCACTCTGAACGTACTCCACAATCTACATTGATAACGTCACTCACCACCACTCTGAACTTGCTCCACAACCGGTGTCGATAACATCACTCACCATCACTCTGAACGTACTGAGCAACCAATGTGGATTACGTCACTCACCATCACTCTGAACATACTCCACAACCGGTTTGGATAACGTCTCTCACCATCACTCTGAACTTACTGCACAAGCTACATGGATAACGTTACTCACCACCACTCTGAAAATACTCCACAATCTACGTGGATAACATCACTCGCAATCACTCTGAACGTACTACACAACTGGAGTGGGTAACGTCACTCACCATCACTCTGAACGTACTCCACAACCGGTGTGGATAACGTCACTCACCAGTACTCTCAACGTACTCCATAACCGGTGTGGATAACGTCACTCACCATCACTCTGAACGTACTGCACAACGGGTATGGATAACGTCACACACCATCACTCTGAACGTACTCCACAACCGGTCTGGACAACATCACTCACCATCACTCTGAACGTACTCCACAACCGGTGTGGATAAAGTCACTCTCCTTTCCTCTGAACGTACTCCCCAACCGGTGTGGGTACCGTCCCTCACGATCACTCTGAACGTATTGCACAATTTACATGGATAACGTCACACACCATCACTCTGAACCTACTCCACAATTTACATATATAACGTCACTCACCATCACTCTGAACGAACTCCACAACCGGTTTGGATAACGTCACTCACCATCACTCTGAACGTACTCCACAACCGGTGTGGATATCGTCACGCACCATCACTCTGAACGTACTCCAGAACCGTTGTGCGTAACGTCACTCACCATCACTCTGAATATACTGCACAACAGGTGCGGATAACGTCACTCACCATCACTCTGAACATACTGCACATCCGGTGTGGATAACATCACTCACCATCACTCTGAACGTACTGCACAACCGGTGTGGATAACGTCACTCACCATCACTCTGAACGTACTTCACAATCAACATTGATAATGTCACTCACCATCACTCTGAACGTACTTCACAACCAGAGTGGATAACGTCACTCACCATCACTCTGAACGTACTCCACAATTTACATGTATAACGTCACACTCCATCACTCTGAACGTACTCCTGAACCGGTGTGGATAACGTCACTCACCACCACTCTGAACATACTCCACAACCGGTGTGGATAACGTCACTCACCATCACTCTGAACGAACTCCACAATCTACATGGATAAGGTCACTCACCATCACTCTGAACGTACTCCACAATCTACATTGATAACGTCACTCACCACCACTCTAAACGTACTCCACAACCGGTGTGGATAACATCACTCACCATCACTCTGAACGTACTTCACAACAGGTGTGCATAACGTCACTCACCATCACTCTGAATGTACTCCACAACCGGTGTGGGTAATGTCACTAACCATCACTATGATTGTACTTCACAACCGGAATGGAGAACGTCACTCACCATCACTCTGAACGAACTCCAAAATCTACATGGATAATGTCACTCACCATCACTCTGAACGTACTGCACAACCGGTGTGGATAACGTCACTCACCCCATCACTCTGAACGTCCTCCACAATTTACATGGATAACGTCACACTCCATCACTCTGAACGTACTCCTGAACCGGTGTGGATAACGTCACTCACCATCACTCTGAACGTTCTCCACAACCGGTTTGGATAACGTCACTCACCATCACTCTGATCGTACTCCACAACCGGTTTGGATAACGTCACTCACTATCACTCTGAACATACTCCACAATCTACATGGATAACGTTAGTCACCACCACTCTGAAAATACTCCACAATCTACATGGATAACATTACTCGCAATCACTCTTAACGTACTACACAACTGGAGTGGGTAACGTCACTCACCATCACTCTGAACGTACTCCACAACCGGTTTGGATAACGTCACTCACCATCACTCTGAATGTACTGCACAACGGGTATGGATAACGTCACTCACCATCACTCTGAACGTACTACAAAACCGGTGTGGACAACATCACTCACCGTCACTCTGAACGTACTCCAAATACTACATGGATAACGTCACTCACCATCACTCTGAACGTACTCCACAACCGGTGTGGATAACGTTACTCACCATCACTCTGAACGTACTCCACAATCTACATGGACAACGTCACTCACCATCACTCTGAACGTACTCCACAACAGGTGTAGATAACGTCACTCACCTTCACTCTCAACGTACTCTACAACATGTGTGGATAACGTCACTCACCATCACTCTGAACGTACTGCACAACCGGTGTGGATAACGTCACTCACCCCATCACTCTGAACGTACTCCAAAAACGGTGTGGATAAAGTCACTCTCCTTTACTCTGAACGTACTCCTCAACCGGTGCGGGTACCGTCCCTCACGATCACTCTGAACGTATTCCACAATTTACATGGATAACGTCTCTCACCATCACTCTGAATGTACTGCACAACGGGTATGGATAACGTCACTCACCATCACTCTGAACGTACTACAAAACCGGTGTGGACAACATCACTCACCGTCACTCTGAACGTACTCCAAATACTACATGGATAACGTCACTCACCATCACTCTGAACGTACTCCACAACCGGTGTGGATAATGTCACTCACCATCAGTCTGAACGAACTCCACAATCTACATGGATAATGTCACTCACCATCACTCTGAACGTACTCCACAATCTACATTGATAACGTCACTCACCACCACTCTGAACGTACTCCACAACCGGTGTCGATAACATCACTCACCATCACTCTGAAAGTACTGCACAACCGGTGTGGATAACGTCACTCACCATCACTCTGAACATACTCCACAATCTAAATGGATAACGTCACTCACCATCACTCTGAACGTACTCCACAACCGGTTTGGATAACATCTCTCACCATCACTCTGAAAGTACTCCACAATCTACAAGGATAACATCACTCGCGATCACTCTGAACGTACTGCACAACCGGAGTGGGTAACGTCACTCACCATCACTCTGAACGTACGCCACAACCGGTGTGGGTAACGTCACTCACCATCACTCTGAATGTACTCCACAACCGGTGTGGATAACGTCACTCACCATCACTCTGTACGTACTTCACAACCGGAGTGGATAACGTCACTCACCACCACTCTGAACGTACTCCACAACCGGTGTGGATAAAATCACTCACCATCACTCTGAACGTACTCCACAACCGTTGTGCGTAACGTCACTCACCTTCACTCTGAACGTACTCAACAACTGGTGTGGATAACGTCACTCACCATCTCTCTGAAGGTACTCCACAACCGGTGCATATAACGTCACTCACCATCACTCTGAACGTGCTGCACAACCGGTGTGGATAACATCACTCACCATCACTCTGAACGTACTCCACAATCTACATGGATAATGTCACTCACCATCACTCTGAACGTACTGCACAACGGGTATGGATAACGTCACTCACCATCACTCTGAACGTACTCCACAACCGGTCTGGACAATATCACTCACCGTCACTCTGAACGTACTCCACAACCAGTGTGGGTAACGTCCATCACCATCACTCTGAACGTACTCCACAACCGGTGTGGATAACGTCACTCACCATCACTCTGAACGTACTGCACTTCTGGTGTGGATAACATCACTCACCGTAACCCTGAACGTACTCCACATCTGGTGTGGATAACGTCGCTCACCATCACTATGATTGTACTTCACAACCGGAATGGATAACGTCACTCACCATCACTCTGAACGAACTCCACAATCTACATGTATAATGTCACTCACCATCACTCTGAACGTACTCCACAACCAGTGTCGATAACATCACTCACCATCACTCTGAACGTACTGCACAACCGGTGTGGATAACGTCACTCACCCCATCAATCTGAACGTACTCCACAAACGGTGTGGATAATGTCACTCACCATCACTCTAAACATACTCCACAACCGGTGTGGATAAAGTCACTCTCCTTTTTCTCTGAACGTACTCCTCAAACGGTGCGGGTACCGTCCCTCACGATCACTCTGAACGTATTCCACAATTTACATGGATAACGTGAATTACCATCACTCTGAACGTACTCCAGAACCGTTGTGCGTAACGTCACTCACCATCACTCTGAACGTACTCAACAACTGGTGTAGATAACGTCACTCACCATCACTCTGAACGTACTTCACAACTGGTGTGGATAACGTCACTCACCATCACTCTGAACGTACTCCACAACCGGTGTGGATAATGTCACTCACCATCACTCTGAACGAACTCCACAATCTACATGGATAATGTCACTCACCATCACTCTGAACGTACTCCACAATCTACATTGATAACGTCACTCACCACCACTCTGAACGTACTCCACAACCGGTGTCGATAACATCACTCACCATCACTCTGAAAGTACTGCACAACCGGTGTGGATAACGTCACTCACCATCACTCTGAACATACTCCACAATCTAAATGGATAACGTCACTCACCATCACTCTGAACGTACTCCACAACCGGTTTGGATAACATCTCTCACCATCACTCTGAAAGTACTCCACAATCTACAAGGATAACATCACTCGCGATCACTCTGAACGTACTGCACAACCGGAGTGGGTAACGTCACTCACCATCACTCTGAACGTACGCCACAACCGGTGTGGGTAACGTCACTCACCATCACTCTGAATGTACTCCACAACCGGTGTGGATAACGTCACTCACCATCACTCTGTACGTACTTCACAACCGGAGTGGATAACGTCACTCACCACCACTCTGAACGTACTCCACAACCGGTGTGGATAAAATCACTCACCATCACTCTGAACGTACTCCACAACCGTTGTGCGTAACGTCACTCACCTTCACTCTGAACGTACTCAACAACTGGTGTGGATAACGTCACTCACCATCTCTCTGAAGGTACTCCACAACCGGTGCATATAACGTCACTCACCATCACTCTGAACGTGCTGCACAACCGGTGTGGATAACATCACTCACCATCACTCTGAACGTACTCCACAATCTACATGGATAATGTCACTCACCATCACTCTGAACGTACTGCACAACGGGTATGGATAACGTCACTCACCATCACTCTGAACGTACTCCACAACCGGTCTGGACAATATCACTCACCGTCACTCTGAACGTACTCCACAACCAGTGTGGGTAACGTCCATCACCATCACTCTGAACGTACTCCACAACCGGTGTGGATAACGTCACTCACCATCACTCTGAACGTACTGCACTTCTGGTGTGGATAACATCACTCACCGTAACCCTGAACGTACTCCACATCTGGTGTGGATAACGTCGCTCACCATCACTATGATTGTACTTCACAACCGGAATGGATAACGTCACTCACCATCACTCTGAACGAACTCCACAATCTACATGTATAATGTCACTCACCATCACTCTGAACGTACTCCACAACCAGTGTCGATAACATCACTCACCATCACTCTGAACGTACTGCACAACCGGTGTGGATAACGTCACTCACCCCATCAATCTGAACGTACTCCACAAACGGTGTGGATAATGTCACTCACCATCACTCTAAACATACTCCACAACCGGTGTGGATAAAGTCACTCTCCTTTTTCTCTGAACGTACTCCTCAAACGGTGCGGGTACCGTCCCTCACGATCACTCTGAACGTATTCCACAATTTACATGGATAACGTGAATTACCATCACTCTGAACGTACTCCAGAACCGTTGTGCGTAACGTCACTCACCATCACTCTGAACGTACTCAACAACTGGTGTAGATAACGTCACTCACCATCACTCTGAACGTACTTCACAACTGGTGTGGATAACGTCACTCACCATCACTCTGAACATACTCCACAATCTAAATGGATAACGTCACTCACCATCACTCTGAACGTACTCCACAACCGGTTTGGATAACATCTCTCACCATCACTCTGAAAGTACTCCACAATCTACAAGGATAACATCACTCGCGATCACTCTGAACGTACTGCACAACCGGAGTGGGTAACGTCACTCACCATCACTCTGAATGTACTCCACAACCGGTGTGGATAACGTCACTCACCATCACTCTGTACGTACTTCACAACCGGAGTGGATAACGTCACTCACCACCACTCTGAACGTACTCCACAACCGGTGTGGATAAAATCACTCACCATCACTCTGAACGTACTCCACAACCGTTGTGCGTAACGTCACTCACCTTCACTCTGAACGTACTCAACAACTGGTGTGGATAACGTCACTCACCATCTCTCTGAAGGTACTCCACAACCGGTGCATATAACGTCACTCACCATCACTCTGAACGTGCTGCACAACCGGTGTGGATAACATCACTCACCATCACTCTGAACGTACTCCACAATCTACATGGATAATGTCACTCACCATCACTCTGAACGTACTGCACAACGGGTATGGATAACGTCACTCACCATCACTCTGAACGTACTCCACAACCGGTCTGGACAATATCACTCACCGTCACTCTGAACGTACTCCACAACCAGTGTGGGTAACGTCCATCACCATCACTCTGAACGTACTCCACAACCGGTGTGGATAACGTCACTCACCATCACTCTGAACGTACTGCACTTCTGGTGTGGATAACATCACTCACCGTAACCCTGAACGTACTCCACATCTGGTGTGGATAACGTCGCTCACCATCACTATGATTGTACTTCACAACCGGAATGGATAACGTCACTCACCATCACTCTGAACGAACTCCACAATCTACATGTATAATGTCACTCACCATCACTCTGAACGTACTCCACAACCAGTGTCGATAACATCACTCACCATCACTCTGAACGTACTGCACAACCGGTGTGGATAACGTCACTCACCCCATCAATCTGAACGTACTCCACAAACGGTGTGGATAATGTCACTCACCATCACTCTAAACATACTCCACAACCGGTGTGGATAAAGTCACTCTCCTTTTTCTCTGAACGTACTCCTCAAACGGTGCGGGTACCGTCCCTCACGATCACTCTGAACGTATTCCACAATTTACATGGATAACGTGAATTACCATCACTCTGAACGTACTCCAGAACCGTTGTGCGTAACGTCACTCACCATCACTCTGAACGTACTCAACAACTGGTGTAGATAACGTCACTCACCATCACTCTGAACGTACTTCACAACTGGTGTGGATAACGTCACTCACCATCACTCTGAACGTACTCCACAACCGGTGTGGATAATGTCACTCACCATCACTCTGAACGAACTCCACAATCTACATGGATAATGTCACTCACCATCACTCTGAACGTACTCCACAATCTACATTGATAACGTCACTCACCACCACTCTGAACGTACTCCACAACCGGTGTCGATAACATCACTCACCATCACTCTGAAAGTACTCCACAATCTAGAAGGATAACATCACTCGCAATCACTCTGAACGGACTGCACAACCGGAGTGGGTAACGTCACTCACCATCACTCTGAACGTACTCCACAACCGGTGTGGGTAACGTCACTCACCATCACTCTGAATGTACTCCACAACCGGTGTTAATAACGTCACTCACCATCACTCTGTACGTACTTCTCAACCGGAGTGGATAACGTCACTCACTACCACTCTGAACGTACTCCACAACCGGTTTGGATAACGTCTCTCACCATCACTCTGAACATACTCCACAACCGGTGTGGGTAACGTCACTCACCATCACTCTGAACGTACTCCACAACAGGTACGGATAACGTCACTCACCATCACTCTGAACGTACTCCACAACCGGTGTGGATAATGTCACTCACCATCACTCTGAACGAACTCCACAATCTACATGGATAATGTCACTCACCATCACTCTGAACGTACTCCACAATCTACATTGATAACGTCACTCACCACCACTCTGAACGTACTCCACAACCGGTGTCGATAACATCACTCACCATCACTCTGAACGTACTGCACAACCGGTGTGGAGAATGTCACTCGCCATCACTCTGAACATACTCCACAATCTACATTGATAACGTCACTCACCACCACTCTGAACGTACTCCACAACCGGTGTCGATAACATCACTCACCATCACTCTGAACGTACTGCACAACCGGTGTGGAGAATGTCACTCGCCATCACTCTGAACATACTCCACAATCTAAATGGATAACGTCACTCACCATCACTCTGAACGTACTCCACAACCGGTTTGGATAACGTCAGTCACTATCACTCTGTACGTACTTCACAACCGGAGTGGATAACATCACTCACCACCACTCTGAACGTACTCCACAACCGGTGTGGATAAAGTCACTCACCATCACTCTGAACGTACTCCACAACCATTGTGCGTAACGTCACTCACCTTCACTCTGAACGTACTCCACAATCTACATTGATAACGTCACTCACCATCACTCTGAACGTACTCCAAATACTACATGGATAACGTCACTCACGATCACTAATAACGTACTGCACAACCTGTGTGGATAACGTCACTCACCGTCACTCTGAAAGTACTGCACTTCTGGTGTGGATAACATCACTGACCATAACCCTGAACGTACTCCACATCCGGTGTGGATAACGTCGCTCACCATCACTCTGAACGTACTCCACAACCGGTGTGCATAAAGTCACTCTCCATTACTCTGAACGTACTCCACAACCGGTGTGGGTAATGTCACTCACCATCACTATGACTGTACATCACAACCGGAATGGATAACGTCACTCACCATCACTCTGAATGAACTCCACAATCTACATGTATAATGTCACTCACCATCACTCTGAACGTACTCCACAACCAGTGTCGATAACATCAGTCACCATCACTCTGAACGTACTGTACAACCGGTGTGGATAACGTCACTCACCCCATCACTCTGAACGTACTCCACAAACGGTGTGGATAATGTCACTCACCATCACTCTAAACATACTCTACAACCGGTGTGGATAAAGTCACTCTCCTTTACTCTGAACGTACTCCTCAACCGGTGCGGGTACCGTCCCTCACGATCACTCTGAAGGTATTCCACAATTTACATGGATAACGTCACTTACCATCACTCTGAACGTACTCCAGAACCATTGTGCGTAACGTCACTCACCATCACTCTGAACGTACTCAACAACTGGTGTGGATAACGTCACTCACCATCACTCTGAACGTACTGCACAACTGGTGTGGATAACGTCACTCACCATCACTCTGAACGTACTCCACAACTGGTGTGGATAATGTCACTCACCATCACTCTGAACGAACTCCACAATCTACATGGATAAGGTCACTCACCATCACTCTGAACGTACTCCGCAATCTACATTGATAACGTCACTCACCACCACTCTGAACGTACTCCACAACCGGTGTCGATAACATCACTCACCATCACTCTGAACGTACTGCACAACCGGTGTGGATAACGTCACTCACCATCACTCTGAACATACTCCACAATCTAAATGGATAACGTCACTCACCATCACTCTGAACGTACTCCACAACCGGTTTGGATAACATCTCTCGCCATCACTCTGAAAGTAATCCACAATCTACAAGGATAACATCACTCGCAATCACTCTGAACGTACTGCACAACCGGAGTGGGTAACGTCACTCACCATCACTATAAACGTACTCCACAACCGGTGTGGGTAACGTCACTCACCATCACTCTGAATGTACTCCACAACCGGTGTGGATAACGTCACTCACCATCACTCTGTACGTACTTCACATCCGGAGTGGATAACGTCACTCACTACCACTCTGAACGTACTCCACAACCGGTGTGGATAAAATCACTCACCATCACTCTGAATGTACTCCACAACCGGTTTGGATAACGTCTCTCACCATCACTCTGAACATACTCCACAACCGGTGTGGGTACCGTCACTCACCATCACTCTGAACGTACTCCACATCCGGTGAGGATAACGTCACTCACCATCACTCTGAACGTACTGCACAATCTACATGGATAACATCACACCCCATCACCTTGAACGTACTACACAGCCGGTGTGGGTTACGTCACTCACCATCACTGTGAACGTACTCCACAATCTACAGGGATAACGTCACTCACCACCACTCTGAACGTACAGCACAACGGGTGTGTATAACGTCACACCCCATCACTCTGAACGTACTCCACAGCCTACATTGATAACGTCACTCACCATCACTCTGAACGTACTCCACAACCGGTGTCGATAACATCACTCACCATCACTCTGAACGTACCCCACAATCTGCATGGTTAATGTCACTCACCATCACTCTCTACGTACTCCACAATGTACATTGATAACGTCACTCACCACGACTCTGAACGTACCCAACAATCGGTGTGGATAACGTCACTCACCATCACTCTGAACGTACTCCACAACCGGTGTGGATAACGTCATTCACCATCACTCTGAACGTACTCCACAACCGGTGTGGATAACGTCACTCACCATCAATCTGAACGTACTCAACAATCTACATGGATAACGTCACTCACCATCACTCTGAACGTACTCCACAACCGGTGTGGATAACGTCACTCACCATCACTCTGAATGTACTCCACAACCGGTGTGGATAACGTCACTCACCATCACTCTGAACGTATTCCACAGCCGGTGTGGATAACATCACTCACCATCACTCTGAACATACTCCACAATCTAAATGGATAACGTCACTCACCATCACTCTGAACGTACTCCACAATCTACATGGATAACGTCACTCACCATCCCTCTGAACGTACTCCACAACCGGTGTGGATAACGTCACTCACCATCACTCTGAACGTATTCCACAACCGCTGTGGATAACGTCACTCACCATCACTCTGAACGTACTCCACAATTTACATGGATAACGTCACACCCCATCACTCTGAACTTACTCCTGAACCGGTGTGGATAACGTCACTCACCATCACTCTGATCGTACTCAACAACCGGTGTGGATAACGTCACTCACCATCACTCTGAACGTACTACACAATCTACATGGATAATGTCACTCACTAACCTCACTCTGAACGTACTGCTCAACCAGTGTGGATATAGTCACTCACCATCACTCTTAACGTACTCCACAACCGGTGTGGGTAACGTCTCTCACCATCACTCTGAACGCACTCCACAACCGGTGTGGATAACGTCACTCACCATCGCTCTGAACGTACTCCACAACCGGTGTGGATAACGTCACTCACCATCAATCTGAACGTGCTGCACCACCGGTGTGGATAACGTCACTCACCATCACTTTGAACGTACTCCACAACCGGTGTGGATAACGTCACTCACCATCACTCTGAACGTACTCCACAATCTACATGCATAACGTCACTCACCATCGCTCTGAACGTACTCCACAACCGGTGTGGATAACGTCACTCACCATCACTCTGAACGTATTCCACAACCGCTGTGGATAACGTCACTCACCATCACTCTGAACGTACTCCACAATCTACATGGATAACGTCACTCACCATCACTCTGAACGTACTCCACGATATACATGGATAACGTCACTCACCATCACTCTGAACGTATTCCAGAACCCGTGTGGATAACGTCACTCACCATCACTCTGAACGTACTCCACAACCGGTGTGGATAACGTCACTCACCATCACTCTGAACGTACTCCACAATCTACATGCATAACGTCACTCACCATCGCTCTGAACGTACTCCACAACCGGTGTGGATAACGTCACTCACCATCACTCTGAACGTATTCCACAACCGCTGTGGATAACGTCACTCACCATCACTCTGAACGTACTCCACAATCTACATGGATAACGTCACTCACCATCACTCTGAACGTACTCCACGATATACATGGATAACGTCACTCACCATCACTCTGAACGTATTCCAGAACCCGTGTGGATAACGTCACTCACCATCACTCTGAACGTACTCCACAACCGGTGTGGATAACATCACTCACCATCACTCTGAACGTACTCCACAACCGGTGTGGATAACGTCACTCACCATCACTCTGAACGTACTCCACAATCTACATGGATAACGTCACTCACCATCACTCTGAACGTAGTGTACAACCGGTGTGGGTAACGTCACTCACCATCACTCTGAACGTACTCCACAATCTACATGGAAAACGTCACTCACCATCACTCTGAATGTACTCCAGAACCGGTGTGGATAACGTCACTCAGCCCATCACTCTGAGCGTACTCCACAATTTACATGGATAACGTCACACCCCATCACTCTGAACTTACTCCTGAACCGGTGTGGATAACGTCACTCACCATCACTCTGAACGTACTCCACAATCTACATGGATAAAATCACTCACCATCACTCTGAACGTACTCCACAACCGGTGTGGATAACGTCACTCACCATCACTCTGAACATACTCCACAATCTAAATGGATAACGTCACTCACCATCACTCTGAACGTACTCCACAATCTACATGGATAACGTCACTCACCATCGCTCTGAACGTACTCCACAACTGGTGTGTATAACGTCACTCACCATCACTCTGAACGTACTCCACAATCTACACGGATAACGTCACTCACCATCACTCTGAACGTACTCCACGATATATATGGATAACGTCACTCACCATCACTCTGAACGTATTCCAGAACCCGTGTGGGTAATGTCACTCACCATCACTCTGAACGTACTCCACAACCGGTGTTGCATAACGTCACTCACCATCACTCTGAACGTACTCCACAATCTACATGGATAACGTCACTCACCATCACTCTGAATGTACTCCAAAACCGGTGTGGATAACGTCACTCACCCCATCACTCTGAACGTACTCCACAATTTACATGGATAACGTCACACCCCATCACTCTGAACTTACTCCTGAACCAGTGTGGATAACGTCACTCACCATCACTCTGATCATACTCAACAACCGGTGTGGATAACGTCACTCACCATCACTCTGAACGTACTACACAATCTACATGGATAATGTCATCACTAACCTCACTCTGAACGTACTGCACAACCAGTGTGGATATAGTCACTCACCATCACTCTTAACGTACTCCACAACCGGTGTGGTTAACGTCTCTCACCATCACTCTGAACGTACTCAACAACCGGTGTGGTTAACGTCTCTCACCATCACTCTGAACGTACTCCACAACCGGTGTTGATAACGTCACTCACCATCACTCTGAACGTACTCCACAACCGGAGTGGATAACGTCACTCACCATCACTCTGAACGTACTCCACAACCGGTGTGGATAACGTCACTCACCATCACTCTGAACGTACTGCACAACCAGTTTAGATAATGTCAATCAACACCACTGTGAACAGACTCCAAAATCTACATGGATAACATCACTCACCATCGCTCTGAACGTACTGCACAACCGGAGTGTGTAACGTCACTCACCATCACTCTGAACGTACTCCACAACCGGTGTGGATAACGTCACTCACCACCACTCTCAACGTACTGAACAACTGGAATGGTTAACGTCACAAACAAACACTGTGAACGTACTACACAACCGGTGTTGATAACGTCACTCACCAGCACGCTCAACGTTCTCCACATACTGTGTGGATAACGTCACTCACCATCACTCTGAACGTTTCCCACAACCGGTGTGGATAACGTCACTCACCATCACTCTGAACGTACTCCACAATATACATGGATTACGTCACTCACCATCACTCTGAACGTACTCCACAACCGGTGTGGATAACGTCACTCACCAGCACACTCAACATACTCCACAATCGGTGTGGATAACATCACTCTCCATCACTCTGAAAGTTTCCCACAACCGCTGTGGGTAACGTCACTCACCATCACTCTGAACGTTCTCCACAATCTACATGCATAACGTCACTCACCATCACTCTGAACGTACTGCACAACCGGTGTGGATAACGACACTCACCATCGCTCTGAACGTACTGCACAACAGGTGTGGATAACGTCACTGACCATCAATTTCAACGTACTCCACAACCGGTGTGGATAACATCACTCACCATCACTCTGAACGTACTGCACAATCTACATGGATAACATCACGTACCATCACTCTGAACGTACTACACAGCCGGTGTGGATAACATCACTCACCATCACTCTGAACGTACTCCACAACCGGTGCGGGTAACGTAACTCACCATCACTCTGAACATACTCCACAATCTACATGGAAAACGTCACTCACCATCACTCTGAACGTACTCCACAACCGGTGTGGATAACGTCACTCACCATCACTCTGAACGTACTCCACAACCGGTGGGGTTACGTCACTCACCATCAGTGTGAACGTACTCCACAATCTACAGGGATAACGTCACTTACCATCACTCTGAACGTACTGCACAACGGGTGTGAATAACGTCACACTCCATCACTCTGAACGTACTCCACAACCTACATTGATAACGTCACTCACCATCACTCTGAACGTACTCCACAACCGGTGTGGATAACATCACTCACCATCACTCTGAACGTACTCCACAACCGGTGTGGATAACATCACTCACCATCACTCTGAACGTACTCCACAACCGGTGTGGATAACATCACTCACCATCACTCTGAACGTACTGCACAATCTACATGGATAACATCACGCACCATCACTCTGAACGTACTACACAGCCGGTGTGGTTAACGTCACTCACCATTACTCTGAACGTACTCCACAACCGGTGTGGATAACATCACTCACCATCACTCTGAACGTACTCCACAACCGGTGTGGATAACGTCACTCACCATCACTCTGAACGTACTCCACAACCGGTGTGGGTTACGTCACTCACCATCACTGTGAACGTACTCCACAATCTACAGGGATAACGTCACTCACCATCACGCTGAACGTACTGCACAACGGGTGTGTATAAAGTCACACCCCATCACTCTGAACGTACTCCACAACCTACATTGATAACGTCACTCAACCCATCTCTCTGAACGTACTCCACAATCTACATGGATAACATCACTCACCATCACTCTGAACGTACTCCACAACCGGTGTCGATAACATCACTCACCATCACTCTGAACGTACTCCACAACCGGTGTCGATAACATCACTCACCATCACTCTGAACGTACCCCACAATCTACATGGTTAATGTCACTCACCATCACTCTGTACGTACTCCACAATCTACATTGATAACGTCACTCACCACGACTCTGAACGCACCCGACAATTGGTGTGGATAACGTCACTCACCATCACTCTGAACGTACTCCACAATCTACATGGAAAACGTCACTCACCATCACTCTGAATGTACTCCAGAACCGGTGTGGATAACGTCACTCAGCCCATCACTCTGAGCGTACTCCACAATTTACATGGATAACGTCACACCCCATCACTCTGAACTTACTCCTGAACCGGTGTGGATAACGTCACTCACCATCACTCTGAACGTACTCCACAATCTACATGGATAAAATCACTCACCATCACTCTGAACGTACTCCACAACCGGTGTGGATAACGTCACTCACCATCACTCTGAACATACTCCACAATCTAAATGGATAACGTCACTCACCATCACTCTGAACGTACTCCACAATCTACATGGATAACGTCACTCACCATCGCTCTGAACGTACTCCACAACCGGTGTGTATAACGTCACTCACCATCACTCTGAACGTACTCCACAATCTACACGGATAACGTCACTCACCATCACTCTGAACGTACTCCACGATATATATGGATAACGTCACTCACCATCACTCTGAACGTATTCCAGAACCCGTGTGGGTAATGTCACTCACCATCACTCTGAACGTACTCCACAACCGGTGTTGCATAACGTCACTCACCATCACTCTGAACGTACTCCACAATCTACATGGATAACGTCACTCACCATCACTCTGAATGTACTCCAAAACCGGTGTGGATAACGTCACTCACCCCATCACTCTGAACGTACTCCACAATTTACATGGATAACGTCACACCCCATCACTCTGAACTTACTCCTGAACCGGTGTGGATAACGTCACTCACCATCACTCTGATCATACTCAACAACCGGTGTGGATAACGTCACTCACCATCACTCTGAACGTACTACACAATCTACATGGATAATGTCACTCACTAACCTCACTCTGAACGTACTGCACAACCAGTGTGGATATAGTCACTCACCATCACTCTTAACGTACTCCACAACCGGTGTGGTTAACGTCTCTCACCATCACTCTGAACGTACTCAACAACCGGTGTGGTTAACGTCTCTCACCATCACTCTGAACGTACTCCACAACCGGTGTTGATAACGTCACTCACCATCACTCTGAACGTACTCCACAACCGGAGTGGATAACGTCACTCACCATCACTCTGAACGTACTCCACAACCGGTGTGGATAACGTCACTCACCATCACTCTGAACGTACTGCACAACCAGTTTAGATAATGTCAATCAACACCACTCTGAACAGACTCCAAAATCTACATGGATAACATCACTCACCATCGCTCTGAACGTACTGCACAACCGGAGTGTGTAACGTCACTCACCATCACTCTGAACGTACTCCACAACCGGTGTGGATAACGTCACTCACCACCACTCTCAACGTACTGAACAACTGGAATGGTTAACGTCACAAACAAACACTGTGAACGTACTACACAACCGGTGTTGATAACGTCACTCACCAGCACGCTCAACGTTCTCCACATACTGTGTGGATAACGTCACTCACCATCACTCTGAACGTTTCCCACAACCGGTGTGGATAACGTCACTCACCATCACTCTGAACGTACTCCACAATATACATGGATTACGTCACTCACCATCACTCTGAACGTACTCCACAACCGGTGTGGATAACGTCACTCACCAGCACACTCAACATACTCCACAATCGGTGTGGATAACATCACTCTCCATCACTCTGAAAGTTTCCCACAACCGCTGTGGGTAACGTCACTCACCATCACTCTGAACGTTCTCCACAATCTACATGCATAACGTCACTCACCATCACTCTGAACGTACTGCACAACCGGTGTGGATAACGACACTCACCATCGCTCTGAACGTACTGCACAACAGGTGTGGATAACGTCACTGACCATCAATTTCAACGTACTCCACAACCGGTGTGGATAACATCACTCACCATCACTCTGAACGTACTGCACAATCTACATGGATAACATCACGTACCATCACTCTGAACGTACTACACAGCCGGTGTGGATAACATCACTCACCATCACTCTGAACGTACTCCACAACCGGTGCGGGTAACGTAACTCACCATCACTCTGAACATACTCCACAATCTACATGGAAAACGTCACTCACCATCACTCTGAACGTACTCCACAACCGGTGTGGATAACGTCACTCACCATCACTCTGAACGTACTCCACAACCGGTGTGGGTTACGTCACTCACCATCAGTGTGAACGTACTCCACAATCTACAGGGATAACGTCACTTACCATCACTCTGAACGTACTGCACAACGGGTGTGAATAACGTCACACTCCATCACTCTGAACGTACTCCACAACCTACATTGATAACGTCACTCACCATCACTCTGAACGTACTCCACAACCGGTGTGGATAACATCACTCACCATCACTCTGAACGTACTCCACAACCGGTGTGGATAACATCACTCACCATCACTCTGAACGTACTCCACAACCGGTGTGGATAACATCACTCACCATCACTCTGAACGTACTGCACAATCTACATGGATAACATCACGCACCATCACTCTGAACGTACTACACAGCCGGTGTGGTTAACGTCACTCACCATTACTCTGAACGTACTCCACAACCGGTGTGGATAACATCACTCACCATCACTCTGAACGTACTCCACAACCGGTGTGGATAACGTCACTCACCATCACTCTGAACGTACTCCACAACCGGTGTGGGTTACGTCACTCACCATCACTGTGAACGTACTCCACAATCTACAGGGATAACGTCACTCACCATCACGCTGAACGTACTGCACAACGGGTGTGTATAAAGTCACACCCCATCACTCTGAACGTACTCCACAACCTACATTGATAACGTCACTCAACCCATCTCTCTGAACGTACTCCACAATCTACATGGATAACATCACTCACCATCACTCTGAACGTACTCCACAACCGGTGTCGATAACATCACTCACCATCACTCTGAACGTACTCCACAACCGGTGTCGATAACATCACTCACCATCACTCTGAACGTACCCCACAATCTACATGGTTAATGTCACTCACCATCACTCTGTACGTACTCCACAATCTACATTGATAACGTCACTCACCACGACTCTGAACGCACCCGACAATTGGTGTGGATAACGTCACTCACCATCACTCTGAACGTACTCCACAACCGGTGTGGATAACGTCATTCACCATCACTCTGAACGTACTCAACAATCTACATGGATAACGTCACTCACCATCACTCTGAACGTACTCCACAACCGGTGTGGATAACGTCACTCACCATCACTCTGAACGTACTCAACAATCTACATGGATAACGTCACTCACCATCACTCTGAACGTACTCCACAACCGGTGTGGATAACGTCACTCACCATCGCTCTGAATGTACTCCACAACCGGTGTGGATAACGTCACTCACCATCACTCTGAACATACTCCACAATCTAAATGGATAACGTCACTCACCATCACTCTGAACGTACTCCACAATCTAAATGGATAACGTCACTCACCATCGCTCTGAATGTACTCCACAACCGGTGTGTATAACGTCACTCACCATCACTCTGAACGTACTCCACAATCCACACGGATAACGTCACTCACCATCACTCTGAACGTACTCCACGATATACATGGATAACGTCAGTCACCATCACTCTGAACGTATTCCAGAACCCGTGTGGGTAACGTCACTCACCATCACTCTGAACGTACTCCACAACCAGTGTGCATAACGTCACTCACCATCACTCTGAACGTACTCCACAATCTACATGGATAACGTCACTCACCATCACTCTGAATGTACTCCACAACCGGTGTGGATAACGTCACTCACCCCATCACTCTGAACTTACTCCTGAACCGGTGTGGATAACGTCACTCACCATCACTCTGATCGTACTCAACAACCGGTGTGGATAACGTCACTCACCATCACTCTGAACGTACTACACAATCTACATGGATAATGTCACTCACTAACCTCACTCTGAACATACTACACAACCAGTGTGGATATAGTCACTCACCATCACTCTTAACGTACTCCACAACCGGTGTTGTTAACGTCTCTCACCATCACTCTGAACGTACTCCACAACCGGTGTGGATAACGTCACTCACCATCACTCTGAACGTACTGCACCACCGGTGTGGATAACGTCACTCACCATCACTCTGAACGTACTCCACAACCGGTGTGGATAACGTCACTCACCATCACTCTGAACGTACTCCACAAACGGTGTGGATAACGTCACTCACCATCACTCTGAACGTACTCCACAACCGGTGTGGATAACGTCACTCACCATCACTCTGAACGTACTCCACAATCTACATGGATAACGTCACTCACCATCACTCTGAACGTACTCCACAACCGGTGTGGATAACGTCACTCACCATCACTCTGAACGTACTCCACAATCTATATGGATAACGTCACACACCATCACTCTGAATGTACTCCACAACCGGTGTGGATAACGTCACTCCCCCTTTCACTCTCAACGTACTCCACAACCGGTGTGCATAACGTCACTCACGATCACTCTGAACATAGTGTACAACCGGTGTGGGTAACGTCACTCACCATCACTCTGAACGTACTCCACAATCTACATGGATAACGTCACTCACCATCACTCTGAATGTACTCCACAACCGGTGTGGATAACGTCACTCACCCCATCACTCTGAACGTACTCCACAATTTACATGGATAACGTCACACCCCATCACTCTGAACTTACTCCTGAACCGGTGTGGATAACGTCACTCACCATCACTCTGAACGTACTACACAATCTACATGGATAATGTCACTCACTAACCTCACTCTGAACGTACTGCACAACCAGTGTGGATATAGTCACTCACCATCACTCTTAACGTACTCCACAACCGGTGTGGTTAACGTCTCTCACCATCACTCTGAACGTACTCCACAACCGGTGTGGATAACGTCACTCACCATCACTCTGAACGTACTCCACAACCGGTGTGGATGACGTCACTCACCATCACTCTGAACGTATTGCACAATCTACATGGATAACATCACTCACCATTACTCTGAACGTACCCCACAACCGGTGTGGATAACATCACTCACCATCACTCTGAACGAACTGCACAACCGGTGTGGATAACATCACTCACCATCACTCTGAACGTACTCCACAACCGGTGCGGATAACGTCACTCACCATCACTCTGAACGTACTCCAAAACCGGTGTGGATAACGTCACTCACCATCACTCTGAATGCACTCCACAATCTAGATGGACAACGTCACTCACCATCACTCTGAATGTACTGCACAACCGGTGTGGATAACGTCACTCACCATCACTTTGAATGCACTGCAGGATCTAGATGGACAACGTCACTCACCATCACTCTGAATGTACTGCACAACCGGTGCGGATAACGTCACTCACCATCACTCTGAACGTGCTCCACAACCGGTCGGGATAACATCACTCACCGTTACTCTGAATGTACTCCACAATCTACATGGATAACGTCACTCACCATCACTCTGAACGTACTCCACAACCGGTGTGGAATAACGTCACCCACCATCACTCTGAACGTACTGCACAATCTACATGGATAACATCACTCACCATTACTCTGAACTTACTCCACAACCGGTGTGGATAACGTCAGTCACCATCACTCTCAACGTACTCCACGATCTACATTGATAACGTCACTCACCACCTCTCTGAACGTACCCCACAACCGGTGTGGATAACGTAACTCACCATCACTCTGAACATACTCCACAATCTACATGGAAAACGTCACTCACCATCACTCTGAACATACTCCACAACCGGTGTGGATAACGTCACTCACCATCACTCTGAACGTACTCCACAACCGGTGTGGATAACGTCACTCACCATCAGTCTCAACGTACTCCACAAACGGTGTGGATAACGTCACTCACCATCACTCTGAACATACTCCACAACCTACATGGATAACGTCACACACCATCACTCTGAATGTACTCCACAACCGGTGTGGATAACGTCACTCACGCCATCACTCTGAACGTACTCCACAATTTACATGGATAACGTCACACCCCATCACTCTGAACGTACTCCTGAACCTTTGTGGATAACGTCACTCACCATCACTCTGAACGTAATCCACAATCTACAGGGATAACATCACTCACCATCACTCTGAACGAACTGCACAACCGGTGTGGATAACGACACTCACCATCGCTCTGAACGTACTGCACAACAGGTGTGGATAACGTCACTGACCATCAATTTCAACGTACTCCACAACCGGTGTGGATAACATCACTCACCATCACTCTGAACGTACTGCACAATCTACATGGATAACATCACGTACCATCACTCTGAACGTACTACACAGCCGGTGTGGATAACATCACTCACCATCACTCTGAACGTACTCCACAACCGGTGCGGGTAACGTAACTCACCATCACTCTGAACATACTCCACAATCTACATGGAAAACGTCACTCACCATCACTCTGAACGTACTCCACAACCGGTGTGGATAACGTCACTCACCATCACTCTGAACGTACTCCACAACCGGTGTGGGTTACGTCACTCACCATCAGTGTGAACGTACTCCACAATCTACAGGGATAACGTCACTTACCATCACTCTGAACGTACTGCACAACGGGTGTGAATAACGTCACACTCCATCACTCTGAACGTACTCCACAACCTACATTGATAACGTCACTCACCATCACTCTGAACGTACTCCACAACCGGTGTGGATAACATCACTCACCATCACTCTGAACGTACTCCACAACCGGTGTGGATAACATCACTCACCATCACTCTGAACGTACTCCACAACCGGTGTGGATAACATCACTCACCATCACTCTGAACGCACTGCACAATCTACATGGATAACATCACGCACCATCACTCTGACCGTACTACACAGCCGGTGTGGTTAACGTCACTCACCATTACTCTGAACGTACTCCACAACCGGTGTGGATAACATCACTCACCATCACTCTGAACGTACTCCACAACCGGTGTGGATAACGTCACTCACCATCACTCTGAACGTACTCCACAACCGGTGTGGGTTACGTCACTCACCATCACTGTGAACGTACTCCACAATCTACAGGGATAACGTCACTCACCATCACGCTGAACGTACTGCACAACGGGTGTGTATAAAGTCACACCCCATCACTCTGAACGTACTCCACAACCTACATTGATAACGTCACTCAACCCATCTCTCTGAACGTACTCCACAATCTACATGGATAACATCACTCACCATCACTCTGAACGTACTCCACAACCGGTGTCGATAACATCACTCACCATCACTCTGAACGTACTCCACAACCGGTGTCGATAACATCACTCACCATCACTCTGAACGTACCCCACAATCTACATGGTTAATGTCACTCACCATCACTCTGTACGTACTCCACAATCTACATTGATAACGTCACTCACCACGACTCTGAACGCACCCGACAATTGGTGTGGATAACGTCACTCACCATCACTCTGAACGTACTCCACAACCGGTGTGGATAACGTCATTCACCATCACTCTGAACGTACTCAACAATCTACATGGATAACGTCACTCACCATCACTCTGAACGTACTCCACAACCGGTGTGGATAACGTCACTCACCATCACTCTGAACGTACTCAACAATCTACATGGATAACGTCACTCACCATCACTCTGAACGTACTCCACAACCGGTGTGGATAACGTCACTCACCATCGCTCTGAATGTACTCCACAACCGGTGTGGATAACGTCACTCACCATCACTCTGAACATACTCCACAATCTAAATGGATAACGTCACTCACCATCACTCTGAACGTACTCCACAATCTAAATGGATAACGTCACTCACCATCGCTCTGAATGTACTCCACAACCGGTGTGTATAACGTCACTCACCATCACTCTGAACGTACTCCACAATCCACACGGATAACGTCACTCACCATCACTCTGAACGTACTCCACGATATACATGGATAACGTCAGTCACCATCACTCTGAACGTATTCCAGAACCCGTGTGGGTAACGTCACTCACCATCACTCTGAACGTACTCCACAACCAGTGTGCATAACGTCACTCACCATCACTCTGAACGTACTCCACAATCTACATGGATAACGTCACTCACCATCACTCTGAATGTACTCCACAACCGGTGTGGATAACGTCACTCACCCCATCACTCTGAACTTACTCCTGAACCGGTGTGGATAACGTCACTCACCATCACTCTGATCGTACTCAACAACCGGTGTGGATAACGTCACTCACCATCACTCTGAACGTACTACACAATCTACATGGATAATGTCACTCACTAACCTCACTCTGAACATACTGCACAACCAGTGTGGATATAGTCACTCACCATCACTCTTAACGTACTCCACAACCGGTGTTGTTAACGTCTCTCACCATCACTCTGAACGTACTCCACAACCGGTGTGGATAACGTCACTCACCATCACTCTGAACGTACTGCACCACCGGTGTGGATAACGTCACTCACCATCACTCTGAACGTACTCCACAACCGGTGTGGATAACGTCACTCACCATCACTCTGAACGTACTCCACAAACGGTGTGGATAACGTCACTCACCATCACTCTGAACGTACTCCACAACCGGTGTGGATAACGTCACTCACCATCACTCTGAACGTACTCCACAATCTACATGGATAACGTCACTCACCATCACTCTGAACGTACTCCACAACCGGTGTGGATAACGTCACTCACCATCACTCTGAACGTACTCCACAATCTATATGGATAACGTCACACACCATCACTCTGAATGTACTCCACAACCGGTGTGGATAACGTCACTCCCCCTTTCACTCTCAACGTACTCCACAACCGGTGTGCATAACGTCACTCACGATCACTCTGAACATAGTGTACAACCGGTGTGGGTAACGTCACTCACCATCACTCTGAACGTACTCCACAATCTACATGGATAACGTCACTCACCATCACTCTGAATGTACTCCACAACCGGTGTGGATAACGTCACTCACCCCATCACTCTGAACGTACTCCACAATTTACATGGATAACGTCACACCCCATCACTCTGAACTTACTCCTGAACCGGTGTGGATAACGTCACTCACCATCACTCTGAACGTACTACACAATCTACATGGATAATGTCACTCACTAACCTCACTCTGAACGTACTGCACAACCAGTGTGGATATAGTCACTCACCATCACTCTTAACGTACTCCACAACCGGTGTGGTTAACGTCTCTCACCATCACTCTGAACGTACTCCACAACCGGTGTGGATAACGTCACTCACCATCACTCTGAACGTACTCCACAACCGGTGTGGATGACGTCACTCACCATCACTCTGAACGTATTGCACAATCTACATGGATAACATCACTCACCATCACTCTGAACGTACCCCACAACCGGTGTGGATAACATCACTCACCATCACTCTGAACGAACTGCACAACCGGTGTGGATAACATCACTCACCATCACTCTGAACGTACTCCACAACCGGTGCGGATAACGTCACTCACCATCACTCTGAACGTCCTCCAAAACCGGTGTGGATAACGTCACTCACCATCACTCTGAATGCACTCCACAATCTAGATGGACAACGTCACTCACCATCACTCTGAATGTACTGCACAACCGGTGTGGATAACGTCACTCACCATCACTTTGAATGCACTGCAGGATCTAGATGGACAACGTCACTCACCATCACTCTGAATGTACTGCACAACCGGTGCGGATAACGTCACTCACCATCACTCTGAACGTGCTCCACAACCGGTCGGGATAACATCACTCACCGTTACTCTGAATGTACTCCACAATCTACATGGATAACGTCACTCACCATCACTCTGAACGTACTCCACAACCGGTGTGGAATAACGTCACCCACCATCACTCTGAACGTACTGCACAATCTACATGGATAACATCACTCACCATCACTCTGAACTTACTCCACAACCGGTGTGGATAACGTCAGTCACCATCACTCTCAACGTACTCCACGATCTACATTGATAACGTCACTCACCACCTCTCTGAACGTACCCCACAACCGGTGTGGATAACGTAACTCACCATCACTCTGAACATACTCCACAATCTACATGGAAAACGTCACTCACCATCACTCTGAACATACTCCACAACCGGTGTGGATAACGTCACTCACCATCACTCTGAACGTACTCCACAACCGGTGTGGATAACGTCACTCACCATCAGTCTCAACGTACTCCACAAACGGTGTGGATAACGTCACTCACCATCACTCTGAACATACTCCACAATCTACATGGATAACGTCACACACCATCACTCTGAATGTACTCCACAACCGGTGTGGATAACGTCACTCACGCCATCACTCTGAACGTACTCCACAATTTACATGGATAACGTCACACCCCATCACTCTGAACGTACTCCTGAACCTTTGTGGATAACGTCACTCACCATCACTCTGAACGTAATCCACAATCTACAGGGATAACATCACTCACCATCACTCTGAACGAACTGCACAACCGGTGTGGATAACATCACTCACCATCACTCTGAACGTACACCACAACCGGTGCGGATAACGTCACTCACCATCACTCTGAACGTACTCCACAACCGGTGTGGATAACGTCACTCACCATCACTCTGAATGCACTCCACAATCTAGATGGACAACGTCACTCACCATCACTCTGAATGTACTGCACAACCGGTGTGGATAACGTCACTCACCATCACTTTGAATGTACTGCACAACCGGTGTGGATAACGTCACTCACCATCACTTTGAATGCACTGCAGAATCTAGATGGACAACGTCACTCACCATCACTCTGAATGTACTGCACAACCGGTGCGGATAACGTCACTCACCATCACTCTGAACGTGCTCCACAACCGGTCGGGATAACATCACTCACCGTTACTCTGAATGTACTCCACAATCTACATGGATAACGTCACTCACCATCACTCTGAACGTACTCCAAAACCGGAGTGGATAACATCACTCACCGTTACTCTGAACGTACTCCACAATCTACATGGATAACGTCACTCACCATCACTCTGAACGTACTCCACAACCGGTGTGGGTAACGTCACTCACCACTACATTGAACTGACACTCATTTTCAAGAACTCTGCAACACATGTTCTCAGCTACGATGGCGCTCGACAGCGACTCCTTTGAGGTCATCTGCGGAAACGGCTGAATTTCTACTTTTAATGTCGCCCTTTCTCCTTCACAAAGCGGATGGGGTTCTGCTGAGGACCCTGACCCAGAGCCACACTCAAACTTCACTTATTTGAGACAGTGGGTCCTGCTCCCAACGCCTCACGAGCAGCAGTTTTTCAATATCCCAAGGACACAGCCTAGAACACAAACTTGTCCTCGGGGTTCTGAGGCTTTGCAGCCCTGTGGATGAGACAATTTTAAGCCAGAGAGTTCTGAATGAAGAATTCTGGGAGAAAACGGCATGGCGGATCAGCTGTCAGGGGCTCTGTACTCGGTGAATTGTGCGCTTCCAGTCTTTCTCTCATTGGTTGGGTAGAAGTTGTTGCCGATTCTCGAGTTGGAGAATTCAGGAATGAAAAGCAATCCAGCAGACTTTTACACTGTTATCAGTGGTTTGTTTGCCTTTGTTGGTCTCTCCTCTCACTGTGAAAGGCAGACACCTCTCTGTCCCTCTATTAGAGAGACTGTAGTACGTCGAACTGTCAGGTGAGCGATTAGTTTTCGTTGTGCTGCCAATCATGGTCTGCCTTGGGGCTTTGCTGTTCCCTGCCTGTTGGGTGTAGGGTGCGGATAGTTTTTATGCTGCAGTATGTGGGGGGGGGAGGGCGTTGCTTGCCGCTGCTTGTGCGTGGGGCAGGCTTTGGGGTTCTAATGTTTTACTGTCATTCACTCTTCTGTTTCGTGGATGTCTGTGAAGAACAAGAATTTCACATTGTATATTGTATACATTCTCTGATATTAAACATATCAATGGAAGTTGCAAAATTTGTCTTCTTTTACACATTCATTGTTCGTTTGTCTTTATGTTTTTTTTGTGGGTTATATTGTAACTCTTCATTTTTCCTGTAAATGCCTGCAAGAAAATGAATCTCAAGGTAGTAATAGTAACATATATGTATCTTAATAAATTTTCTTTGAGCTTTGTGTTTGAGGTAAGGAGCCGATAGCTCCCCGCTAACGGGTGCTACAACTGGAGTAGTGGGTGATCTCAGGGCCGGTGGCGTGCAGTTGAGCACTTGAACCAGAGTCAGTGTCTGCCTTCCTGGTGAACACACGAGTTGCGTGGGAACATTCCTGACATCTTTGCACTCTTCCCCTCTGTAATGAAACCTGCGTTCCTGTAGTGCCGGAGGTCATCCCAGTGAGCTGTCAGCCAATGAGCTGCTTATAAAGGAAGTTACTTGTAAATTAATGAGTGCAACAGCTGATTTTAACACAGCAAGATCTCACAAACAGCAATAATAACCTCAGTTGGGTTGGTGATGTTGACCAGAAGGTGAACATGGGCTGTGTCAATAGTGGGTGAATTTAGGACCAGAGGGCACAGCCTCAGAATAGAAGAGAGATGAGGAGGAATATCTTTAGCCAGATAGCGGTGAATTGCCATGGATGACCATGATACCCAAGTAATTGTGTATATTTAAAACGGAGATTGATAGGTTTGAAGAAAGACTGAGAATACACCACAACTTTAAAATATAGCAGCAGAATTATAAACCAGTGAGCTTGATGTTGGTAGTGGGTAAATTACTGGAAAGTATTCTAAGGCACCAGATATATAAATATTTGGAAAGATATGGTCCTTTTAGGGATAGTCAACATGGCTTTGTGTGTCTAAAAAGAAAAAAAGAGAATTTTCAAGGAGGCTACCAGGAAAGTTGATGATGGAAAGATAGTGAGTGTTGTCTTCGTGGATTTCAGCAAGGCCTTCTTGATCTGCATGGAGGGCAGGTCAAGAAGGTTCAGTTTCGTGGCATTCAAGATGAGGTAACAAATTGGATTAGACATTGCTTTGCCGGAAAAGCCAGGGAGTGGTAGCAGAAGGGTACCTGTATGCCAGTGATTGGTGGAGGGCCACAAGGATCAGTGCTGGGCCTATAGTTGTTTGTAATTCATATCAACAATCTGGATGATAATATGATAAATATGATCAGCAAATTTTCAGATGACACCAAAATTGGGGCTGTAGTGGACAGTGAGGAAGACTACCAAAGTTTGCAAAGGGGCCTGCACCAGCTGGAAAAAAATGAGTAAAAAATGACAGATGGAATTTAGTGTAGATAAGTATGAGGTGTTGCACTTTAACCAGAGTAGGTCTTACACTGTGAACAGTAGGACACTCAGGAGTGATATAGAACAAAGAGTTCTGGGAACACAGGTCCATAACTCATTGAAAGTCATGTCACAGGTAGACAGGGTCATAAAGAAAGCTTTTGGCTCATTGGCCTTCATAAATCAATGTACAGGAGTGGGGATGTTATGATGAAGTTGTATAAGATATTGGCATGGCCTAATTTAGAGTAGTGTGTGCAGTTCTGGTTACCTCTGCACAGGAGAGATACCAATAAGATTGAAAGAGTGCAGAGAAAATGTACAAGGATGCTGCTGGGACTTGCCCTGAGTTGCAGGGAAAGGTAGAGTAGGTTAGGACATTTTTCCCCTACAGCCAAGGAGAATGAGGGGAGATTTGACAGAGATTTGCAAAAATTATGAGGGGTTTTGACAGGATAAATGCATTCATGCTTTTTGCGCTGAGGTTGGGTGAGACTACAACTAGAGGGCACGGGTTAAGTGTGAAATGTGAAATGTCTAAGGGGAACCTGAGGCAGACCTTGTTCAGTCAGAGGGTTGTGAGAGTGTGGAATGAGTTGCCAGTGGAATTGGTGGATGTGGTTTAAATTTCAACTTCTAAGATAAATCTGTCTAGGTACATGGATGGGAGGGGTACGGAGGGCTACGGTCCCAGCAGGGGTCGATGGGACTATGCAAAATAACAGTTTGGCAGGGACTAGATGGGCTGAGTGGCCTGTTTCTACGCTGTAGTGTTCTATGGTTCTCTAACGGTTGATCGAAGGACAGAATTAGCTGGACTTCAATCAAGTGTTGGTTTTCACAGAGAACTCTTTATCTGGGATTCACCATCTCTGTCTGCCCACAGGAAGAGGACGAGCACAGGGCCTGGTGCTGGTTGCTTAAAGCTGCCCACAGCTCAGGCTAAAATTACATCTGTGGTGTGTACTATCTGTACCTGCATGCAGGGGAGATGTGAGATAAGGAGCCCACGAGTTTGTCAGTTCTGAGCCTGGAATATCCGTTTAACAGACAGAGCATCTGGCATCGCCTCCAAAGGGGGCGGCCCCGTGGAGCTCCGTGGCTCTGCTGTGATCTGAGACTCTGAGGGCACCCAGTCCAAAGCAGAAGGCCTCAGGGACAGCCTGCCACAAGAACAGGAAGAGGAGTCTGTGGGTGGAGGAGGTGGTCTGTTGTGTTGCGTGCTGCCACTCGCAGCTCCCTTAGATGTGACACTAATGTGAACGTTGAAACACAGGGCCCAATAATAGCGCCATCCGACAGTAACCTCTGACAACCAAGTCCAGCTCCTAGGGTGGTAATGGGTACGAGCTGCTACTACCTATTAAATGCTCGATGGCGTGTATCGCAAATAGCCTCTGACAAATCCAGCTCCTGGCCTTCACCTGTGGCTTAGCTACTAAGCCGAGCAGAACCATTTCCACTGAGAGGAGAGGGGGCAAAGGTGGGTTACTGGTGCCTCAGAACCAGTCACTTCAGGTAGACGGGGCTCATCGGCCGTGCTTGGCAGCTCATCTAGAAACATAGAAAACCTACAGCACAATACAGGCCCTTTGGCCCACAAAGTTGTGCCAAACATGTCCCTACCTTAGAAATTACTAGGGTTACCCATAGCCTAAGCTCCATGTACCTATCCAAAAGTCTCTTAAAAGACCCTATCGTATCTGCCTCCACTACCGTTGCCGGCAGCCCATTCCACGCACTCACCACTCTCTGCGTAAAAAAACTTACCCCTGACATCTCCTCTGTACCTACTCCCCAGCACCTTAAACCTTTGCCCTCTTGTGGCAGCCATTTCAGCCCTGGGAAAAAGCCTCTGACTATCCACACAATCAATGCCTCTTATCATCTTATACACCTCTATCAGGTCACCTCTCATCCTCCATCACTCCAAGGAAAAAAGGCCGAGTTCACTTAACCTGTTCTCATAAGGCATGCTCCCCAATCCAGGCAACATCCTTGTAAATCTCCTCTGCACCCTTTCTATAGTTTCCACATCCTTCCAGTAGTGAGGCGACCAGAACTGAGCACAGTACTCCAAGTGTGGTCTGACCAGGGTCCTATATAGCTGCAACATTACCTCTTGGCTCCTAAATTCAATTCCACGGTTGATGAAGGCCAATACACCGTACGCCTTCTTAGCCACAGAGACAGCCTAAGCAGCTGCTTTGAGTGTCCTATGGACTCAGACCCCAAGATCCCTCTGCTCCTCCACACTGTCAAGAGTCTTACCATTAATACTATACATCTAGGAGAAGGAAAACTCTGATTTCAATCCTCCCTTGACTTGCGACTACACCCACTCATGGTGAAGGCTAAGGGAGTAAATCCCGAGGAAAAATCTGGAGCTGGAGCCCCTAAGGCAGCTCAACATGGAGTTCAACACTAACTGGCAACTTCTGTGACACCGCTGGTACCAAAGTGTATCGATGTTCACTGTTACTTCACGTTGATCGGATGCACGGAGAGTGGGCAACAGCTTGCTCTTCGTATCGCACTGCATTCACTTGCATGTGACAGCCAGAACACACATCCCTGATCTACCTCGACCAACACAGGGCCAGAAGTTTCCACAGAGCCAATGGAGAGGTGTCCACTTTGAGAATAATGGTCTCCAGAGCACAGTGACAGGTCTAACGCAAAGATAAATGGATACACCGGCTATCATGACAGGCATGGGCACAGGACTCTGAAAAGGAGTTAGGGTCATTCACAAAGCAGGTCATAACTTAGTTAAGGTCCTGTGCCTCAGAAATACCAAATAAAAACCAGAAAATCTACATGGAATCTTCGACACGACTCAAGTCCAGTTCAGGGACTGTACCTGGGAGGTGCAGGTGAACGGGAACTGGTCTGATATGACTGAGGGTTAAGGCAGTTGGTATACAACTAGACGCAGTGTGTAGTGTGACTGTGAGAAAGTACAGGCAGATAATCAGGCAAAATTGCAGTCAGTGGGATGACTGGGGCAAAATCAAAAAGAGTGATGAATACAGGACTGGAGGTGTTATATTTAAATTCACGCAGTATACAGAATAAGGTAGATGATCATGTAGTGGAGTTAGAGATTTGTAGGTATGACGTTGTGGGCATCGCTGAGTCATAGTTGAAAGAAGATCATAGTTGGGAGCATAACATCCAAGGATACACAGGACAGGCAGGTAGGCAGAGGAGATGGCATGGTTCCGTTGGTGAAAAATGGAATTAACTCCTTAGAAAGAGGTGACATAGGACTGGAAGATGTAGGATCATTGTGGGTAGAGTTAAGGGACAGTAAGGGTAAAAAGACCCTGATAGGAGTTATATACAGGCCTCCAAACAGTAGCCAGGATGGGGAGTACAAATTTCAACGGGAGATATAGAAAAGGCATGTAAAATGGACAATGTTATGATAGTCATGGGGGATTTCAATGTGCAGATAGATTGGGAAAATCAGGTTGGTGCTGGATTCCAAGTGAAGGGATTTGTAGAATGCCTATGAGATGGCATTTGTGTTTGAGCTCACTAGCGGAAAGGCAATTTTGGATTTGGTATTGTGTAATATATCAGATTTGACAAGTGAGCTTAAGGTAAAGACACAGTGATCATAATATGAATTTGGTGTTTTGCAGCAGCAGTGCAATTCATTACATAAAATATACTATAATTTAAAATAAGAAATATATGTGTATAGTATGTAATATTTAAGCAGTGCTAAAAGAGCAACAATTGTGAGATAGAGTTCATGGCACCTGGATCATTCATTGATGAAGAAGGCATACTGTATGTTTCAATAGGAGTCTGAGAGATTCCGTACGTCACCAAAGACTCTAACGTTAAGACCATAAGACAGTAAAATAGGAGCAGAATTAGGCCTTTCGGCCCATTGTGTCTGTGCCACCATTCCATTGTGACTGATTTATTATCCCTCTTAACCCCATTCTCCTGCCTTCTCCCCACAACTTTTGATGCCCTGATGAAGCAAGAACATATCAGCCTTAAATATACCAATAACTTGGCCTGCACAGCTGTTTGTGGCAATGATTTCCACTGATTCACCACCTCTGGCTATAGAAATGTTTCCTCATCTAAATGGACATCCCTCAATTCTGATGCTGTGCCTTCTGTTCATAGACTTCCTCTCCACATGCACTCTACCTATGCCTTTCAAAATCCGATAGGTTTGAGTGAGATACCCAATCCTTTTTCTAAAATCCAGTACGTACAGGCCCAGAGCCATCAAATGTTCCTTGTATGTTAACCCTTTCATTCCTGGAATCATTCTCATGAACCTCCTCTGGGCCCTCTCCAATGCCAACACATCTTTTCTTAGATAAGAGGCCCAAAATAGCTCACTCTCCAAGTGCAGTCCGACCAGTGCCTTATAAAGTCTCAGCATTACATCCTTGCTTTTGTATTCCAGTCCTCTTGAAATGAATGCTAACATTGCATTTACCTTTCTTACTGCCAACTCAGCTTGCAAGTTAACCTTCAGGGAATTCTGCACGAGGACTCCCAAGTCCTTTTGCACCTTTGAATCTTGAATTTTCTAGCTGTTTAGAAAATAGGCCACACCTTTATTCCTTCTGCCAAAGCACTTGGCCATGCATTTCCCTGCACTATATTCCATCTTCCTCGTCTATTCCCATTCCCCCAATCTATCCAAGTCCTTCTCCAGTCTCCCTGCTTCCTCAATACTAGATGCCCCTCCATGTACATATGATCATATTGTCCTCAAACCTGGCCACAAGGCCATCAATTCCTCCATCCAAATCATTGACTTATGACATGAAACGAATCAGTCCCAACACTGACCTCTGAGGAACTCCACTAGTCACCAGCAGCCAACCAGAAAAGGTCCCCTTTATTCCCGCTCTTGGCCTCCTGCCAGTCACCCAATCTTCTACCTATGCTAGTACCTTTCCTGTAATACCATGAGCTCATAACTTGTTAAGTAGCCTCAGGTGCGGCAGTTTGTCAACGGTCTTCTGAAAATCCAAATAAACAACATCACTGACTCTCTTTTGTCTATCATTCCTGCCATTTCCTCAAAGAATTCCAACAGATTTGTCGGTCAAGATTTCCCCTTTAGAAAACCATGCTGACTTTGGCTTATTTTATTATGTGCCTCCAAGTACCTCAACATCTCAACCGCAATAATAGACTCCAATATCTTCCCAACCAATGAAGCTAGGCTTACTGGCCTATAATTTCCTTTCTTCTACCTCCCTTCCTTTTTAAAGTATGGAGTGACAATTGAAATTTTCCAGTCGTCCAAAACCATTTCAGAATCAATTAATTCTTGAAAGATCATTACTGATGCCTCCACAATCTCTTCAGCTACCTTGTTCAAAACCCTGGGGAGAAGTTCATCTAGTCCAGGTGACTTACCTGCCTTTAGATTTTTCAGCTTCTCAAACACCTACTCCTTAGTAACTTTAACCCCTTTACCAATCAAGAACCTATCAATCTTAAATACACCCAAAGACTTGGCCTCCATAGCCCTCTGTGCAACAAATTCCACAAATTCACCGCCTCGTGCTGCAGAAATTCCTCCCCATCTGATTTAAAGGGATAGCCCTTTACTCTGAGGTTGTGCTCTCAGTATTAGACTCTGCTAATGGAAACACCCTCTCCATATCCACTTTATCCAGGCTTTTTCAATATTTGATAGATTTCACTGGAAACCACCTGATACTTCTGAACTCCTTCAAGTACAGGCAAACTGCTCTGGACCCCTCCAGGACCAACTCCACAGCCCATGGACTCACCTTCAAGGACGCATGTTGTCAGTATTATTTATTTAGTCTTTTGCATATTGGTTGTCACTCTTTGTTTATGTGTAGTTTTTCATTGTTTCTGTTGTGTTCCTTTATTCTAGTGTGAATGCCTTCAAGAAAATGAATCAGTATTAGAATCAGGTTTAATATCACCAGCATACGCCATGTAATGTGTTGCTTTGCAGCAGCACTTTGCAATATGTTGTAATTAAAACTATAAATTACATAAGAACATTTAAAAATTTAAATGAATAAGTAGTGAGGTAGTGTTCACGGGTTCATTGTCCATTCGGGAATCTGATTTCAGAGGGGAAGAAGCTCATCTCTCAGAGGCGGGTGGGTAAACTGTCCTCGTTGGGACTCAACACTCCTCTCTGTAACTGGATCTTGGACTTCCTGACAGAAAGACCCCAGTCAGTCCCAGTTTGCAGCAATATCGCAAGCTCCATCACGCTGAGCACTGGTGTCCTCCAGGGCTGTGTGTTCGGTCCGCTGCCAACTCACGACAACACTGTCAGATCCAGCTCAAACCGCATCATCAACTTTGCTGATGATACCAGTGGTTGGCCTCATCAGCAACAATGATCAGTCAACACACAGAGAGCAGGTAGAGAGCCTTGTCAAATGGTGTAAAAACAACATGGTCAAGCCAAAAGAGATGATTGCGGACTTTCAGAAGGCGCAGATCAACTACTCTCCATTGTACATCCATTGGTTCCGATGTGGAGACAATGAAGAGCACAGAGTTCCCTGGTGTGCCCATAATGGACGATATCCTGTAACTGAGACTCACGACACTTCCTGACTCGTCAAGGAGGCACAGCATCGTCTCCAATTCCTGAGGAGATTAAGGTGAGTAAGGCTCCCCGTCCCCATTCTAACAACTTTCTACGGGAGCACCATCGAGAGTACCTGGCTGGCTGCATCTTTCTGAGGTTCAGAAGTTTCAGGGCATCGGACCCTACAGAGGATAACAGAAACCACCATTAGAGTCTCCCTCACCCGTATTTGTGACATTTACAGAAGCGTTGCAGACAACGGGCCCAAAGCATCCCACCACCCATCTCACAATCTCTTCGACCCACTACCATCAGGAAGGAAGTACAGGAGATCAGGACTAGGATCGCCAGACTGGGTAACAGCTTCTTCCCTCGGGCTGTGAGACTATTGAATACCCTGCCACCTCTGAAGTCTCGGCACTAGGACAGCGAACTGTTTATATATGCTATGCTTTATTACATGCATTTTCAATTATATTTTATTAGCTTATTTATATTGTAATATTTTGATTGATGTGCTGTGTATGATATATGTTTAGTGAGTGCACCATGGTCCGGAGGTGCATTGGTCTGTTTGGTTGTAGATACCGTACCTGCATACAGAGAGGTATCAATAGACTTCAACTTGAAACTGTTTCTGAAACGTTGAGTGTATGCCGTCTGGATCCTGTACCTCCTCCTCGACAGTAGCAATGAGAAGAGGGCAAATCCTGGGTGTTGGGGGTTCTCAATGATGGATTCCACCTTTTTGAGACATCGCCTTTTGAAAATGTCCTTGATGCTGGGGAGACTTGTGCCCATGATGGAGCTGGCTGAATTTGCAACTCCCTGCAGCTTTTTCCGATCCTGCACAGAGGTCCCCCAATACTAGACGGTGATGCAACCAGTTAGAATGATCTCCATGGTACATCAGTAGAAACTTGAGCATCTCTAGTGACATACCAATTCCCCTCAAACTCCCAATGAAATGTAGCCACTGTCATACCTTCTTTATAACTGTATCAGTATGTTGGACTCGGATAGATTGTCAGAGATGTTGACACCCAGGAGCTTGAAACTACTCACCCTTTCTACTGCAGATCCCTCAATGAGGACTGGTATGTGTTCCCTCAACTTCCCCCTCCTGAAGTCCACAATCGATTCTTTGGTCCTGTTGACATTGAGTCAAGGTTGCTGCTGCGACAGCACTCAACTAGCTGATCGACCTCGCTCCTGTACGCCTCTTCGCACCACCATCTAAAATTATACCAAGAGCAGTTATGTAATCGGCAAATTTATAGATGGTGTTTGAGCTGAGCCTAGCCACACCGCCTGGGTGAAGAGTGATCTCAACGTTACATTTGGTGGCATATCCTACTTTGATGAGAAATTTTCTTTGACTTTGAAATACAGTCTGACAAAGGCCTTATAAAGCTTCAGAAGTACACCCTGGCTTTCATACTCTAGTCCTCTTAGAATGAATGCTAACATTATGTTGGCCTTCTGCACCACCAACTCAACTTTCTAGTTAACCTGAAGAGAATCATAAGAGTCAAACCAGACATGAGGACAGAGCGAGGGGCTTCATTCCATTGACAAAGTCATCAGAGATTGATCCATTCTCCTCACTTGTCCACCAATCTCCCTCCCTCGACACCCTCACCTCATCACTTGCAAAGGAGCCAGTTTCAGTTTGTTTTTTTAAATTTTTTATCACACTGAAAATATTAAGTAATAATTCTTAACCATTACTTTTCAAAATTAGGAGGAAGTAGCCAGTAAAGATAGCAACAGAGATACAAGGTCAAGAAGGAAGGATTCATAGGGACAAAATTGTTCTCAAGTGAATTATTCATCCTTTTGCACAACTTCTGCCCATGGTTTCCTGTGCATTCATGAACTCTCCAAGGCTGACTTTTAGAGTAACTTTGGACAGACAGCAAGTAACCCATGTTATAGTGCTGTTTCCAAACATGGCCCTAACAGTGGTGAGGAGGGAGCTTCAGTCTGTGTCTAATCCAGTGAGGAGGGAGCTTCACCCTGTGTCCAACCCCTGCCCTAACAGTAGTGCAGTAGTGTGTGTGTGGGGGGGGGGACCACTCTGTGTCCTATCTGTTTTTTATAGAGTTATAGTCATACCACACAGGAATGGACCTTCAACCCAACTCGAACTTGTCAACCAAGATATCAATCTAAAGCAGTCCCATTTCCCTGCCTTTGACCCATATCGCTGAAAACCTTTTCTATCCCTATACCTGTCCACGAGTCTTTTAAATGCTGTAGCTAATTGTACCCATCTCCTGCACTTCCTCTGGCAGCTCATTCCACAGGCCACCATCATCCATGTGGAAAAAGTTATATCTCAGCTTTCTTCTACCCTTAAACCGGAGCCTCCAGTTCAGGACTCATCTACCCTGGGAAAAAGACTGTGACCTTCTACCCCGCATAATTTTATACATATCTCTGTGCAGGGAAATCAATCCCAGCCTGTCCACTCCAAGTGCTGCAGTATAGCTAATGAATCTTTTCTGCATCCTCATGACCACAAGACCATCAACAAAGGTATTAGGCTGTTGGACCATCAAGTTATTTGTTGGGCAGTACAGTGAGGAACAGGCCCTTTGGCCCAGCAACCCACCTACTTAACGCAAGCCCAATCACAGGACAATGTACAATGACCAATTAACCCATTAACTGGGAGGTCTTTGGACTGTGAGAGGAAATTGGATCACCCGGAGAAAATTCATGCACAAATGAGAAGGAACGTACAAGCTTTCTTACAGCAGACGTCAGAATTGATCTCTGAACTTTGATCCCTAGCTGTGATAGCTTTGTGTAAATACTACATTACTGTGGTGTCCTTAACTGCTACAGCGACATCATGCCCTCTGCCACCATTTGATGCTGGCTCATATATTTTCCCTCTGAGCCTCATCCTCCTGCCTTTGACTAATGACTTCCTAGTGAGATTCTTCCTATAGCTGGGCAATAGTGTGGTCTCACCAGGATTTAGACTGTTGCAGTATGACACAATACCTTCATAGAAACATAGAAAACCTACAGCACAAAGTTGTGCCGAACACGTCCATACCTTAGAAATTACTAGGCTTACCTATAGCCCTTTATTTTTCTAAGTTCCATGTACCTATCCAGAAGTCTCTTAAAAGACCCTATCATATCCACCTCCACCACCGTTGCTGGCAGCCCATTCCACGCACTCACCACTCTCTGCATAAAAAACTTAACCCTGACGTCTCCTCTGTACCTACTCCCCAGGACCTTAAACCTGTGTCCTCTTGTGGCAACCATTTCAGCCCTGGGAAAAAGCCTCTGACTACCCACATGATCAATGCCTCTCATCATCTTATACACCCCTATCAGGTCACCTCTCATCCTCCATCACTCCAAGGAGAAAAGGCCAGGTTCACTCAACCTATTCTCATAAGGCATGCTCCCTAATCCAGGCAACATCCTTGTAGATCTCCTCTGCACCCTTTTTATGGTTTCCACATTGTTCCTGCAGTGAGGCAACCAGAACTGAGCACAGAACTCTCAAGTGTGGTCTGACCAGGGTCCTATATAGCTGCAACATTACCTCTCCGCTCCTAAATTCAATTCCATGATTGATGAAGGCCAATACACTGTACACCTTCTTAACCACATTGTCAACCTACGCAGTGGCTTTGAGTGTCCTATGGACTCAGACCCCAAAATCCCTCTGATCCTCCACACTGCCAAGAGTCTTACCATTAATACTATATTCTGCCATTTGACCTACCAAAATGAACCACTTCACACTTATCTGGGTTGAACTCCATCTGCCACTTCTCAGCCCAGTTTTGCATCCTGTCAATGTCCTGTTGTAACCTCTGACAACCCTCCACACTATCCACAACACCTCCAACCTTTGTGTCATCAACAAACTTACTATCCCAACCCTCCACTTCCTCATCCAGGTCATTTATAAAAATCACGAAGAGTAAAGGTCCCAGAACCCTGAGGCACACCACTGGTCACCGGCCCCCATGCAGAATATGACCCATCTACAATCACTCTTTGCCTTCTGTGGGCAAGCCAATTCTTCGCTTCAATATATACTTTATTCATAAAAAGTATGTAATCTAGTAAGGCAATATCTGGAGTATTGAGCAACACACTTAAAGGTTGCTGGTGAACGCAGCAGGCCAGGCAGCATCTCTAGGAAGAGGTACAGTCGACGTTTCGGGCCGAGGCTCTTCGTCAGGACTAACTGAAAGAAGAGCTAGTAAGAGATTTGAAAGTAGGAGGGGGAGATCCAAAATGATAGGAGAAGACAGGAGGGGGAGGGATGGAGCCAAGAGCTGGACAGGTGTTTGGCAAAAGGTATACGAGAGGATCATGGGACAGGAGGCCTAGGGAGAAGGAAAAGGGGGAGGGGGGGAAAACCCAGAGGATGGGCAAGGGGTATAGTGAGAGGGACAGAGGGAGAAAAAGGAGAGAGAGAAAAAAAGAATGTGTATATAAATAAATAAATAATGGATCTGTTATTTATTTATATACACACATTCTTTTTTTCTCTCTCTCCTTTTTCTCCCTCTGTCCTTCTGACTATACCCCTTGCCCATCTTCTGGTTCCCCCCCTCCCCCTTTTCCTTCTCCCTGGGCCTCCTGTCCCATGATCCTCTCGTATCCCTTTTGTCAAACAACTGTCCAGCTCTTGGCTCCATCCCTCCCCCTCCTGTCTTCTCCTATCATTTTGGGTCTCCCCCTCCCCCTCCCACTTTCAAATCCCTTACTAGCTCTTCTTTCAGTTAGTCCTGACGAAGAGTCTCGGCCCGAAACGTCAACTGTACCCCTCCCTAGAGATGCTGCCTGGCCTGCTGCGTTCACCAGCAACTTTTAAGTGTGTTGCTTGAAATTCCAGCATCTGCAGATTTCCTTGTGTCTGGAGTATTGCATACATTTCTGACTGACCTATTATAGAAAGGATGTTGAGGCTTTGGAGAGGGTGCAGAAGAGGTTTACCAGGAAGTTACCTAGATTAGAGGGCATGTGTCTCTATTCCAGACAAACAAGAAGATGGACAAACTTGGGTTGTGTTCTCTGGAGCAACGGATGCTGAGGGGAGATCTGATCGAGGTTTCTAAGACCATGAGAGGCATAGATAGGGTAGGCAGACCGTATCTTTTTCCCAGGGTTGAAATGTCTAATACCAGAGGGCATGCATTCAAGGTGTGAGGCGGGGTAATTTCAAAGGAATGTGATCAGCGAGTTCGATTGAAAACTCAGAGAGTGGCAGAATCCTGGAATGTGCTGTCTGGTGTAGTGGTAGAGGCAGATACATTCAGTACTGTTAAGAAACGTTTAGATAGGCCCATGAAAGTGAGAAAACTGGACAGTTATGGACATTGTGAAGGCAGAAGAGATTAGTTTAGTTGGGTAACACACACAAAATGCTGGAGGAATTCTGCAGGCCAGGCAGCGTCCACAGAAAATAGTTGCCATTTTGGGCCAAGATCCTTCAGCAGGTATCCTGCACAAGAGTTTTAGCTGGAAACGTCGACTGTACTCTTTTCCATAGGTGCAGCCTGGCCTGCTGAGTTCCTCCAGCACTCTGTGTGTGTTGCTCAGATTTCCAGCACTTCTTATGTGTATACCCCTCATGATTTTATACACCTCTATAAAGGTCACCACTCAACTCTACTGTTCCACAGGATAAATTGCCAGCTTGCCCAAAATCTCCCTGTCATCCTCAAGTTCTGGCAGTATCCTTGTGAATCTTCTCTGCATTCTTTCTCGTTTAATGATGTCTTTCTTATAAATGTACATAGTACTCCAAGTCCTGCCAAAGGGTCTCGGTCTGAAACCTCCACTGTATTATTTTCCTAGATGCTGCCTGAACTGCTGAGTGCCTTCAGAATTTTGTGTGTGTTGCACAGTACTCCAAGTGCAGTCTCACCAACATCTTATATAGAAAACCTACAGCACAATACAAGCCCTTCGGCCCACAACGCTGTGCTGAGCACATTAAAAATTACCTTAAAAATTACCTAGATTTACCCATAACCCTCTATTTTTCTAAGCTCCATGTAGCCATCCAGGAGTCTCTTAAAAGACCCTATCGTATCCGCTTCCACCACCATTGCCGGCAGCCCATTCCACACACTCACCAGTCTCTGCATAAAAAACTTACCCCTGACATCTCCTCTGTACTTCCAAGCACCTTAAACCTGTGTCCTCTTGTGGCAGCCATTTCAGCCCTGGGAAAAAACCTCTGACTATCCACACGATCAATACCTCCTATCATATTATACACCTCTATCAGGTCACCTCTCATCCTCCGTCACTCCAAGGAGAAAAGGCTGAGTTTACTCAACCTATTCTCATAAGGCATACTCTCCAATCCAGGCAACATCCTTGTAAATCTCCTCTGCATCCTTCCTATAGTTTCCACATCCTTCCTGCAGTGAGGCGACCAGAACTGAGCACAGTACTCCAAGTGGGGTCTGACCAGGGTCCTATATAGCTGTAACATTACCTCTCGGCCCCTAAACTCAATCCCACGATTGATGAAGGCCAATACACCGTATGTGTTCTTAACCAGAGTCCACCTTCGTAGCAGCTTCATCTTGTACAACTGCAATGTAACATCCCAATTCCTACCCTCGGTACTCTGAATGATGAAAGCCAGTGTGCTCGACACCTTCTTCAGCACCCTGTGACACTGCTTTCATTGAATTACAACACTCCCCAGGGCCTAACCATTGACTGTATGAGGCTTTCTCTGGCTTGACTTTCCCAAATCAGAATCACACAGAACCAGTCCTGATGAAGGGTCTCGGCCTGAAATGTCAACTGTACCTCTTCCTAGAGATGCTGCCTGGCCTCCTGCGTTCACCAGCAACTTTGATGTGTGTTGTCAGAATCACATTATTGACAATGGCATTTGTTGTAAAATCTGTTGTTTTGTAGCAGCAGTACATACAGACTACAATAAGATAGATATATACATAATAAATAGGGTGAAAAGAAGGCATCATTGTGAGGCGATGGACCGTTCAGAAATCTGATGACGGAGATGTTGAGTGTGAGTCTCCAGCTTCCTCCCAGACTGAAGTAATGAGAGGAGGACATGTCCTGGATGATGAGGGATCCTAGTGAAGGATGTCACCTTTTTGAGGCATGTCCTCAATGTTGGGAAGACTAGTGCTCGCGATGGAGCTTGTTGAGACTGCAACCCTCTGTGGCCTTTTCCAATCCTGTGTACTAGCCCCTTCAGACTAGACAGTGATGCAGCCAGTCAGAATGCTCTCCACAGTACATTGTAGAAATTTGCTAGGTTCTTTGGTTGATATACTAAATCTTCTCAAACTCACAATGAAATATTGCCACTGCTGTGCCTTCTACCAATATGTTGGGCCCAAGATACATCCTCTGAGACGATGCCATACAGGAACTTGAAGCCACTCACCCTTTCCAATGCTGATCCCTCATTAGGACGGGTGTGTGTTCCCTCAACTTCCCCTTCCTGAAATCCACGATCAATCCCTCGGTCTGACTGATGCTGAGTGCGAGGTTGTTGCACCCATCTTGCCCCATGTGCCACTCCTCAACCCACTGACCTATCGGAACAAGCTCCCCCTGGAATTTCTGACAACCTCCTTCACAGTCTCCCTCACCACCTATTTTAGAGTCATCCACAACTCCCACTGATGGAAAATTCAAGTTCAGCTAATGGTTATTCAACCGTCAAATGAAACAACTTCCCTTTGGGCCAAGGTGCACAACACAGTACATATAACTCACACACATAATGCATAATTTATTTGTGGCAATATTGCCTTAACAAATAATAAGGTGCATGTACAACCTTACAAGTTAAGAAGTAAACAACCTAATGCTACTGGGCTTCATGTGTGATGAGAGCCGGGTGGTGGCAGGAAGTTCCGTAGTCTCACAGCCTGGGGGAGGAAGCTGTTTCCCATCCTAACAGTCCTTGTCCTAATGCCACGGTAGCTCTCAGCTGAAGGTAGGGGGTCAAAGAGTTTATGTGACAGATGAGAGGGATCATTGACAATGCTAAGTCCCTGCATACACAGCTGTTAAATATCTCTAACGGGTGGAAGAAAGAGCAAGATGGGAACCCCTTGAGCTGGTCACGCGTCGTTATCTGGCTGCCCTGGGGGTGCAGTGGGGGAAACAGGGCTCGCACATTGTGGCCCAGGCATTGGCTCAAGCAGAAGGCCAGCGCACGGTTTACAGGTCTGCCACATAGACCATTGAGAGCTGTGCTTCCTGGAGAGGCTCAACCTCACTTGTTAGGGAGCTAATCGGCTAACTGCCCAACCATGAAGTTAGCAAATATTTGGCACCCTTTTCATCGCCTCTGAATTGGACTCATGTCAAACAAAACGGCAATGATTAACCGGCAGGGTTTATCAATCTGCTCTTTAGCTCATGTGGCAGGAGTGACAGGCTCTTGTGATCTTTGGCAGTCCACGCTCAGCGTTGCAGTAGAGGGGCGACCCTAATGAGGGCCACGTCTGAGGAACAGGAAGCGAACAGGAGCATCTTGCTCCAGTTCATAATCGCCAGACGGTCACCATGCGGAAAGTAAATCCAAGTGAAATAAAATCAGACAGTGTGGAAATCCCCAACAGGCTAGGCAGCATGTGAGATTCAAAATTTAAGATTGTTTCATGTCGCTTCCAATAAAAAAGAGTAAAGGAGAACAAAATAATTGCTCTCCAGATCTGATGCAGCACAAAAAAAAACACAATAAAATAAAGAACACAATAACAAAAAACACAAGAAGTATAAATACATCAGATAGCTTACATACATAGATTAACTATATGACCATAAAGTGACGCTATGCCCAGGAGTGTCTGTACAGAAGGCGACTGACAGGAAATGATCAAGTAGTGGTGTTTGGGGGTGTGGAGGGATGGGTTCGTGGGTGGAGGTGTTGATCAGATTTACTGCTTGGGGGAATTAACTGTTTCTGAGCTTGGCCATCCTGCTGTGGATGCTACATAGCCTCCTCCCTGATGGGAGTGGGACAGCCCACGAGCAGGGTGGGATCCTTTTCTGTATACACGTTCTGGATGACAAGTGGGCTGGAGCCGGTGCTGTGCTGGGCAGTTCTGGAAGAAGCGCATCCTCCTGCCTTCTCACCACAACCTTCGACTAATGATAGCTGAACGAGATCTTCCTGAAGTTGGACAATAGTGTGGTCTCACCAGGACTTAGACTTTCATTGGAATTCTTCAGGCCGTCCATCAATCTGACAGGCCATAGCTGAGTCTCACAGACTGGAATCAGCACAGACACATTCCCTGTTACAGTAACTGCGGCACCACTCCTGATCAGCACAACGTGCACACAGCAGTTGGGATGGACCAGCAGCTCATCAGAGGACGGCAGGGCCACACTAAGAGGCTTGAACGGCTCTTTATGAACAGAGCAGGTGAGGGAGACGAGAGCTACATGCCCAGACCACCTCGCTGCCAAAGACCCCCTTTCCTCCGCCAGGCTGGGGCAGAGCAGCACCCTCCAAGTATGAGTGGATGGATGTGTCAAACCAGGGGCCCACGGGAAGTTCCCAAGGTGGGGGTAGAACCAGGAGAGGGATCTCTGGCGGGATGTGCCCGGGATGAAGAACGGACCAGGAGGGATGTTGCTGGGGTGAAGATCTGACAGGAGCTCCCTCAGGTGAAGATCGGACCAGGAGGTCAGATCTCCTGCAGCCAACAGATAATCGTTATCGAAGACCATAACGTGGTGGTTCTGATCTCTGAGTCTTACTCTACAGCATTTTCTGTGCTCAGAGTAGCAGCTGCAATTTGGTCATTGATGGAAAGCCCGTTCAGAGTATGAATGGGGTGTGCTAGGACTGCCGGTGTTGCTGAAGAGGGAATACCAGGACCCAGACCCCAGCAATGATGAGCACTGTACAACTCCACCCCGGACAGTCCCAAGCCCAGCTGAGAAAGGAGGAAAGCTGGGCACGAGGTAGCAACCTAGAGCCACGGAGGCTCTGAAAACCCCATCCTGGAGATGTATAGATGGGCTACACGTGAACTTGAAAGACTGTCCCAAGATAGAGTTCTCTGGTGATCTGCTGTCCACGGCCTCTGCCCCATTAGGGGTGAAGGGCTGAAGAAGAAGGCAGCGGCAGTGTACGATCTGGTGCTGTTCCCAGACTCATACTGACCCTCTCATGACCCAGCCCAAAGTCGAAGGCTGCACTCGTAACACAGGCTTCCTTCCAAGGGAACATGTTGTGACAGGGCTCAGGGCTCAGGGTCCTGCCAGTAACTGGCTTGGTGAGTCACTTGGTCACAACACTGACTCTCACTGGAACCGTTGTGTCCACAAGAGCAGAGGCAGCCTGTGAAAATGAGGAAAGGAAAGTGGCTGAGTGCTGAGATTTCAGGCAACTCCACACACCCCAGGAGCAGACAATAAGCAGAGCTGCATCCAGCCCTGAAAATACTCGCCCTCACTGACAGCTGTGTGAACAGCCAGTAACAAAACTGTACACCCACACTTCCTCTTTCATTAGAACAGTTATATCCACTTCACAAGCCCACCTTCTGCAGAGCACATTCCCCAGGACCCTCCACCTGCCATTCTGTCAGGGTCATCTACTGTGCCTGTGCTCCCAGTATGGCCTCCTCTACTTCAGTCAGACACCATAGAGAGCGGGTGTCACTTCAGCAAGCACCTTTGCTCTATTTGTTGCAAAAAGTGGGTGCTCCTAGTGACATCCATTTTACTTCTACTTTCCATTCCCATTTTAACATGTCTGTCCATGGCCTCCTCTACTGCCAAAATGAGGCCAACCTCAGGCTAGAGAGCAACATCCAATACGTCGTCCGGGTAGCTTGCAACCTGGTGGCACGAACATCGATTTTTTTCCCCCTTTCTCATTCTCCATTCTGGTTCTCCTCCAACTTTGTTTTTTTTTATAATTGTTCAATGTTGTTTTATCTCGTGTTTTGACCAGCAACATAGCAAATTTCTAATACGGTACAAATAAATGTGTCAGACTTCCTAACCAACATAACTCAGATAGTCAGGATGCAGAACCACTTTTCCCTTCTGATTACACTCAAATGGGTGCCCCCCCCAGAGGTGTGTCTGACCCCCCCCCTCCCCCAGGGCTGTGTCTGACCCCACTGTGGTAGATTCTGCTCACACCATGATACTCAAATGGGTGCCCCCCCTCCCCCAGGGCTTTGTCTGACCCCACTGTGGTACATTCTGCTCACGCCATGATACTGAAATGGGTGCTCCCCCAGGGCTGTGTCTGACCCCTCCCTCCACCCAGGGCTGTGTACTGTGGACAGTGGTAGGGGTCATCACCGACAATGATGTGGCACCCTGCAGAGAGGAGGTGGAAGAGCTCGAGGCCTGGTGCCAGGCAAATAACCTCTTCCTCAATGTCAACAAGACAATGGAGATGGTTGTGGACTTCAGGAGAACTCCCACCACTCACATCCCTTTTACATCAGCAGTACAGCAGCGGAAACTGCAAATAGTTTCAAACTCCTGGGAGCAGACATTTGACACATCCTCTCATGGTCCCAGAACACATTCTACAGAGTCAGGAGAGCTGACCAGCACCTTTACTCCCTGGGGATGCTGAAGCGATCCGGATGACGAGCATCTGTACTCACATCAGTCTACAGGAGTGCAGCCGAGTCTAGGCACATCACTGTGTGGTACGGAAACTGCACTGCAGTAGACAAGAAAGCTCTACAACAGGTAGTCAAAACTGCCCAAAATATCACTGGCACTAGCCAGCCTGCCATCAAGGATAAACAGTGCCTATAAAAAGTATTCATCCCCAATGGAAGTTTTCATGTTTTATTATCAGAATGGATTTAATTTGGCTTTTTGACACTGATCAGTAGAAAAGACTCTTTCATGTCAAAGTGAAAACAAATTTCTACAAATTGGTCTAAATTTATCAGAATTATTAAACACAGAATAAATGATTGCATAATTACTCAGCTTTCAAGCCAGTATTTAGTAGATGCACCTTTGGCAGTAATTACAGCCTTGAGTCTGTGTGGATAGGCCTCTATCAGCTTTGCACATTTGGGCACTGCAATTGTCCCCTATTCTTCTTTACAAAACAGCTCAAACTCTGTCAGATTGCATGGAGATCATCAGTGAACAGCACTTTTCAGGACCAGCCACAAATTCTCAATTGGATTGAGATCTGGACTTTGACTTAGCCACTCCAGGACATTAACCTTGTTGTTTTTAATGCCTTTCCTGTGTAGCTTTGGCTTTATGCTTGGGATCATTGTCTTGCTGAAAAACAAATCTTCTCCCAAGTCACAGTTCTCTTGCAGACTGCATCAGGTTTTCCTCCAGGATTTCCCTGTATTTTGCTGCATTCATTTTACCCTCTACCTTCACAAGCCTTCCAGGGCCTGCTGCAGTGAAGCATCCCCACAGCATAATGCAGCCACCACCATGCTTCACAGTAGGGATGGTGTGTCTATGATGATGGGTGGTGTTTGGCTTACAGCAAACATAGAGTTTGGTCTGATGGCCAAAAAGCTCAATTTTGGTTTAATCAGACCATAGAACCTTCTTCAAGCTGACTTCAGAGTCTCCCACATGCCTTCTGGCAAACCCTAGCCAAGATTTCATGAGAGTTTTTTTTTCCCCCCAAATAGTGGCTTTCTCTTTGCTGCTTTCCTATAAAACTGCAACTGGTGAAGCACCCAGACAACAGCTGTCATACACGATGTCACCCCCATCTCAGCCATTGAAGCTTGTAACTCCTCCAGAGTTGTCATAGGTCTCTTGGTGGCCTCCCTCACTAGTCCCCTTCTTGCACGGTCACTCAGTTTTTGAGGACAGCCTGCTCTAGGCAGATTTACAGCTGTGCCATATTCTTTCCATTTCTTGATGATTGACTGAACTGTACTCCAAAGAATATTCTGTGACTTCAAAATTTTCTTGTATCCATCTCCTGACTTGTGCTTTTCAATAGCCTCTTTGTGGAGTTGCTTGGAGTGCTCTTTTGTCTTCATGGTGTAGTTTTCACCAGGATACTGACTCACCAGCAGTTGGACCTTCCAGATACAGGTGTATTTTTACTACAATCAATTGAAACAGCTTGACCGCACACAGGTGATCTCCATTTCACTAATTATGTGGCTTCTAAAACAATAAAACATGAAAACTTCCGGTGGGGTGGGGTGGTGAATACTTTTTATAGGGCTGGAAAAGTGCCGGAAAAGGGCCAGTATCATCATGATAGATCCCACCAACCCTGTTTGTCCCACTCCCAACACGGAGGAGGCTATGTAACATCCACACCAGGACCACCAGACTCAAAAAGAGTTACTTTCCCCAAGGCTGATCAATACCTCCACCCACTAACCCAGCCCTCCACACCCCCAACCACCACTACTTTATCATTTCCTGTCAGAGTCACCTTATTTACAGACACTCCTGTGCCTAGCGTCACTCCATGGACATACAATCAATCTCAGTATCTAAGCTATCTTATGTTTTTATATTTATTGTACTTTATTAATTATTATAACATTACTTATCTTATTGTGTTTTTTTGCTACATCAGAGGTCGAGTAACAATTATTTTGTTCTCCTTTACTCTTATCTACAGAATCAGAATCAGGTTTATTACAACCAGAATGTGTCATGAAATTTGTTAACTTAGCAGCTGCAGTTCATTGCAATACATGATAATCTAGAAAGAAAAAAAATCTTTTGGGTATATATATATTGACTAGATTAAAAATAGTGCAAAAACAGAAATAAAATATATTTTAAAAAGTGAGGTAGTGTCCAAGAGTTCAATGTGAGGTAGTGTCCAAGAGTTCAATGTCCATTTAGGAATTGGACGGCAGAGGGGAAGAAGCTGTTCCTGAATCGCTGAGTGTATGCCTTCAGGCTTCTGTACCTCCTACCTGATGGTAACAGTGCGAAAAGGGCATTCCCTGAGTGCTGGAGGTCTTTAATACTGGACATTATCTTTCTGAGGCACCGCTCCTTGAAGGTGTCCTGGGTACTTTGTAGGCTAGCACCCAAGATGGAGCTGACTAATTTTACAACTTTCTGTAGCTTCTTTCGGTCCTGTGCAGTAGTTCCACCCACCTCCCATACCAGACAGTGATGCAGCCTGTCAGAATGCTCTCCATGGTACATCTATAGAAGTTTTCAAGTGTTTTGGTTGACAAACTAAATCTCTTCAAACTCCTAATGAGGTATAACCACTGTCTTGCCTTCTTTATAATGGCATCAATATGTTGGGACCAGGTTAGATCCTCAGAGATCTTGACACCAAGGAACTTGAAGCTGCTCACTCTCTCTACTTCTGATCCCTCTATGAGGATTGGTATGTGTTCCCTCATCTTATCCTTCCTGAGGTCCACAATCAGCTCTTTTGTCTTACTAACATTGAGTGCCAGGTTGTTGTGTGACACCACTCCACTAGTTGGCATATCTCACTCCTGTACACCCTCTCATCTTCATCTGAGATTCTACCAACAATGGTTGTATCATCAGCAAATTTATTGATGGTATTTGAGCTATGCCTAGCCACACAGGAAATGACATTAAACAATCCTGGATATTGAATATGGCAGATAAAATTGATTCAAAGTTGATCCTCTCAGCCCTTCTCTTCCCCTCACTTCCCTCGAATTCCCTTTCGTCCAGGGTCCACTGTCCTTTCCCATCAGATTCCTTCTTCCTCAGCCCCTTGCTTCTTTTACCTGTCACCTCCCAGTTTCTCACTTCATCTCCCATCCTACAGCCACCTTCCACCTCACCTGGTCTCACCTGTCACCTGTCAGCTTCCTCTCCTTCCCTTCCCCACCTTCTTATTCTGGCTTCTTCGCCCTTCCTTTCCAGCCCTCGACCCAAAACGTTGACTGTTTCTGCTGCGGTTTGTATGTGTCTGGAGCGGCTAGCGGTGTTCTCCCACCAGCGGAGGAGGGGGTGGGGTTGAGGATGTCCTGATGGAGGTGTACGGAATAAATCAGGGTGATAGACAGGGCAGGTAGGAGGAAATTTCCCCACATTGAGAGTTGTTCAGGGGAAGTGAAGTATATTTATTTCACTCACTGCGCCTCAGGAGATATCATACAACACAGAAACCAACCATTCTGCCTGTCACATCACATTTTATCCACTTATTTAATGCATCCCCTGTCAGGTCTGCTCCTACAGGTGCCTCCCAGTCTCTTCATAGTTAATAGAATTCGCCTGCCGCTGATATCAGACTCATCACCGGCAGCCTATTTAAACCCCATTCTCATCCGCATCCTTGCTCACTTCTTGAACCAGCCAGCCTTAGCCAGTTGCTTCTTGTTGTCTGTTGTGTTTAGTTTCAGTTCTCTCTTGTTTTGTGGCCCATTGTGGTTATTATTTTGCAGTCGAGTAATAAAGTTGTCAGTTCCTGCTGAATTGTCTTTGCTCTCTGCTACATTTCCTGATACCCCCTTTCTCTATGTTGAATCTCCATATGATGTCCCCAGTTCCTGGTGATCAGTGATGTAGTACTTCCGCCTTCTCCCTCATTATCTGTGGTCCTGTTCAATCCATCTCTAGTGGCCCAGTCACTCCCAGTCCTTCCTGTTTTGTGAAAATGGTTGTGAAATATTTTAAAATATTCTTTCCCTTGATAATTCAGTGCTGCAGTTCCTCTGAATTTTCACCTCTCCCTAATCCTCTCATATTCCCTTCTGATGCCCACTCCTACCACCTCAGAACTCACTATCCACCCCTTTGTGTGCCCCCCGGTTTTGCCTCACCTTATTCACCGTGTGTGTTGATTTATTTCCCCCTTTGACAGGATTGTTTTCCTTTACCCTGTTGGTCTCTGTTCTAAATGCTCCCTTGGATGTTCAACATCGGAGTTTGCCAATGCTCTTGTTTGGGCACCATAGTGTGCAGTGATTGGTGTGACTGGGGTTCGGAGTTCAATTCTGTAAGGAGTCACTGTATGTGTCATGCATGGCTTTCCCCTGGTACTCCAGTTTCCTCCCAAAGTCTAAAGGAGTACAGTACTGGCTAGGTTCATTGGTCATTGTAAATTATCCCCTGATTAGTTTAGGTTTAATCGAAGTCATGGGGTTGCTGGGGCAGCCTGCTGTGAAGGGATGGGAGGCCCTACTATAAACAAATAAATCAATAAACACAGCCTCCTGAATCAGCTTTTCACCACACTATTAACCTGGAGTCCATTCTACTGGGGACCCTTGGGTGGTCCCGTTTCTTTTATATACAGATTAATAGGTTATTTGGTCACACAGGTGTAACTGGGCCACATGGGCTCACTGGACGGTTACCAAGCAGTATCTCTAAATAAAATAAAATAAATACGGATATGACATAAAGTTTACGGTTACTATCGCTGAAATGTTCTCCACCTTTAACCTATGCTCGCTGCACTGGTTCATGGCCCACCATGAGAGTGGAGGAATCACAGCACAGAGACCATTGTTTGGCCCATCTCGTCAGTACCAGTATGATCTTTGGCCAGCCCCATCTACCTGCACTGGGACACAGAGCATTAGTAAATCCTCCTACACAGTGATCCATCTCCAGAGCCAAAAGCAATTCCTCCTGTGCGTGTCTTCAATGTATTGGGTTAGAAAGGAAACATTGCAGGAAACATTCTTCATCTGTTAGGGACAGAATCCCATGATTTTCACCCAGTGACATCGAAGGAACGGCGATATGTTTCCAAGTCAGGATGGTGAGTGACTTGGAGGGGATTTCCAAGTGGTGGTGTTCCCAGGTATCTGCTGTTCTCGTCCTTCTAGATGGTGGTGGTCATGGTCCTGGAAGGTGCTGCCTTAGGAACTTTGGTGTGTTGTTGCAGTGCATCTTGTAGATAGTACACACTGCTGATTAGATGCTTGTGGAAGGGATATCAATCAAGTGGCTGCCTTGTACAGGATGGAGTCAAGCTGATGGAGTTGCACTCATCCAGGCGAGTGGTGAGTATTCCAGTACACCCCTGACCTGAGCCTTGTGGATGGTGGACAGGCTTTGGGGAGTCAGGAGATGAGTTACATGCCATAGGATTCCTAGCCTTTGACCTGCTCTGGTAACAATGGTATTTATATGGCTAGACCAGTTCAGTTTCCTGTTAATGGTAACCCCCAGGATGTTGGTAGTAGGGGATTCAGTCATGGTGATGCCACTAAATGTCAAGGGACAATGGTTAGATCCTCTCTTGTTGGAGTTGGTCATTGCCTGGCACTTGTGTGGATCGAATGTTACTTGCCACTTGTCAGCCCAAGCCTGGATATTGTCCAGGTCCTGCTGCATTTGGGTATGAACTGCTTCACTCTCTGAGGAGTCACGAATGATGCAGAACATTGTGTAGTCATCTGCGAACATCCCCACTTCTGACCTTCTGACGGAAGGCCAGTCATTGATGAAGCAGCTGAAGATGGTTTGTCCTCAGACACTTCCCTGAGGAACTCCCGCAGTGATGTCCTGAGGCTGAGATGATTGACCTCCAACCATCACAACCATCTTTCTTTGTGTCAGGTATGATTCCAACCGGCAGAGGGTTTTCCCACTAATTCCCATTGACTCCATTTTAGCTGAGGCACCTCGATGCCATACTCAGTCAAATGTTGCCTTGATGTCGAGGGCTATCACTCTCACCTCAGCTCTGGTATTTAGCTCTTTGGTCCATGTTTGCACCAAGGAGGTGATGAGGTATTAGTCTCCACAAAACTGTGCAGTGGTCACTTCTACCAATGCTGTCATGGACAGATGCTGCCGCGACAGGCAGGTTGGTGAGAATGAGGTCAAGTGTGTCTTTCCCTCCTGTTGGTTCCCTCTTCACCTGCTGTAGTTCCAGTCTGTATGTCCAGTGGGACCCAACCGACTTGGTCCGTGGAGGTACTACCAAGCCACTCTGGGTGATGGACATTGAAGTCCCCCAGCCAGAGTCCATTCTGTGTCCTTTCTGACACAAGGAGAGTTGAAATCATCCATATTTTTACTGATTTCCCTGATTTTCCTCCATCAATCTGTCATCTGCACACTTTGTCTTTTCCTTCATCATAATCCTTTTGGATTCTCCTGTGTGCCTCCCTTTACCCACGTGCCATTATCTTGTTCCCAGTCCTGCCCTGACCTGCTCCCACTTTGCTCTCCATCTTTTCTCAGTGTTCATTTCCAGTCCGAGGTATCTGTTGCTCAGTTTGAGTAATCCCTGCTGCCTCTGCTCCCTCCTGACGAATCCTACTCCTGTTTCAATACCATTGCTCAGCCTGTCTTCATGATCTGTACTCTGCATAATTAACCGGGTGTCCTTTACCCTGACCTGTTGTCAAGGTGAAGGGTTTAACTCGTCACTTGGAGATCTCCTCTTCCTTTATAGCTTTCCTTTGCAGGGCTTTGAATGAAGCAGGAGGTATATGATAAAGGGCAGGCCTGCCACACCCACGGGCCGAGTGTGCGCGTTCCGTGGAGAAATAATGCGGCAGGGGACGGAGGTGAGAATGATCATAGAGTACAGAACAGTACAGTACACCACCTTCAGCCATTGTGTTGTGACAACCTTCTAACCGACTACAAGATCTTTCAAATCCTCCCCTCCCACATACCCTCCATTTTTCTTTCATCCATGTGCCTATCTAAGAGTGTTGAAGCCCCTAATATATCTGCCTCAACCATCACCCCTGGCAGCATGTTCCACACACACACTACACTCCTTTTTTAAAAAATCTTACCTCTGACATTCCCCCAATCAACCCCTTGTATTGCATCATGCTAACCGCTATCCCAACGTAGCACCCATTGGCAACGTTTTAATAGGCAATGGGATTTATCCCCAGTATAAGCTTCCCCTCCACAGGGGTATGACAACCTTAAGGAACCAGGCCATCTCCTCAAACTCACCCAGCCCCAGTGCCCGCCCCAGTGCCCCAACAGCGAGCCCTTTGGTATAAGCGCTCAGCTCCGCTCTATCCAAGGCCTGTCACAGGAAGTCAAGGGCCATGAGTGACATAGACAGGGTGAATAGCCACCGTCTACTCCCAGGTTGGTTGACAAACCAATGAAGGTGCAAAAGTTTCAGGTGGGAAGGGAGATATTTAATATCAACATGAGAGGCAACATTTTCACCCAGAGGGTGGTCAGTATATGGAATGAGCAGCTAGAGGAAGTGGTTAAAGCAGTCAGAGATATTTAAAAGACACACTTGGACAGATAAATAGATGAGAAAGGCTAGAGTGATATGGGCCTCTGCAATTGGATCCTCATCTCCTTAACCAAGTCCACAATCTGTGTGGATTAGTAATAAAATCTCTTTTGTGCTGACGATGAACACTGGCATGCCTCAGGGGTGTGAGCTTAGCCCACTGCTCTACTCTCTATAAACCCACAACTGTGTGGCTAGGCATAGCTCAAATACCATCCATAAGTTTGCTGACGATACAACCATTGTTGGTAGAATCTCAGGTGGTGACGAGAGGGCATACAGGAGTGAGATAATCGTGGAATGGTGCCGCAGCAACAACCTGACACTCAACGTCAGTAAGACCAAAGAGCTGATGGTGGACTTCAGGAAGGGTAAGATGAAAGAACACATACCAATCCTCATAGAGGGATCAGAAGTGGAGAGAGTGAGCAGCTTCAAGTTCCTGGGTGTGAACATCTCAGAGAATCTAACCTAGTCCCAACATATCAATGCAATTATAAAGGCAAGATAGCAGCTCCATTTCTTTAGAAATTTGAAGAGATCTGGTTTGTCAAGTAAAACACTTGAAAACCTCTATAGGTGCACCGTGGAGAGCATTCTGACACATTGCATCACTGTCTGGTATGGGGGGGGGGGGGACACTCTCTCTCCTCCTCTCCACCTCTCTCTCTCTCTCTCTTTCCCTCTCCCTCACTCACTCTTCTGCCTGTCAGTCAGAGGAGACGGCCTGCTGAGACGATGAGGAAACATCTGTGAGTTACTGGAACAGACGAGTGACATCAGCCTCAGACCGCAAGTTGCAGTGTCTATGCAGAACAGGTTGTTCTGGTGAGGCAACCCGGGGTACACCAGGTCTCTGTTCCACTGACTGCGAAGCTGGAGGTTGCTCCTACCAGGTTCTGTGAAGACATGAAGCAATGCCGTCTGGTAAATGGTTCACAGTTCAAAGTACATGTCACCAAAGACATTTCCTTGTAGGCATTCATGGTATAACAAAGCAATACAATGGAATTAATGAAAACCGACGCTCAAAGACTGACGAACAACCAATGTGCTACAGAAGACAAAATATACAAATATATATAAAAATAATAAGGCAAAAAGATAAATACTGAAGAGATGAGTTGTAAAGTCCGTGAAAGAGGTTATAGAATCAGTTCGGTGAGGTTATCCTCCAAAGGCCAAAATGGCGGATCCAAGAACAGCAATGAGAGAGGGTCACACTGTGGGAGGGGCGGTACTGAGGGAGGGTCACACTGTGAGAGGGGTGGTACTGAGGGAGGGTCACACTGTGGGAGGGGTGGTACTGAGGGAGGGTCACACTGTGAGAGGGGTGGTACTGACGGAGGGTCACACTGTGGGAGGGGCGGTACTGAGGGAGGGTCACACTGTGGGGGGGGTGCTACTGAGCAAGGGTCACACTGTGGGGGGGTGGTACTGAGGGAGGGTCACACTGTGCGAGGGGTGGTACTGAGCAAGGGTCACACGGTGGGAGGGGTGGTACTGAGGGAGGGTCACACCGTGGGAGGGGCGGTACCAAGGGGAGGGTCACACCGTGGGAGGGGTGATACTGGGGGAGAGTCACACTGTGGGAGGGGTGGTACTGAGGGAGGGTCACACTGGGTAAGGTGGTACTGAGGGAGGGTCACACTGTGAGAGGGGTGGTACTGAGGGAGGGTCACACTGTGGGAGGGGTGGCACCAGGGGAGCGTCACACTGTCGGAGGGCGGTACCGAGGGAGGGTCACACTGTGGGAGGGGTGGTACTGAGGGAGAGTCACACAGTGGGAGGGGTGGTACTGAGGGAGGGTCACACTGTGGGAGGGGTGGTACTGAGGGAGGGTCACACTGTGGGAAAGGTGGTACTGAGGGAGAGTTACACTGTGGGAGGGGTGGTACCGAGGGAGGGTCACACTGTGGGAGAGGTGGTACAGAGGGAGAGTCACACTGTGGGTGGGGTGGTACTGAGGGACGGTCACACTGTGGGAGGGGCGGTACTGAAAGAGGGTCAAACTGGGTGAGGTGGTACTGAGGGAGGGTCACACTGTGGGGGGTGGTACTGAGGGAGGGTCACACTGTGGGAGGGGTGGTACTGAGGGAGGCTCACGCCGTGGGAGGGGTGGTACTGAGAGAGAGTCACACTGTGGGAGGGGCGGTACCGAGGGAGGGTCACACTAGGTAAGGTGGTACTGAGGGAGAGTCACACTGTGGGAGGGGGTGGTACTGAGCGAGGGTCACACTGTGGGAGGGGTGGTACCAAGGGAGGGTCACACTGTGGGAGGGGTGGTACTGAGGGAGGGTCACACTGTGGGAGGGGTGGTACTGGGGGAGGGTCACACTGTGGGGGGTGGTACTGAGGGAGGCTCACACCGTGGGTGGGGTGGTACTGAGGGAGAGTCACACTGTGGGAGGGGCAGTACCGAGGGAGGGTCACACTAGGTAAGGTGGTACTGAGGGAGAGTCACACTGTGGGAGGGGGCGGTACCGAGGGAGGGTCACACTAGGTAAGGTGGTACTGAGGGAGAGTCACACTGTGGGAGGGGGTGGTACTGAGCGAGGGTCACACTGTGGGAGGGGTGGTACCGAGGGAAGGTCACACTGTGGGAGGGGTGGTACTGAGGGAGGGTCACACTGAGGGAGGGGTGGTACTGAGGGAGGATCACACTGTGGGAGGGGTGGTACTGAGGGAGGGTCACACTGTGGGAGGGGTGGTACTGAGGGAGGGTCACACCGTGGGAGGGGCGGTACTGAAGGAGGGTCAAACTGGGTGAGGTGGTACCGAGGGCGGGTCACACCGTGGGAGGGGTTGTACTGAAGGAGTGCTGTTGAACTCCAGCGAGTACAGGCCCTGAGACAACATACGCTCCTCAATTGTTAATGCTTTAATTCCCAGGACCTTCCTCGTGAACTTTCTCTGGACCGTCTCCAATGCCAGACAGGGAACACAAAACTGCTCACAATACCCTGTACAGTCCGACCAATGTTTTCTAAAGCCTCAGGTGTAGGGAGGTAGTGTTTGATAAATCTGTGGGTGTTCATAAATCTGTGACTTTCAGAATAGATTCAGCATCCTGGTGTATTTCAATTTTGAAAGTCTTTTATAAGGTGTCATATCGAACAGAATTAATGTTTTCAGTGTTGGGGCATATGGACTGGTGTTACTGAAGGAGGGCCGTATAATGTGTGGAAAGAGTGGGAATGAACGGGTTATTTTTACCTCAGTGACAGTGGCCAGTGGGTGCCGCAGGAACCTCTGCCAGGGTACCAGCAGCTCATGGGCCATGTCAGTGACCTGGACCAGGGGATCATGCGCTCTCGATCCGAGAGTGCTTTGACAAAGCTCTGTGGGTGCACGGTGGAGAGACCGATTGCATTACCCGAGCTGGGGAACAGGGATGATGCTGCCCAGTCCATCACAGGTCACTGAGCACATTTACGAGGAGCGCTGCACAAGAGAGCGGCATCCATCATCAGGGACCCCACCAACCAACTTCTCGCCACTACCATCGGACAGGAGGTCCAGGAGCCAAAAGTCCAACTCCACCAGGTTCAGGAACAGTTATTACCCTTCAAAATGCAGGTTCCTGAACCAGCGTGGATAACTTCACTCATCAAAACTCTGAACTGATTTCACAACCTGTACATACTCACTTTTAAGGTCTCTACGACTCACGTCGTCAATATTGATTTAGTATATCTATTATCTTTCTAATACTAAAACTCTCATGCTCTGCCTGTCTGTGACCTCCAATCAGCGCAAATGGTGCATTACAACGGCACTTTTTTGGCTAAATCGAATTAAAATGCGCTAACTTACAGAATGCAGGCAAAGTTCAGAGTTATATATTCGTATAAAATTGCTCATTTGCCAAAAATTAACAGGCTGCCTTTCACCCAGGACCTGATCAGCCATCATGGAAATCGGGACGCGACAGCCCGACGCATGCGCACGGCCCGCCTCAGCAGCGACACCTACTGGAGCAAAAGAGCAAGGGGTCACATTCTGCTAATCACCATCAGCATGTGCAGGATTGGGACAGATCTAACTGCCACCCATCAATAAGAGATAATTAAATCTTATTGTAATGACGTACTCCAAGACACCCATAAAACCCTTTGCTGCAGTCAAAGGACAGCGGTGACTATATCACGTCCATTTAGGAGAGCGCCAACCACATCATCAAGAATAATCAGCATCCTTTGGTGTTACTGCTTCGTATCTTCTATCCAGCATTAGGGTAAAAAAAATGGTCAGCCTAATTATGCCGCGTGGAAAGGGAAGGGGGACATTATGGTCAAGAGATAACGCCAAACGTCGTTGGGAAGCGGGAAGGAGAGGGAGAGAACAAGAATCAGATGAGGCCAAGGCCGCACCACTCCAGGATCAAAGAGTCAGGACAAAAAAATATGAGAGAAGAAGAGACAGAGGAGGAGAGGCATGCATGTCTCCAGGATCAGAGGCAAACAACAAACAGCAGAAGAAATGAAGAGATGGGGGATGAAAGGGCTGCACGTCTCCAGCAGGACAACGAGAGGCACAAGGGTAGCAGATAAACCAGAAATGATGCCACCAAAAGTGTCCTTCATTAAAGGAGGAGGGGCTATATTTGCTTTGCTACACGTCGTTCTTCTTTAATAAACTGAGGTTTTCTACTTCAGTTTCCAAAGCAAAGCAATATCAATAGCATTCAGGAAAATTTAGTGTTCATTCTGGCACAGATGGAGGAGAGAACAAGAATCTGATCAGGCCAGGGCCGCACGACTCCAGGATCAGAGAGAAAGAACAAATGGTAGAAGAGATGAAGAGACGAAGGATGAAAGGGCTGCGCGTCTCCAGAATGACAAAAACAGGCAGAGAAGGAGGAGGGAGGGAGAGACAGAGGAGAAAAGGAAAGATCAACTTGAGAATATGTGGCACAGAGTAATTATTGCGAGAGTTGCTGAAGATGACAATGGCCGCTTTCGACAACAATACCTCGACAGAGAAAGAGCAAGGCAAAATGCACGACTCGCATGCCATCACATTTCTGCTGATGTTGGTTTGATGACGAGAGTATGCTCTCACTGCCGTGCCTTCCTATTCACTGGAGAAACCGCACATTTCTGCTGTATGAAGGGAAAGGTCAGGATAGGCAATTTGCAGCCTCTACCTAATGAACTCCTCAATTTGTACAGCAAAGATGAACCTATTGCAAACGAGTTCAGGAAGAACATCAGACCATACAATTGCCTCTTCCAAATGACATCCTTTGGTGCCAAAGAAGTCATTCCAACTGGGAATCGATGGAATCCTTCTGTGATTATTCAAGGCCGAATCCATCATTACATCGGACATATAATTCCAGACCCGACCCAGCAAGCCCGATTCCTTCAAATTTACTTCATGGATGTTTAATGTTCATTCTGGTCACATATTTGTCTTGCTATGCGTCTTTCTTCTTTAATAAGCTGAGTTTTTCTTCTTTAATTTCCAAATCAAAGAGATGGCAATAGCATTCAGGAAAATTTAATGTTCATTCTGGTCACATCAGACTGCACTACCCTTCTCTCAAAGGGTGCCCCAACGGGTCACCCCGTTGTCTAGTTTGTACTACTTGTCTTCTTTTGCACATTGATTATATGTCAGTCTTTGTTTGTGTCGAGTTTTTCTGTCGTGTTTCTTTATTTTCCTATAAATGCCTGCAAGAAAATGAATCTCAAGATTGTACATGGTGACATATATGTACTTTGATGATATACTTACATATATTGAACTTTGACTCTGTGTAAAGCTGGGACCTGAAAGGTCCAACTACTAAATTTTTCCTTGCAGGATTATATTGTAATTAGGTGTGATAGATTAGTTGGTAGAGGGGGGTGGTGCAAGTTTTATAAGGAAAGGGCTAGGACATAGAGTTATGGATGTAAAGGAGGTATATGAGGCACTTGCAGTAGAAGTACTTGATTCAGGTAGGGGCATTAAAGACCCCTGGATAACCTTAAGGTAAGATTAATACAGCAAAATACAGGAAAATCCTGAAGGAAAACCTGATTCAGTCTGCAAGAGAAATGTGATTTAGGAGAAGATTTGTTTTCCAGCAAAACTATGACCCTGAGTATAAAGCCAAAACTACACAGGAATGGCTTAAAAATAACAGAGTTAATATCCTGGAGTGGCCAAGTCAGAGTCCAGACCTCAATCCAATTAAGAATTTGTGGCTGGACTTGGAAAAGGGCTGTTCACACATGATCCTTATGCAATCTGACAGAGCTTGAGCAGTTTTGTAAAGAAGAATGGGGGAAAATTGCAGTGTCCAGATGTGCAAAGCTGATAGAGACCTATCCACACAGACTCAAGGCTGTAATTGCTGCCAAAGGTGCCTCTACTAAATACTGACTTGAAGGGGGTGAGTAATTATGCAATCAATTATTTTGTTTAATAATTGTAATAAATATAGACTAATTTATAGAAATTTGTTTTCACTTTGACACAAGTCTTTTTTGTTGATCTGTGTCAAAAAAGCCAAGTTAAATCCACACAAAATGCTGGTGGAACACAGCAGGCCAGGCAGATCTCTAGGAAGAGGTACAGTCGACGTTTCGTGCCGAGACCCTTCGTCAGGACTAACTGAAAGAAGAGTTAGTAAGAGATTTGAAAGTGGGAGGGGGAGGGGGAGACCCGAAATGATAAAGAAGACAGGAGGGGGAGGGATGAAGCCAAGAGCTGGACAGTTGTTTGGCAAAAGCGATACAAGGCTGGAGAAGGGAGGAGTATCATGGGACGGAAGGCCTAGGGAGAAAGAAAGGGGGAGGGGAGCACCAGAGGAAGATGGAGAGCAGGCAAGGAGTTATTGTGAGAGGGACCGAGAGAGAAATAAACAAACAAACAAACAAATTAATAAATAAATAAGGGATGGGATAAGAAGGGGAGGCAGGTAGCCTCCAACACGATGGCATGAACATTGATTTGTCTAACTTCTGTTAATGCCCCTCCGCCCCTTATTTATTTATTTATTCATTCATTCATTCATTCTCTCTGCACCCTAGATTTTGAAAAAGGTAGCCGTATAGAGACTGTGCAGGCATTAGAAATGATCTTTCAAAATCATTGGACTCTGGCATGGTTCTGGAGGACTGGAAAATTGCAAATGTCACTCCACTCTATAAGAAAGCAAAGAGGCAGCAGAAAGGAAATTATAGACCTCTTAGCCTGACCTCAGTGGTTGGGAAGATGTTGGACTCAATTGTTAAGGATGAGGTGATGGAGACACAGGACAAGATGAGACAAAGTCAGCATGGATTCCTTCATGGAAAACTCTGCCTGATGAATCTGTTGGAATTCTTTGAGGAGATTACAAGTAGGATAGATAAAGGGAATACAGTGGATGTTGTATATTTGGATTTTCAGAAGGTCTTTGACAAGGTGCCACACATGAAGCTGCTTACCAAAATAAGAGCCCATGGTACTACAGGAAAGTTACTAACATGGTTAGTGTTGGCTGATTGGTAGGAGGCAGTGAGTGGGAATAAAATTATCCTTGTCTGGTTGGCTGCTAGTGACTAGTGGTGTTTGCAGGGGTCAGTGTTGGGATCGTTTCTTCTTATGCTGTATATCAATGATTTAGATGGAACAGATGGCTTTGTTGTCAAGTTTGCAGATGATATGAAGATTGGTGGAGGGACAGGTAGTGTTGAGGAAACAGGTAGGCTGCAGAAGGACTTAGACAGATTAGGAGAATGGACAAGAGAGTGGCAAATGAAATTCAGTGTTGGAAAATGCATGGTCATGCACTTTGGTAGTAGAAATAAATGTGTAGACTATTTTCTAAATGGGGAGAAAATCCAAAAATCTGAGATGCAAGGGGACTTGGGAGTCCTTGTACCGGACACCCTAAAGGTTAGCTTGCAGGTCGAGATGGTGGTGAAAAGAGCAAATACAATGTTAGCATTCATTTAAGAGGTCTAGAATACAAGAGCAGGGATGTGATGCTGAGGCTTTATAAGGCACTGGAGTATTGTGAACAGTTTTGGGCCCCTCATCTAAGAAAAGTGTGTTTTGGCCTTGGAGAGGGTTCAGTGGGGGTTCACAAGGGTGATTCCAGGAATGAAATGGTAATCGTGTTAGAAACATTTGATGGCTCTTGGTCTGTGCTTGCTGGAATTGAGAAGGAAAGGGGGGTGGTGGGAGAAAAATCTCATTGACACCTTTCAAATGCTGAACACCTAATCAGTGGATATGGATAGGATGTTTCCCATAGTGGGTGAGTCTTGGACATGAGGGCACAGCCTCAGGATAGAGGGATGTCCATTTAGATTAGATTAGATTATGAGGACACTCAGTCCTCGTTTATTGTCATTTAGAAATGCATGCATTAAAAAATGATACGATGTTCCTCCAGAAAGATATCAAAGAAACACAGGACAAACCAAGACTAAAATTGACAAAACCACATAATTATAACATATAGTTGCAACAGTGTAAAGCAATACCGTAATTTGATGACGAGCAGACCATGGGCAGGGTAAAAAAAAGTCTCAAGTCCTGATAGCCCCATCATCTCACGCAGACGGTAGAAGGGAGAAACTCTCCCTGCCATGAACTCCAAGCGCCGCAAACTTGTCGATGCATTGGAAGCACCTGACCACAGCCGACTCCGAGTCCGTCCGAAAACTTCGAGCCTCTGACCAGCCCTCTGACACCGAGCACCATCCTCTGCCGAGCGCTTCGACCCCACCCCAGCCGCCCAGCAACAAGCAAAGCCGAGGACTCGGGGCCTTCCCCTTCAGAGACTCTGGATCACACAGTAGCAGCGGCAGCGAAACAGGCATTTCAGAAGTTTCACCAGATGTTCCTGCATGCTCTCACATCCGTCTCCATCAAATCAGAATTGTGTACGGTACCCTGCTTGAAAGATAACAGATATGATTCAGCGGAGTGGCCGCTGCGCGCTGCGTCGTGCCGCCATCTTCTCCTCCCATTTAAGACAGAGATGCAGAGAATTTCTTGAGCTGGAGGGTGGTGAATTTGTGGAATTTTTTACCACAGGCTGCTTTGGAGGTGTATTTAAGGCAGAGATTGATAAGTTCTTGATTGGACACTGCATCAAAAGGTACAACCAGAAGGCTGAGGAGGGGAAAAATATCAGCCATGGTTGATTGGCAGCGCAGACTCAATGGGCCAAATGGCCTAATACTGCTCTTAGGTTTTATGGTCTTATGGATTCACTTTGGAAGGTCAAATTTGAAAGCAGAATAATGACATGATTGAGCTGTGTGGAGGAATGCGGGGGGGGGGGGCGGGGATCCCTCAAAGTTGCTCTGCAAGTTTGGCTACCTTATCATAATCCCTTAAGTGGCTTGGCCATACAAGACAGAAGATCTCGGCCTGAAACGTCGACTGCACTTTTTCCATTGATGCTGCCTGGCCTGCTGAGTTCCTCCAGCTTTGTGTTTTTCGGATTTCCAGCATCTGCAGGGTGTGATGGATCACTGGGTGGGAGGGCTCCCTGGGAGTGAGGGATTGCTGAGAGTGAGGGAATCGCTGGGAGTGAGGGATTGCAGGGTATGATGGATCACTGGGTGAGGGATTGCTGGGTATGATGGCTCCCTGGGAGTGAGGGATTGCAGGGTATGATGGACCACTGGGTGAGGGAATCTATGGAAGTGAGGGATTACTGGATATGATGGAGTGAATGATGGGGCAAGGTATCCCTGAAAATGAAGAATCACTGGGAGTGAGGGACGTCTGTGAGTGATCTCTGGCAGTGATTGGTATTGAGGTAGCAGTGACACTGAATGGGGTGAAAGTGGAGCTGAGGAGTTTGAAGATGTACAGCACAGGAAGGGCCAGTGGAATCAGCCTGGTCCCTCTGGATCCTGGAGACAATGGTAGGTTCAGAACAACCATTGGAATGGTTACAAGGTCAAACCCAGCCACACCCTCTCCCTCACTTGCTATGACATCCAAGGCAAGTTGGAAAATTGGACCCACTTTGGCCTGGCTGAGCTCTGGCTGCCGTATATGGGCATCAGGTTGGGGAGCAGAGACCCACAGAGTGGTGTTGGCTGAAATCCTCCACAAAAGCCCCAGCCTGACACAGACTGTGGGAGAAGGGACAACATCAGACAGACGATTAACGAGTGCATTACCACTTAGACACTATCACTCTTGGGCAGCTGAGTGGGGATGGTGCGAATGAATGAGGATGGATTGCAGCCCAAGGAAGCCCTGTGGCTGGGAACAGCAGATGTGGTTTACACCTGAGCACCGGCCACCGCCGAGCCATGGGCTTCGGGATGTATGACCTCTTGTGACTGACTGACTAAACCACACAGAAACTTTAACTGGGAAAAATTCACACATCAAAGAGAATCTCACTCTCCTGATTGGATGTTCTATGCTTCTTCAACACAAAGATTACAGTAAACAATTAACTACAGTTTCTATGCATAATCACCTACTTAAATTGGCAGAGTAGACTTGATGGGCCGAATGGCATAATTCTTCTATGTCTTATGGTCTTAACTTCCACATTTTGAACATGGGTAAAGTTACAGAATTGCGTATTTACAATGGTTGCAAATCCCAATTTGCAGAACCCCCTTAAATATTCAACACTGTGTCTGTTCTAAAAAACTGCAGGCAACCAAAATATGCACCATTCATTAGTGTTGAAGGATGGCTCCATGAATACACTGTACAACTAACCAGAATGTTAGGTGACAAAACAGATTCTGTCCTGAACTGCACCTTAAGGCAGGGATACCTCTTTGTCAGTGTATTAATAGCAGGAACATTCATCTGTTGTCTTCACCAATGTAATTTCAATGGGACAGAATCAGAATGATTGCTTTCAAAGTATCAGTTGAAAGTTAAATTGTTACAGGTTTTATTTCCTGAAGACTAGTTCTCATTTTAGTTAATCCATGATAATGCTACAACTCTGCTGTGGACAATCCCGAGTCTGGCTGTGAAAGGAGGGTTTGGGGATGAGGCAATCAACCCCATCCTGTAAAAACCCAGAGCTACAGAAACATCGACAGAAGCTCCAAAGACCTCACTCCTGGGAGAGGAAGAATCTTTGAAGATGGACTACAGCTGGGAACAACTTGAAAGACCAGCTCAAGAAAGAAGGGTCTGGGCATTGCTGTCAGCAGCCTATGCCCCAGTAAGGGCGGTGGGCTTAACCAACCGAGAGCTCCCAATCCACTCTATCCACAGTCACTGAACTGTGTTTGCTGGCTGCAGATTGTAGCTTTGGAGAGCTGAGATACCCCTTCTCCGTGATAGAGAATGTGGGGAGATGGAGATACAGGACTGATGGAGTATGTCTTGAGAGTAGCAGATCGCAGCCACGGCTCAGAGACCCAGGGCATGGAGAACCAGTTACACTGAAGACAGAATCCGACAAAGTCAGCCAAAGGTTTCCCGTGCTCTGGACTGCAGGAAAGTTTTTCTGCTCCAGCGTAACAATTACAGTACTTTGTTCTCCTTTGCACTGGAAATGGTATTAAAGTACCTTGAATCTTTTGCAGCTTAGTCCCCAGAGAAACGAGGTTTTGTTTAGCTGTATACGTGTGCATAGTGGAATGACAAGAACTTGAGACTGGGTGTGGAGTTTGGTTTAGTGAGCTAGAACAAATTCTTGGAGCTCAGGACACCACAGTTGCAACAGAGCCAGGGTTGTGCTCTGAAGGTCTGGCTGAGGTGATGGTCCTATTCCTGCCCTGGGTAAGGGCAGGCTGTGGCTGTGGCATGCAGGAATCTGAATGCCAATACAACTGAAACGGGAGAAGACTTCCATCATGAATCTTGTGGTTCCCCACACAGCGGCTCAGCTCATTCACAGCAAAGGCTGGGTGGAAGAGCCAAGACTGACAGATCCCAGAAGGATCCAAAGTTTCCACAATGGCAACAATTCCCAGGAAACACTGGATCCCGACAATATCTCAAGTTCAAGTCCAAATTCAGTTTATTGTCATTCAACCATACACATGTATACTGCCAAATGAAAAAACAGCCCTCTGAACCAAGGTGCAAACAACACAGACCGATAACTCACATGCAGAACACATACAGTAGTATGACCACAAATATTAATATGCATTTACAGCACACGTTAGGAAGTAAACAGTATAACACTGTGGGTGTTTCATGTGCATGAGACCTGGGTGGTGGCAGAGAGTTCAGTAGTCTGACAGGGAGAAGCTGCTGGTTTCATCCGAACAGTTCTTGTCCTAATGCTGCAGAACCTCCTGCCTGATGGTCGGGGGTGAAAGAGGTTGTGGGACAGATCACTGATGATGCTGAGTGCCCTGCGTACGCTACTAATAAATATCTCTGGGTAAGAGAGACCCCAGTGATCCTCTCAGTAGTCCTCACAATCCTTCGTAAGGACTTGTGGTCAGATGCCTTGCAATTCCCGAACCAGACGAGACACAATAGGGGTCTGTCAGGCTCAGTAAGTTCACACCCCACCTGAGTAAGCCATTGAGCCAGTGACCGGGGGAATGAACATAGAACACAGTACAATACAGGAAGAGTAACAGGCCTTTGCAGACTCCCCACCTCTCCCAGAAGTTCTGGGAGTCTCTCACATATTGATAGTGGCTCCCTGACGCCCGCAAATTATATACAATATCCCAGAAATCGACTTTTTTGAGAGGGAGAGGGAGAGTGAGAGCAAGCATCCTGATTGGTCTCTCTTCGTGCTAAGTAGACCTATCAGTTTTCTCTGTGGGCAGGCTTTACAGTCGACCTCAAAAATAATGACAGTGTTGCTCGCTGCACTGTTTGCAACAGTGACCTTTCTATTGCCCATGGTGGGTTAAATGACTGTAAAAGACATGTTGAGGTGAGTTTAACAGGAGTCATTTGTCCATTAGCATAGCTAACATTATTTAAAGTAGCTGGCTAGCTGCTAAGGAGCTTCGCTATTGATGTCCTACATGATGAGGCCAAACTCCCTGTAGACGTGCTTAAAGTTGTAATAGAATAAACATGATAATATAATATAATATAAGTACATATTTTAATGTCACATTTTCTGCATATACCCAACTTGGTTTACAGATTAGACAAAATCACTAAACAAAGTATTACATACACCCTTGGAGGTCGACTGGGGGTAGTGGTATATGGGGTTACTGGGGGGGGGGGGGCAGGGTGCTACCTCCCTGAAATGAGTTTTTGCAGGGTGGGATGTCTGCCTTTGGGCCCACAATGTAACACATTCAGCCAGTGACCAGGGAATGAACAGAGAACACAGTGCAATACAGGAAGAGCAACAGGCCTTTTGGCCCACAATGTTGCACCACACCATTTAAATCAGTGAGCAAAAGGCCAGCTAAACTAATCCTTCTGCCTATACTAACAGAACAAAAGATGGACAGGAGTGGGGTAGAACAGCTGGTTGAGTGGTGTCACAACAACAACCCTGTATTCAACATCAGTCAGACCGAGGAACTGATTGAGGACTTCATGAAGCTGAAGTCGAGGGAACACACAGCAGTCCTTATTGAGGGGTCAGCAGTGGAAAGGGTCAGCAGTTTCATGTTCCTGGTGTCAACATCTCTGAGGATCTATCCTGGGTCCAACATATTGATGCAAACAACTAAGGCATATCAGAGGCTATATTTCATGAGGAGACTTGCGATGTCACCAAAGACTCTCACAGATGTACAGTGGAGAGCATTCTAACTGGTATGGAGGAGCTACTACACAGATCGGAAAAAGCTGCAGGAAGTTGTAAACCAGCCTGTTCCATTGTAGGCACCAGCCTCCCCACCATTGAGGATATCTTCAAAAGGCCACATCCATTATCAAGGACTCCCACCATCAACGATGCGTCATAAGTTTTTTTACAGCTGCACAGACTACCCATTGTTCTGAGCAGGAAACTTTTACTCGGCCTGAAAACTAGAAACGCGGTACTTTATATAAAAGAAAGTTTCTGTTGTGCAGCAGCAAAGACTATGTGCGTGTGAGGATTTAGTTGCTGCGTGGTCACACTTTAAGGGAACAGTGCATATCACCCAGAACTTGCTTGGTTCAGGCTGTAGGAGGAAGTGCTGGGGGATGCACTGAAGCTCGGGCTCTGTATGCATGGGCTCTGGGCTCTGGGCTCTGCAGGGAAGGTGCCAGTCTGGGCTCTTCCCACGATGGCACACGTAGGGGCTGAGGTGAGTGGGGAATCCTGTCAAACACAAAGTGTGCATCACCTAAGGGGGGGCCACAGTGCTGCAATTTAGTCTTTTAAAGAGTTTACTGTACTGATCTCATGACCATTGAACTGAGTTGTATTGATGTTTCCATTGTATATATTTATTATTATGTATAAGATCTATTTGTTGACATTAAAATGGTAGTTGGTAGGGGGTTAATGTTAGAAAAAGTTGCTCAACTCAGTCTATGCATCAGTGAAACAGCACTGGAGATCAGCCACTCTGACATCAGCCTGCAGCTGGATGTGCCCCTGGCATTGAACTCTGACTCCAGCCTGCAGCCAAATGTGGCTCTGGCATTGAACTCTGACTCCAGCCTGCAGCCCGATGTGCCCCTGGCATTGAACTCTGACACCAGCAGCCCAATGACTGCTGACTGAGGCCCTGCTATAAGCACTGCAACATCACTGACTGAACCCCTGAACACCCCAGCAGAACGGATGGGTGACCAGTTAACTAAGGTCTCCAGATTGAACGATAGGAACCATGGCATGAACATTGAATTCTCCTTCCGGTAATTTTTCACCCCCCCCCCTTCCCTCTTCCTAACTTTTGCACTCTAGCCTCTTACTACTCACCTCCCCCGGTGCCCCTCCTCCTTCCCTTTCTCCCCTGTCCTATCAGAATCCTTCTTCTCCAGCCATTTGCCTTCTCTACCTATCACAGAACATAGAAATCTGCAGGACATTACAGGCCCTTCGGCCCACAATGTTGTGCTGGCCATGTAACCCACTCCAGAAGCTGCCTAGAATTTCCCTGCCGCATAGCCCTCTGTTTTTCTAAGCTCCATGTACCTATCTAAGAGTCTCTTAAAGAACCTATTGTATCCGCCTCCACCACCATCACCAGCAGCCCATTCCATGCACTCACCACTCTCTATGAAAAACCTACCCCTGACATCTCCTCTGTACCTACTTCCAAGCACCTTAAAATTCTGCCATCTCATGTCAGCTATTTCAGCCCCGGGAAAAAGCCTCTGACTATCCACACAATCAATGCCTCTCGTCATCTTATACATCTCTATCAGGTCACCTCTCACCCTCTGTCGCTCCAAAGAGAAAAGGCCAAGTTCACTCAACTTATTCTCCGTATTTGTACTGAAAATCAAGATCAAGCGAGCTGTTGCTCTTCTGCTCTACAGAAGGTTTCTGTCCTCCCTGAGCTCGCCCTAGGACACCTGCGTTACGGTGTGACAGGTGTACCGCCTCATAAGGCATGCTCTCTAATCCAGGCAACATCCTTGTAAATGCCCTCTGCAATCTCTCTGCAGTATTCATACCCTCCCCGTAGTGAGGTGACCAGAACTGAGCACGATCACCTCTCAGCTTCTTACTTTACCCCAGCTCTCCCACCCACCTGGCTTCACTCATCATCTTCTAGCATGTCCTCCTTCCCCTCCCACCACCTTCTTATCCTGGTAGATTCCCCTCCCTCCCCCCAACAATTTCCTTTCCAGTCCTGATGAAGGGTCTCAGCCCAAAACATCGGCAGTTTATTCATTTCCATTGATGCTGTCTGACCTGCTGGGTTCCTCCAGCATTTTGTGTGTGTTACTCTGGATTTCCAGCTTCTGCAGAATCTCTTGTGTTTATGAAATCTGGTTGCTGTTACACCTCAGAAGGCAGACATCCCACCCTGCAAAAACTCATTTCAGGGAGGTAGCACCATCAATTTGCGGGAGACTCCCGGAACTTCCGGGAGAGGTGGAATGTCTGCCATAGAGTAGCTCTTTAGCAGCAAGCCAGCTAGTTTAAATAACGTTAGCTATGCTAATGAACGAATGACATCTGTTAAACTCACCTCAACATGCCTTTTACAGTCTTAACCCACCATGGGCAACAGAAAAGTCACTGTTGCAAACAGTGCAGCGAGCAACACTGTCATTATTTTGACCCCTATTAGGCAGGGGTACACTTTAGTGTAGTCTGGGGTGATGTACGTTTTATATTTTCTTTTTTGGAACACTCTGCAATGGCGGGCGCGCGCGCTCTCACTCTCGTGGTTGCTCTCGCGCTATCGCTTGCTCTCGCTCTCGTGCTTTCTCTCTTTTGCTTGCTCGCGTTCAAAAAAATTGATTTCTGTGATATTGTATATAATTTGCGGGCATCAGGGAGCCACTATTAATATGCAGGAGACTCCCGGAACTTCCAGGAGAGGTGGGATGTCTGAGAAAGCAGGGAATCAGAGGGAGAGCTGGTGCTGTGGGAGGTTTCTGCTGGCAGTGGAAGGGTTAACCTGCAGCTGAAGGCCATGTTGACTTGCAACGTCAGTGTTTGTTCAACAGCCTTTGCAACCTGATTATGCTTCATGTCTCTCTGCAGGCAGAGACTTCACCTGAAGCTCAGACCCAGTGGAAAATTACAGCTCTCTTTGAGCCCTGGTACTGACCCTTGCACACCCAGACACAGCAAAAAGTCAGGTGGGGACCATATGTTCAGTCCCTGCTGCCTTTCATCACTTGGTTTCAGAGGTTTACACTAAAAAACCATAAAGGTATAGAGGACTACAGTGCAGAAACAGGACCTTCAGCCCATCTGGTCCATACCAGCCTGGTGTTATGCATAGTTCCATCTACCTGCACCTGGACCAGAGCCCCCCATACCCCCTCCCCCCTCTATACTTATAATGGGAAGACTCTTGGCAGTGGGGAGGATCAGCGAGATCTTGGTGTCCGTGTCCAGAGGACACTCAAAGCTGCTGTGCAGGTTGACAGTGCTGTTAAGAAGACGTGTGGTGTATTGGCCTTCATCAACCATGGGATTGAGTTCAAGAGCCCTGGGGTAATGTTACAGCTATACAAGACCTTAATTAGACCCCATTTGGAGTACTGTGCTCAGTTCTGGTCACCTCACTACAGGAAGGATATGGATACTATAGAGAAGAGTGCAAAGGAGGTTTACAAGGATGTTGCCTGGATTGGAGAGGATGCCTTATGAGAATGGGTTGAGTGAACTTGGCCTTTTCTCTTTGGAGTGATGGAGGGTGAGAGATGACCTGATAGCGATGTATAAGATGATGAGAGGCTTTGATCGTGTGGATAGTCAGAGGCTTTTCCCCAGGGCTGAAATGGCTAACATGAGGGGGCATAGTTTTAAGGTGCTTGGAAGCAGGTACAAGGGGGATGTCAAGGGTAAGTTTTTCACACAGAGAGTGAAGGGTGTGTGGAATGCACTGCCAGTGACGGTGGTGGAGGCGAATACAATAGGGTCTTTTAAGAGCCTCTTAGATAGGTACATGGAGCTTTGTGCTAGGGAAACTCTAGGCAGCTTCTAGAGTAGGTTACATGGTCGACACAACATTGTGGGCTGAAGGGCCTGTAATGTGCTGTAGATTTTCTGTGTTTATCAAAACTTCTCGTGTGTTACAATTGAACCCACATCCACCACTTCTGCTGGCAGCACTACCCTCTAAGTGGAAAAAGTTCCCCCTGAGAATTTCCTTAAACATTTCACCTTTCACCCGAAACCTATGACCTCTAGTTCTAGTACCACCCAAGATGAGGGTAAAAGCCAGTTTGCATTTACCCTATCTCTACTTCTCATAACGTTGTACACCTCTATCAAACCTCCTTTCATTCTTCTCTGCTCCGGGGGGATAAAGTCCTAACATATTCAACCTTTCCCCACAACTCAGGTCCTCCAGTCCTATTAATATCCTCGTAAATTTTCTCTGTACTCTTTCAATCTTATTCTCATCTTTTTTGTAGGTAGGTAGAACTGTACAAAGTTAAGCCAAACCAACATTTTATACAACTTCAACATAACATCCCAACTCCTGTACTCAATGGGCCAAAAGGTCTCTTTAAGACCCTGGCACCTGCGATGCTACTTTCAAGGAATTACAAATCTATATTTCCAGATCCATTTGTTCTACTGCTCACCTCAATGCCCTACCGTTAACTGTGTAAGTCCTCCCCTGGTTTGTCCTTCCAAAGTGCAACACCTCACACTTGTCTGCATTAATTTCCATCTGCCATTTTTCCAGCTGGTCCAGATCCCGCTGCAAACTTTGATATTCTTCCTTGCTGTCCACTACACCCCCAATCTCAGTATCAAATGCAAATTTGCTGATTCAATTTACCACATTATCATCTAAATCATTAATATGGATTGCAAACAATAGTGGATCCCTGTGGTTAAACAAATATTAAAGGCATTTAATACCAGGTGTTGGAGTTTGTGGTTCAACGGCATCCTCTGTAAGCAAGCTTGTACATTCCTTCTCTTTTGTGTGTGGGGTTCCTCTGGCTGCTCCAGTTTCCTCCCTTAGTCTAAAGACGTACTGATTACGGGGTTAATTGGTCCGTCATTAGGCGACGGTTAAATCAGGGGTTGCTGGGCAATGCGACTCAAAAGGCTTGAAGGACCTGTTTGGTGCCGTATCTCTAAATAAATAAATGAGATCGGGGAAACACCTTGCCTCACTTGGTGGTAAATCTGTGGCATTATCTACCACAAAGCACAGTAGGAGTCTGGTCACTGAATATATTTAAGGAGGGGGTAGATGTGTTTATTAATGCCCAAGGGGTAACAGGATATGGGGAGATGGGGACGGGTAAGACCAGGTTTCTGGTGTCATGAACACATTGAATGATGAAGGGTATAAAGCGATATGGGGAGAAGGCAGGAGATTGGGGATGAGAGGGAAAATGGATCAGCCATGATGGGCCAAGTGGCCTAATTCTGCTCCTGTATCTTATGGTCTGAGTCCTGCTTTTGTGTGGGGATAGTTGCTATGGTAGCTTGATAAATGGTGGAGTGACTTTCTCTTGCTGCCTGCCCATCAGTGGGCACAGAACGAGCCAGGCTGCAGTACCAGTGTCTTCCACACGATGGCTCTGTGAGTGCCCTGCTGCAACATCATGTTGAGCCTGGGGAGGGCAGTGTTATGCAGACAGCACGAGAACAAAGCTTTTGCCAGCCATCATATGCATAGAAACCCGATTTCCCAGCTCTTGGCCAGTTGTCTTCTATGTCTTGGCATTTCAACTCCTCATCGAAACAAATTTATTTATTTATTTATTTATTTATTATTTTATTTAGGGATATAGGACAGTAAAAGACCCTTTCACCCCAACGAGCCCACACTGCCGAATTACACCCTTGTGACCAATTAACCTCTAAACCGCATGTCCATGGAATGTGGGAGGAGACCAGAGCACCCAGAAGAGACCTAAATGCCCAAGGGGAGAACATACAAATTCCTTTGCAGGCCACAACTAAATTGAACCTGGGTTGCTAGAATGCAATAGCGCTACACTAACTGCTAAATTACTATTCCACCCCAATACTTATTAAACATTGAGAGAGATTTTGCTCTACCACACCCTTAGGCAGTGTGTTCCAGATTCCAAACAAATTCTTCCTTCAATTCTTCTAAATCTGTGGATGAAAGTGTAGATGTTAAACACAAGAGATCCTGTAGATGCTGGAATGGGTTAGTAAGTTTGCAGATGATACAAAGGCTGGTGAAATATCAGTTACAGATATGGGTGGAGAAATGGCTGATCGAGTTTAACCTGGCCAAATGTGAAATGTTGCCCCTTGGTAGGTCAAATGCAAAGAGACAGTACACTGTTAAGGCCAAGACCCTTAACAGTGTTGATGAGCAGAGGTATCTTGGGGTCCAAGTTCAATGCTCCCTGTAAGTGGCTGCACAGGTTGATGGAGTAGTTAAGAAGACATATGATATGCTTGCCTTTATTAGTTGAGGCATTGAGTTCAGAAGTTGGGAAGTTATGTTGCACCTATAAAACTCCAGTTAGGTTGCATCAGGAGTATTGCATACAGTTCTGGTCACCCTATGATAGGAAGGATTTTGAGGCTTTGGAGAGGGTGCAGAAGAGGTTTACCAGGATGCTGCCTGAATTAGAGGACATGGGCTGTAACAAGAGTTTGGACAAACTTGGGTTCTTTTCTCTGGAGTGCAGAAGCCGAGGGGAGATCTGAGAGAAATTTATAAGATTATGAGAGGCATAGATAGTCAGACAGTACTTTTCCCCCATGGTTGAAATTTCTAATACATGCATTTAAGGTGAGACTGGATAATTTCAAAGAATACTGTATGTGAGGGGCAAACTTTTTGCACTGAGTACTGTAGTGGGTCCCTGTAATATGCTGCCTGGGGTAGTGGTCGATGCAGAAACACTAATGTGAGGAAAATAGAAGGATATGGACATTGTGTAGGCAGAGGGGATTAGATACATTGGCCATTTTGATTACTAATTGAATTGGTTCAGTATAACATTGTGGGCAGAAGGGCCTGTTTCTGTGCTGTACTTTTCAATGACTCCACTAAGGCAAAATTAACATCCACAGAGGTGTTGGCAAATGCACAACCGGCCACCCACCGGATCAGGTTGTAAAGGCTCGCTGCTGCTGGGACAATCCAGGACACCAGGAACAGGAATCCAACAGTGGACACAGGCAGGTGACCATATGGTTAAAACTTAGAAACAGGAGAAGTGTCACTCTAGTGGATGTTGTAGAGCCCCCAGTAGTCAGCAGAAACTTGAGGGGCAGGTGTGTAGAGAAATTGCTTACAGTTGTAAGAATTATAGAGTTGTATGAGTGGAAGATTTAAACTTCCCTGGTCCTGACTGGGCCACCCTGAGTGTTAAGGGCTAACTTGGCTGGGAATTTATGAAACTTATCCAGGAGAAGTTCCTATACTGGACCTCCTCTTCGGGAACAAGGAAGGGTAAGTAACTGAGGTGGAGATCAGGGTGATCTTTGGCTCCAGTGACCATAGTTTAAAATAAGGATGGGCCAGATCCAAACAACTGGATTAAGGGCTAATTTTGGGGGAATTAGACAGGGATCTAGCAGAAATCGATTGGGTGAGTCTGTGTGAGGGGAAATAAATGAATATCAAGTGAGAGGTTTTAGGAGTGTGATATCAGAAGCCCTGGAACAGCATGTTTCTGGTAGGATGAAGAATAATCCTGACAAATTCAGATAAACTTGACTGAGGAGATATTGAGGTTCTGGTCAAGAAAAAAAGAAGCATATATTCCGTTTAAGAGGTTAAAAATGAGCAAATCCATCGATGACTATAATAATCTTAAGAGGGAGATCAGGAAGGCAGAGGTGAAAGACTGGGGCTGTTCATCACCCCCCATCTTCTTACTCTGGTTTCTTCTCCTTTCATTTCTGAACTGATGAAGGACTTGGCCTGAAATGTTGACTGTTTATTCTTCTCTATATATCCTATCCTTATCTTAAAAGGGCAAAAGAGCAGTATAGGATGGATCTGACAGGTAAGTCTAAGGAAAATCCCAATGGACTTTATAGCTATATTAAAAGTTTCTAAAAAAGTGTTGTGCAGAGTAGATCCCCTTAGAAATCAGATGGTCTGCCAATGTCATGTCGCAGGAGGTGGATAGGATATTTAACAAATATTTCTCCTGTCTTTTACTAAGGAAAATAACATGGTGGTTTGACAGTTAAGGGAAACAAGTGGACATGTTTTGGAGAGCATCGAAAATCGAAAGGATGCCAAATACATCACTGAATGTGTTAAATTTGAATGCACACAGTATATGGAATAAGGTAGATGGTATTGTAGTGCAGTTAGAGATTGGCTGGTGTGATATTGTGGGCATCACTGAGTTGTGGCTTAAAGAGGATCATAGTTGGGAGCTTAACATTCAAGGATCCACTTTGGATTGAAGGGTCAAGCAGCTGGGCAGGGATGGCTCTGTTGGTAAAAAATGAAATCAAAGCCTTAGAAAGGGGTGACATACAATCAGAAAACAGAACCTTGTGGGGAGAGTTAAGAAACTGCAAAGGTTAAAAAGACCCTGATGGGAGTCAGGTGTATCAGAATTACAATCGAGTAAAGAGAATTAACAGTGGCATGAGAGAGGAGCAGCTGGCCAAAGTTCATTCAAAGAGCATGCTATAAAGAATGATAGCAGAACAGCATTGGTTGGCAGTTTCTGGGAGCAATTTGGAATGCACCGGAAAAATATATCCAAAAGAAGAAGTATTCTAAAGGGAGGATGAGGCAACTGTGGCTGACAAAGAAGTCAAAGACAACATAAAAGCCAAAGGAAGGACAGGCAGTGGGAAGGTAGAGGATTTGGCTTGTTGGTTTTTGTATTTCACTTTTATGAATGTCATTCCAGTAGACGTTATCATTTCTCCAAAGTAAATTCTTAGTTACTTATTTGCAAGCTTCAGTTTAGTATCTCTGAAATGCCTCTCCAACTTATTTTGTGAAACAGATGAATCAGTGTCTAACTCCATTTTAATTAATTTAACATAAGCCATATTGTTTGTCTGTTGTTAATTTTCACATGGTAAATCTCAAGGCTGCACAGTCCTGTGTCACTTCTCAGCATTACCAGATCTTCAATCAACAACATACACTTTTTAAAACTGCAATTTGACTTTCTAAAAATCTTTTTCTTTTCTATGCAGTCTATTTATTTTTGTCTGCCTGGCATGCTCTTTGTATGTGACCTATTTTGTTGCATTTTCTGCAAGTTTCACATTTAAGGCTGCATTTGTTTGGCGTACATGAGCCTCACAATGGTAACTTAGTTTGTTTGGCCATGCTAGTTTCTGTTTAGACACTTTCTTCATGCTCACTTTCATTCCTGACTGAAACTCAATTTAATCTCTGTCCGCAGTTTCCATTGAAACAGCAATTTCAACTGCTCTCTTGAATGTAAGTTGCACTTCAGTTAGGAGCTGTTTTTGAATGCTTTCTTTTCAGGTTCCACAAATGAAGCGATCTCTTAGTGTATCACTGAGCCGATAACTGAATTGACAATGCTCAGAAAATCTCTTCAATTCAGCCACATATGCTGAAATGGACTCCCCTTCCTTTTGATTCTGCTTATGAAACCTAAAGAGTTCTGCAATCAACAATGGCTTTGGTTCTAAATGTTCCTGCATTACTTTTACAATATCAGCAAAATTCACTTTGGATGGTTTGGTTTGAGCAGTTCAACTTTGAAGTAAACTGTATGCCTTTAAGCCCAATGAATTCAGAAAATTAGCTATTTCATTTGTTTCAGAATATTGCTGAATTAGCTCTGTATAGATGAGCCAGTTACCCACTGAGTAATCAAATTCATCAATCTTTCCCATATAGCCAGCCATTTCTGCTCTTTTTTAAACGATTATTATCACCTGGTACTGTTCACAACCCTGAATTCTTCCGTTTACTGCCTTTTTATAAACTCAGTCATGTCTTCCCTTCCAAAGAACACGTGCTGGGCTGCTTTTTTAAAAAAACTCCACTGTTCTTTCCTGTGCTTTTCTTTGAACTCAAACACCATGCTGTGCTTGTACTGGTCGGTAGCCATTTCAGGTTCATTTTAAAAATACCACATCACCACTGTTATGCTTTGTAACTTCAAAACATTAAACTAATTCAAATGAAGACACGGAAGTAAAAAATGCAGGACTAAATTTGAGTCTACTTTAAAAGAGGGCACGTATCACATTGTAGCATAATGTATACAATTCATATATTTATACATGTAGCCCATAATGAATTATTTAATCAAACAAGAATACTTAATCAAACAACATATTTCTAAGATTACTTAAATATTATAGAAATATTAAAAACACAACAATTTAGACCTCTCCTGGTGAAAGTCGTCGTCGTCATGGCTATCCCTCGAGGTCGAGGATGATGGTCTTCGTTCTGAAGAAGTGGCCCACAGAGTGAAGAAGCCTGTGCATGTATTTGTTTAACGTGTACTTGATGTTGCACTCCAAGAAGCACACGATACTTCACAAATCAACCAACTGATTCCAATGGCACGGAAGCCATGACGATTGGAGCTGATGGATTTGTTGCAGCCTTCATCCGCCTTCACAGCCGTTGAGTTCGAAGTAACTTCGTCTGCCTGTTCCACCGTTGAGGTCTTGGTTGGATTGTTCTTTGTCAGGGACCTCACCCTCGACCTTACCGCCATGGGTGACCCTACCAGGAGCATAGCTCCAGACGGCATTGCTCTCGGGATCACAGGACCACACAAGCTTCTCCACCACGACAAGGTGACTATCCACGGAGAAGTGGTGAAAGTGCGCCCCGTACAAAAGAAGCAGTTTACACCTGAACCCAAGGGGAACCAAAATCCTTCTGGGCAAGTTTGCGATAGCTATTCAGAAGGGTTTAAACATTTGGCAGGGGGATGGGAACAAGAGAGATAGGGCTGAGGATGGGGGATTTGGTTTACAAATAGAGGCGGTGTGTAGTAAGACTGCTAGCAAAGACAGGCTGACAACAAGGCAAAATTGCAGTCAATAGGAAGAGTTGTAAAAGGGGGACAAAATCAAAAAAAGGTGGGAATACAGTACTGAAAGTGTTATATATCAATGCACACAGTATACAGAATGGGGCAGATGAACTTGCAGCGCAGTTACAGATTGGCATGTATGACGTGGGCATCACTGAATCACGACTGAAAGAAGATTATAGCTGGGAATTTAAAATTCAAGGATACACATTTTATGGAAAGGACAGGCAGAGAGGCAGAGGTGGTGGGGTGGCTAAGTTGGTAAAAAAAAATCAAATCCTTAGAAAGAGATGATATAGGATCAGAAGGTGTTAAGTGGTGGGTAGAGCTAAGGAACTGCAAGGGTAAAAAGGCCCTGATGGGAGTTATATAGACCTCCAAACAATAGTAAAGATGTCTACAAGTTACAACAGGAGATAGAAAATGCATACCAAAAGGGCAAAGTTACAATAGTCATGGAAATTTCAATATGCAGGTAGATTTGAAAAATATGGTTGGTACTGGATCTCAAGAAGGGGAGTTTCTAGAATGCCTATGAGATTACGTTTTAGAGCAGCTCAAGGTTGAGTGCACGAGGGGATCAGCTACTCTGGACTGGATGTTGTGCAATAAACTGGAACTGATTAGGTAAAGGAACCCTAAGAAGCCAATGATCATATGATAGAATTTGAGGAGGAGAAGCTAAAGTCAGATCTATTAGTATTGCAGGGAAATAAAGGGAATTACAGAGGCATGAGAGAGGATCTGACCAGAATTGATTGGAAAAGAACATCGGCAGAGATGACAGCAGTGCTGCAATGGCTGGAATTTTTGGAAGTAATTCAGATGGCCCAGGATACAGTATATACATCCCAAAGAGGAAGAAGTATACTAAAGGAAACATGACACAACTGTGGCTATCAAGAGAAGTCAAAGCCAACGTAAAAGCCAAAGAGAGGGCACATAATAGAGCAAAAATCATTGGGAAGTTAGAAGATTGGTAAACTTTTAAAAACCTTTTGTGTGTTGCATAGATAAATTCACAATGGGTAAATAACCTGACAAATGGAGTATAATGTGGTAAAGTGTGAGGTTACGAAATTCAAGGTTGTGTCACTTCCAGTACACGAGCGGAAAGGAGAACAAAATAATTGTTACTGCACATAAAAAACACAGCAAGAATACAATAATAATAAAAATACATAAATATAAATACACAAGATAGCTTGTATATATAGATTGATTGTATGTCCATGAGGTGAAGCTAGGCACAGGAGTGTCTGACAGAAAATGATACAGTACTGGTGGTTGGGGGTACGGAGAGTTAGTGGGTAGAGGTGGTGATCAGCCTTGATGGTTGTCCGTCGATGACAGAAATCCTATGTGGGAGAGTTTCATAAAGTGGAAGAAGTGTTGCTTTGGGGCAGTTTGACTCTCTCAATCGCAGAAGTCCAGGTTTAGTGGTACGAACAGACATCACAACTGGAGAATTCTTTGATTGCAGTGTGTGACCATGACTTCTGTGCCTGCCTTGTCATGCCCTTTGCTCTCCAAGGAGAGTGGCAAATAAAAGTAAAGCACAGTCAAAGCAGAGCAGCCATTGTGTGAGTGGACCAGTGTAGGCGTGGGAACTTGAGGCTTCGGTGGAGAGACTCAAGTAAGTAGCAGGAAAGGCTTTTGGTTGAATAAAAAGTCACTAAATTACAGCTAATTAATTAAAGTAGGGATGATGCAGGTTCAGCTGATGTGCTGTAGCTGCATGATGTGGGAGCTGGTGGACCCCATTGTGGTTCCTGGTGACCACATCTGCAACAAGCGTTGGCTGCTCGAGGAACTCAGGCTCAAAGTTGATGACCTGGAATCTGAGCACATCAGGGAGGGGGAGAGTTACCTGGATTCACTGTTTCAGGAGGTAGTCACATCCATTAGATTAGCTGCCTCAAATTCAGTCTGTGGTCAGGGACAAGAGGGTGTGACAGTGAGTGAAGCGGGTAGTGGGATCCAAGAGACAGTGCTGGAGGAGCCTCAGCCCGTGAGCTTGTCCAGCAGGTCTGAGATTCTTGCTCCCTGTGCAGATGAGAGTGGCGTCTGTAGGAAGGATGAACAACCTAACTGTGGCACTGTAGTTCAGGGGGAAGAGAAAAGAAATGTAGCGGAAATTCAGGATAGAATAGTCAGGAGAATAGACAGAGTTCTCTGTTGCAAAGATAGAAGGCTGTGTTGCCTGCCTGATGCCTGGGTTTGGGACATCTTATCTGACCTGCAGAAGAATTTGCAGTGGGAGGGGAAAGATCCAGTTGTCATGGTTCATGTGGGTACCAACAATATAAGTAGAATGAGGAAAGGGGTTCTGCTGAGGCAATTTGAGCAGCTAGGGACTAAATTAAAAAGCAGAACCAAAACATTTCTGGATTACTACCTGAGCCAAGTGCAAATTGGCATAGGGTCAAGAAGATTAGAGAGTTAAAGGTGTGGCAGAAGTGTATTTGAATTCATGGGAAATTGGCACCAGTATTAGGGAAGGAGGGAGTTGTACCGATGGGACGGACTCCACTGAACTGTGATAGGGCCTGGATCCTAGTGAATTGTATAACTAGGGCTGTAGGTAGGGCTTTAAACTAAATAGTAGGGGGATGGGTTCAACAGATTGGAGAAGTATGGATAAAGTAAACGAGAAAAGTGTGGATAAAGATAAAGAGAAAATAAAAGATAAAAAAGAGAAAAGAGTGGAGTAAAGAAAAGTGCACAAAAGAAAAAGTTTACAAGGGTTTAAAAGCACAATGAGTGTAAGGGCACTTGATCTAAATGCCCATAGTATTTGAAATAAGGTCAGTGAACTTGTGGCACATATCATTACAAAGGGGTATGATTTAATGACCATTACAGAAACGTGTTTGCAAGGTGGAGTGGACTGGGAATTAAATATCCAAGGATATCAGGTAATACGGAAGGATAGGTAGGCAGGAAGGTGGGGGCGGGGGGGGGGAAGCCCTCATAATTAAGGATGAAATCAGGGCGATGGTGAGAGACGATAAAAGATCTAAGGAGCAGAATGTTGATTCCATCTAGGTAGAGATTGGGAATAGTAAAGGGGAAAAAAAAAATCACTGGTGGGAGTTGTCTCTGGGCCACCAAATAATCACATTACAGTGACACAGGTAATAAACAGAGAAATATCTGAGGCATGTCAGAATGGAACAGCAGTTATCATGGGGGACTTTAACTTGCACAGAGTTAATCAAGTTGGTTGAGGCAGTCTTGAGGAGGATATCATAGAATGCATCCGTGATGGCTTTCTTGAACAGAATGTTACCGAACCTACAAAGGAACATGCTATCTTGGATCTGGTCCCGTGCATTGAGACAGGTAAAATTAGTGATCTTGTAGTTAGGGATCCTCTTGGAAAGACTGATGACAGTACAATTGAATTTCTCATACAAATGGAGGGTGCAATAGTTTGATCTAAAACCAGTGTATTATGTCTAAACAATGGAGACTAAAATGGGATGAGGGAAGATTTGGCCAATGTTGACTGCGAACGTAGGCTATATGGTAGGACGGCTGAGGAACAGTAGAAGACTTTCAAAGAGATTTTTCACGGTGCTCAACAAAAGTATATTCCAGTTAAAAGCAAGAACAGTAAGAGTGGGGAGAGCCAGCCATGGATAACTAAGGAAATAAAAGGCGGCATCAAACTAAAAGCTCATGCATACGAAGTCACCAAGAGTAGTGGGAAAATGAAAGATTGGGAAAACTTTAAAAAGCAACAAAGTACCACTAAGCAAGCAATAAAGAAAGTGAAGCTATATTATGTATATAAACTAGCACAAAATATAAAAATGTATATTTATGAAATTTTTATTATTATATAAAGTGGAAAAGGGTGGCTAAAGTGAATGTAGGTCCCTGGGAGGACGAGAAGGGGGAAAGTGATATTGGGTAATGAGGAAATGGCTGAGGCTTTGAATGACTATTTTGTGTTGGCCTTCACAGTGGAGGACACCTCTATCATGCCAAAGAGAGATGTCATGGATGCGATGGGAGGTGAGGACCTTAATACAATAGCAATCACTAAAGAGGTAGTGCTGAGCAAACTTTGTGGGTCTGAAGATAGATAGTCCCCTAGTCCTGATGGAATGCATCCCAGAGTACTGAAAGAAATGACAGAAGTTATAGTAAAGGCTCTGGTGATAATTTACCAAAATTCTCTGGAATCTGGGCAGGACCCAGTGGATTGAAAGACATCGAATATCACACCACTATTTAAAAAATGATGTAGGCAAAAGGCAGGTAACTATAGGCCAGTTAGTTTAACATCTGTAGTTGAGAAAATGCTTGAAGCTATCACTAAAGAAGAAATAGCAAGGCATCTGGAAAGAAATGGATTCAGCAAAGGCAGATCCTGTTTGACAAACTTACTGGAGTTCTTTGAGGATATAACAAGTGCAGTGGATAGAGGGGAACAGATGGGCATTATTTACTTGGATTTCCATAAGATGTTTGATAAGGTGCCACAGGAAAGATTTATCCATAAGGATGCATAGAGTGTACTGTATCTAAGTTTGCTGATGATGATTCTAAATTGAGTGGAAAAGCAAATTGTGCAAAAGATACGGAGAGTCTGCAGAGAAGAGATATAGATAGGTTAAGTGAGTGCGCAAGGGTCTGGCAGATGGAGTACAATGTTGGTAAATGTGAAGTCATCCACTTTGGAAGAAAAAATGAAAGAGCAGATTATTATTTAAATGGTAACAAATTGCATCATGCTGCTGTGCAGAGGGACTTTGGAGGCTTGTGCATGAATCATAAGAGGTTGGTTTGCAGGTGCAGCAGGCTGTCAAGAAGGCAAATGGAATGTTGGCCTTCATTGCTAGAGGAATTGAATTTAAGAGCACAGGGGTTATGCTGTAACTGTACAGGGTACTGGTGAGGTCACACCTGGAGTACTGCATGCAGTTCTGGTCTCCTTACCTGAGGAAGGATATACTGGCTTTGGAGGTGGTGCAGAGGAGGTTTGTCAGGTTGATTCCAGAGATGAGACTATGAGGAGAGATTGAGTTGCCTGGGACTGTACTCGCTGGAATTCAGAAGAATGAAAAGAGAACTTATAGAAACATTTAAAATTATGAAAGGGATAGATGAGATCGAGGCAGGAAAGTTGTTTCCACTGATAGGTGAGATTAGAACTGGGGGACATAGCCTCAAGATTCGTGGGAGTAGATTTAGGATGGAGATGCGGAAGAACTGCTTTTCCCAGAGTGGTGAATCTGTGGAATTCTCAGCCTAATGAAGCAGTGGAGGCTACCTCAGTAAATATATTTAAGACAAGGTTGGATAGGTTTTTGTACAGTAGGGGAATTAAAGGTTAGGGGAAAGAAGGCAGTGTGGCAGCTGCAATTAACAGCTGCACCATTAACCGGGCATGTGAAAGTGTCCTGTAGCATAGCCGACCATCCTCCTGATAGTCTGGCAAATGACTGAGCTGGTGCATTGGATAATTGGATTGTGCTGTTCTGCTACAGCCAGAGGGGTGTTCTCTAGAGTTCCTTCATTTATGCTGTTTCTTTTTAAGGAGAGGAATGTTTTCTCTCCCCTGCAGTTTACTATGGACTGGCCAGCATCGAATATAAATCCGTAGTCAGGAGATGAGTGGTGTCTCTTGTTTTGAGGAGTATTTACTACGTTGTCCTGAAGTCATGCCCTCTTGTCATACACTCCCTACCATGGGAAGTAACTTTGCCATAGCTAATCTGTTCAGGCCTTTCAACATTCGGAATGTTTCTATGAGAAACCCCCTCATTCACCTGAACTCCAGGGAATACAGCCCAAGAACTACCAGACGTTCCTCATATGGTAAACCTTTCATTCCTGGAATCATTCTCGTGAAATCTTCTCTGAACCCTCTCCAATGTCAGCATATCCTTTCTAAAATAAGGAGCCTAAAACTGCACACAATACTCCAAGTGTGGTCTCATGAGTGCCTTATAGAGCCTCAGCATCACATCCCTGCTCTTATATTCTATACCTCTAGAAATGAATGCCAACATTGCATTCACCTTCTTCACCACCGACTCAACCTGGAGGTTGATCTTTACGGTATCCAGCACAAGGACTCCCAAGTCCCTTTGTATCTCTGCATTTTGAATTATCTCCCCATCTAAATAATAGTCTGCCCATTTATTTCTTCCTCCAAAGTGCATGACCATACACTTTCTAACATTGTATTTCATTTGCAACTTCTTTGCCCATTCCCCTAAACTGTTTCCTCAACACTACCCACTCCTCCACCTATCTTTGTATCATCGGCTAATTTAGCCACAAATCCATTAATCCCATAATCCAAATCATTGACATACATTGTAAAAAGCAGTGGTCCCAACACCGACCCCTGTGGAACCCCACTGGTAACCGGCAGCCAGCCAGAATAGGATCCTTTTATTCCACCCTGTTTTCTGCCAATTAGCCAATGTTCCACCCCGTTAGTAACTTCCCTGTAATTCCATGGGCTCTTATCTTGCTAAGCAGCCTCATGTACGGCACCTTGTCAAAGGCCTTCTGAAAATTCAAGTACACCACAGCTACTGCATCTCCTGTCTACCCTGCTTGTAATTTCCTCAAAAAAACTGCAGTAGGTTAGCCAGGCAGGTTTTTCCTTTTAGGAAACCATGCTGGCTTTGGCCCATCTTGTCATGTGCCTCCAGGTACTCTATAACAAACAATTCCAACAACCTTCCAACCACTGATGTCAAGCTTGCAGGTCTGTAGTTTGCTTTCTGCTGCCTCCCACCCTTCTTAAATAGCAGAGTAATATTTGCAATTTTCCAGTCATCCAGTACAATACCAGAATCTATTGATTCTTGAAATTCTGCAATCTCTCCAGCTACTTTCTTCAGAACCCAAGGGTGTGTTCCATCAGGTCCAGGATATTTTTAAGGTGGATATGTCCCCAGAGTCTGATGGGATATACACCTGGTAGTGTGAGAGGCAAAAGATAAGATTGCTGGGGCCTTGATCAATATCTTCATGTCCTGTCTAGCCACAGGTAAGGTCTTAGAAGACTGGTGAGCAGCTACTGTTGTTGCATTATTCAAGAGGTGAAACAGGGATAATCCTTGACACTATAGATTCAAGCTGAATAACATGAGAAAATCTGCAGATGCTGGAAATCCAAAGTAACACACAAAATGCTGGAGGAACTCAGCAGACCAGGCAGCTTCTATGGAAAAGGATAAACAGTCAATGTTTCAGGCTGAGACCCTTCAAGACTAGCAAGATCACTAACAGCACTGGTGAGCAGAGGGACTTCAGGGTTCAAGTTCGTAGCACTGTGAAATAGGCTGCACAGGGTGATAAGGCACTGGAGAAGCTGAGCACTGTGATCAGGAGTCACAAAACAGTGCACCCTGATGCCTTTGAGCATGTGCAGGATTTTAACAGGTCAGCTTGAAGAAGCCTTTGCCTAACTGCCAACAACATATCACCTGTGGAACCAGAGGAGCCAACACACTTGACCACTGTTACACCACATCACCATCAAAAACACTTACCCATGCCCACGTTGGAAAGTCTGATCACTTATACTACCAAGCCCGACGGAACCATTTCCACTGACAGAGTACTGATATATTAAAACCAGTCGCTGAGGCAGATGGGGCTCATCGGTCGTGGTTAGCAGTACATTTAAAAGGAAATCTCTGATTTCAAGTCCCTGCTGCTTTGCAGCTATATCCACTCATGGAGAAGGCTTCAGGAGTAAACCCCAAGGAAAATCCAGACGTAGTCCTCAAGGCAGTCCTACATTGAGTTAGACATGGTTTGGCAACTCCTGCGACGCCATTGGTGCCAAACTGTATGGTCTCTGCTGTGGCTTTGAATTCGACAACTGCGTGGAGATGGGGAGCCTGCTATCTGGGAACAATATTACACTGACCTGGCTTGCATATCAACTGATGGTGCTGTATCAACAACGTCAATAGATAGGATGCACCATCCACGGTGGACACGGACCCCGCCCCTGAGATAGATAAATATTTGGAAGATCAAAGATTTGAGGTTGATGGGAACTGGCTCAGAAGAGTAATTGAAGCCAGTGTAGGCAGACATGATAATGTTGAATGCTTGGGCTGAGTGGTTCGTTGTATGTCTCCCCCATTAATCACAGGGCAACTACTCACTATTACTTCAGGGATGACATCTAGTCCACTCACTCCCGACCTCCAGCAACACCCCATCCCCGCGTTTGCCAGCCTCTCACCCTGCTAGACCCGCTCATCAGCCCCCGACGGGCTCCCGTCCGACAGGCTCACCGACCCCTGCGCACCAGCGCCCGCGGCTTCTGTTAGTCAGGCCCACCGACCCCTGCGGATCAACCCCCTCCCCCCCCACGGGCTCCCATCCGACAGGCTCACCCACCCCTGCGGATCAACCCCCCCCCCATGGGCTCCCGTCCGTCAGGCCCACCGACCCCTGCTGATCAACCACCCCCATGGGCTCCCGTCCGTCAGCCGCCCCCTCCCCACGGCCTCCCGTCCGTCAGGCTCACCGACCCCTGCGGATCAACCCCCCCCCCCATGGGCTCCCGTCCGTCAGGCTCACCCACCCCTGCGGATCAACCCACCCCCACGGGCTCCCGTCCGTCAGGCTCACCGACCCCTGCGGATCAACCCCCCCCCCCACGGGCTCCCGTCCGTCAGGCTCACCCACCCCTGCGGATCAACCCCCCCCCCCACGGGCTCCCGTCCGTCAGGCTCACCGACCCCTGCGGATTAACCCCCCCCCCCACGGGCTCCCGCCCGTCAGGCTCACCCACCCCTGTGGATCAACCCCCCCCCCACGGGCTCCCGTCCGTCAGGCTCACCGACCCCTGCGGATCAACCCCCCCCCCAATGGGCTCCCGTCCGTCAGGCTCACCCACCCCTGCGGATCAACACCCCCCCGCACGGGCTCCCGTCCGTCAGGCTCACCCACCCCTGCGGATCAACCCCCACCCCCACGGGCTCCCGTCCGTCAGGCTCACCGACCCCTGCGGATCAACCCCCCCCCCACGGGCTCCCGTCCGTCAGGCTCACCGACCCCTGCGGATCAACCCCCCCCCACGGGCTCCCATCCGTCAGGCTCACCCACCCCTGCGGATCAACCCCCCCCCACCAATGGGCTCCCGTCTGTCAGGCTCACCCACCCCTGCGGATCAACCCCCCCCCCCACGGGCTCCCGTCCGTCAGGCTCACCGACCCCTGCGGATCAACCCCCCCCCCCACGGGCTCCCGTCCGTCAGGCTCACCCACCCCTGCGGATCAACCCCCCCCCCCCCACGGGCTCCCGTCCGTCAGGCTCACCCACCCCTGCGGATCAACCCCCCCCCCACGGGCTCCCGTCCGTCAGGCTCACCCACCCCTGCGGATCAACCCCCCCCCCCCAATGGGCTCCCGTCCGTCAGGCTCACCCACCCCTGCGGATCAACCCCCCCCCCCCCCCAATGGGCTCCCGTCCGTCAGGCTCACCCACCCCTGCGGATCAACCCCCCCCCACCACGGGCTCCCGTCCGTCAGGCTCACCGACCCCTGCGGATCAACCCCCCCCACCACGGGCTCCCGTCCGTCAGGCTCACCCACCCCTGCGGATCAACCCCCACCCCCACGGGCTCCCGTCCGTCAGGCTCACCCACCCCTGCGGATCAACCCCCCCCCCCACGGGCTCCCGTCCGTCAGGCTCACCCACCCCTGCGGATCAACCCCCCCCCACCAATGGGCTCCAGTCCGTCAGGCTCACCCACCCCTGCGGATCAACCCCCCCCCCCCCACGGGCTCCCGTCCGTCAGGCTCACCGACCCCTGCGGATCAACCCCCCCCCCCCATGGGCTCCCGTCCGTCAGGCTCACCCACCCCTGCGGATCAACCCCCCCCCCCCCACGGGCTCCCGTCCGTCAGGCTCACCCACCCCTGCGGATCAACCCCCCCCCCCACGGGCTCCCGTCCGTCAGGCTCACCCACCCCTGCGGATCAACCCCCCCCCCCAATGGGCTCCCGTCCGTCAGGCTCACCCACCCCTGCGGATCAACCCCCCCCCACCACGGGCTCCCGTCCGTCAGGCTCACCCACCCCTGCGGATCAACCCCCCCCCACCACGGGCTCCCGTCCGTCAGGCTCACCCACCCCTGCGGATCAACCCCCCCCCCCATGGGCTCCCGTCCGTCAGGCTCACCCACCCCTGTGGATCAACCCCCCCCCCCCACGGGCTCCCGTCCGTCAGGCTCACCCACCCCTGCGGATCAACCCCCTCCCCCATGGGCTCCCGTCCGTCAGGCTCACCCACCCCTGCGGATCAACCCCCCCCCACCACGGGCTCCCGTCCGTCAGGCTCACCGACCCCTGCGGATCAACCCCCCCCCACCACGGGCTCCCGTCCGTCAGGCTCACCGACCCCTGCGGATCAACCCCCCCCCCAATGGGCTCCCGTCCGTCAGGCTCACCCACCCCTGCGGATCAACCCCCCCCCCCACGGGCTCCCGTCCGTCAGGCTCACCCACCCCTGCGGATCAACCCCCCCCCCCCACGGGCTCCCGTCCGTCAGGCTCACCCACCCCTGCGGATCAACCCCCACCCCCACGGGCTCCCGTCCGTCAGGCTCACCCACCCCTGCGGATCAACCCCCCCCCCCCCACGGGCTCCCGTCCGTCAGGCTCACCCACCCCTGCGGATCAACCCCCCCCCCCCCACGGGCTCCCGTCCGTCAGGCTCACCGACCCCTGCGGATCAACCCCCCCCCCCCACGGGCTCCCGTCCGTCAGGCTCACCGACCCCTGTGGATCAACCCCCCCCCCCCCAATGGGCTCCCGTCCGTCAGGCTCACCCACCCCTGCGGATCAACCCCCACCCCCACGGGCTCCCGTCCGTCAGGCTCACCCACCCCTGCGGATCAACCCCCCCCCCACGGGCTCCCGTCCGTCAGGCTCACCCACCCCTGCGGATCAACCCCCACCCCCACGGGCTCCCGTCCGTCAGGCTCACCCACCCCTGCGGATCAACCCCCCCCCCCATGGGCTCCCGTCCGTCGGGCTCACCCACTCCTGCGGATCAACCCCCACCCCCACGGGCCCCCGTCCGTCAGGCTCACCGACCCATGTGGATCAACCCCCCCCAAACATGGGCTCCCGTCCGTCAGGCTCACCCACCCCTGCGGATCAACCCCCCCCCCCCAATGGGCTCCCGTCCGTCAGGCTCACCCACCCCTGCGGATCAACCCCCACCCCCACGGGCTCCCGTCCGTCAGGCTCACCCACCCCTGCGGATCAACCCCCCCCCCACGGGCTCCCGTCCGTCAGGCTCACCCACCCCTGCGGATCAACCCCCCCCCCCACGGGCTCCCGTCCGTCAGGCTCACCGACCCCTGTGGATCAACCCCCACCCCCATGGGCTCCCGTCCGTCAGGCTCACCCACCCCTGCGGATCAACCCCCCCCCCCCCACGGGCTCCCGTCCGTCAGGCTCACCGACCCCTGCGGATCAACCCCCCCCCCCCACGGGCTCCCGTCCGTCAGGCTCACCGACCCCTGCGGATCAACCCCCCCCCACCACGGGCTCCCGTCCGTCAGGCTCACCCACCCCTGCGGATCAACCCCCCCCCCCCCCACGGGCTCCCGTCCGTCAGGCTCACCGACCCCTGTGGATCAACCCCCCCCCCCCCCCATGGGCTCCCGTCCGTCAGGCTCACCCACCCCTGCGGATCAACCCCCCCCCACCACGGGCTCCCGTCCGTCAGGCTCACCGACCCCTGCGGATCAACCCCCCCCCCCCATGGGCTCCCGTCCGTCAGGCTCACCCACCCCTGCGGATCAACCCCCCCCCAATGGGCTCCCGTCCGTCAGGCTCACCGACCCCTGCGGATCAACCCCCCCCCCCCCACGGGCTCCCGTCCGTCAGGCTCACCCACCCCTGCGGATCAACCCCCCCCCCACGGGCTCCCGTCCGTCAGGCTCACCCACCCCTGCGGATCAACCCCCCCCACGGGCTCCCGTCCGTCAGGCTCACCCACCCCTGCGGATCAACCCCCCCCCCCCCACGGGCTCCCGTCCGTCAGGCTCACCCACCCCTCCGCGGCTGCCGTCCGACAATCTCTCCGCTGGTCCCCCGCCCGCTCGCTCCCGCCGCGCGCTCCCTTCCCCAAGGCCCCCGCGCGCTCCTGTCCGTCAGGCCGACCAGCTGCCCAGTTCGCGCGCACTCTCTGCACGAGCTTTCAACTTGTTGGTCAGCTGACATGCAAGTGTCCAATGGGATGGGACCGATGGCCGCGCCGAGTTCCCGGCACGGTTTCTGACGACTTTGCGAGGCTGACGGGGCTAGCGCCGAAGACAAAGGAGCGGTCGGTATCCGTATCGGAAGCGGGTGGCCTGGTGACCGGTGGGCGATGTGCGGCCCTACGGTTAGCGTGGGGAAGGAGGAGGGTAATGGATGGAGGGGGCGGGGTCCTAGATCAGCTGACTCGGTGTGACCAATGAACGACGGGTAATGGCGGCCCTGCCCGGCTCGCTCTCGCTCGCTGCTGCCTCGGGCCCGGCCTCGCGCTGCTCGCCGTTACCCTGGTTACTCGGCCCGGCCCGGCCCGCCGCCCGCAGGTGAGTTGGTCGCCGCTGGGCAGTTCAGGAGTTTGTGGGAGGAGAGGGAAAGCCGGTCGGCTTGCCGGGGCAGTCAGTGCAGTAGGGTCGCCTATTACGCCCCTTCCTTCCCTCTGCCCGCCTGCACCCGCTCGCAAGCCACAGGCCTCAGGCCCGGGCCCAATACTGGCGCTACAGGCCCGGGCCCACTGTCTGGCTGCCCTGGGTTGGAAGAAGTGGGGCCGAGGGTCCCGGCCTCGGGTGCATAAGATGCCGACCTTCCACTCGGGTCTGGGAATGGTCCCTGGTCCAGAACCCATCATTGGCCTGCAGGGTCTGACACTGCCGGTGGCTGCTCCCTCTGTCCGGGGGAAGAGAAGTCCAGGCAGTTCACACATGGACTGGGGCTGGTGGGTCGCAAGTACTGGGGTGGCCAGATAATCCCAGAATAGAAACAGATCCTCTCCTGTTGAACTGCCTCCTTTAAAAACAAGCAGAGCTACACGGACGTGCAATGAATTCAGAGTTTGCAAGGTGTGAAATTAGGCTTCCATGTAACAAGTCCCGAGTTGGCATCAACCTGTGCCTGATCATCCCATTCAAACAAGGTCGAAATACTCTCAGTACTCGGGATATTAGATGGTGTATGGAAGACGGAGGTATGGGTTTGGGAGAGGAGGAATATCTGTGAGAAGAATGAACAAGAAAAGCTTTCTACGTCCTATAGCTTAATTCTTCTCACTCAGTTTACAAATTTTATTTGCACCATTCAATATAAATGATAGATATGAGCATAGTGAAAGTGAATGCGGTGATTGCGAAATGAGCCGTAACTCTACTGAATATTTGAAGACTTTTTTAGTTTCTTATTATAACCAGAAAGAGTGGATGAAAAGCGCATGGAATTGCCAATAATTAAAGCAAGGAAGACTTTTACTGTAGTGGCCTCAAGTAAATGTAGTTATATTGGAACGTCTTTAGAATCTGGAAGTGAATGATCATGGCTGTGTTGTCCTGTAGGTTTATCTCTGAAATGCTTGGCAATGCGGACCATACTGGAGACATTAAACTTAAAGATTGTTTTTATTAGTAAAATATTTGTTAGGCTTCTCTGTACTTTCTCAGGCTGTTTTGAAACTTATCCCTTTGGTAACTTTGTTGTCACATGGTTAATGGACCCATCTGTTTTGTACTGTACTAGCTAGTATTTGACCAGGTAAGTCTTGTCCAGTTTTCTCAGTAGGTAAATGTGCACCTTGATGTGTTGTGGAAGCCGTCTTGGTCCCAGATTCCATTTCTCATCTGCACGAGAGGAATTGCTATAGAATCCATCCTATAACATTGTGATGTAGTTAGTTAAACCTGTCACCCCTACTGGGGCATGGTCTGGCAACAGAAGCTCGTCACGGTTCTCTATCTGGGTCAGTCTGGTGGCAGTCCTGCATGAGAAAAGGCTTCTGTGGACAAGAGCCCCACCACATGACATCATGTGTCTTCTAGCTGACGATCCTTCCTCTCCCAGGGATGAGGAGTTAATGCTGAGGTTTCTGCTTTTAATGGGATGGAGTTGCTTGCCCTATGCCCAGCCCTGCTTTCTCAGCCAGTCTTGGGACTGACCATGGTGGAGTTTTGTCATGTAGTTAAGTTTATCTCTGACTTGCTTGACAATGGGGACCAGACTGGAGGCATCAAGCTTAATGACACACACAACATGCTGGAGAAACTCAGCAGGCCAGGCTGCACTATGGAAAAAAAAACTACAGTCGACGTTTCATGCCAAGACTCTTCAGTAAGACTGGAGAAAAAATGCTGAGGAATAGATCTAAAAGGTGAGGAGAGAGAACCACCAGATGTTAGGTGAAACTAGATGGGGAGGGGAAGTAAGGAGCTGGGAAGTTGATTGGTGAAAGAGACAGAAGGCCATGGAAGAAAGGAAAAGGAGGGAAGAGCACCGGAGGGAGGGGATAGGTGGGCAAGGAGATAAGATGAGAGAGGGAGAAAGGGGATGGGAAATGAAGGGGGGTGCAGTTGGGGGACATTACTGGAAATTTGAGAAATGGATTTTCATGCCATCAGGTTGGAGGCTACCCAAACAGAATATAAGGTGGTGTTCCTCCAACCTAAGTGTGGCCTCATCATGGAGGAGGCCATGGTTGGACATATCAAAATGATATCAAGCTTAAGATTGTTTTAGTTAGTAAAATGCTTGAAACATTTGTTGGGCTTCCTTGCACTTGAATGAGAGAATGAGGCCCCAATAAAACATCCGTGTGGCCTGTCAGCTGGTTTGAAAAGAAGCAGTTGGTCCGGACACAAGACGATGACTTGGACCTGTGAGAGGGAGCAACAAGGGAAGTTAGGGTGGGCAAACTCCACTGTGCAGAAAAACCCTCATCCAGATAGGTGACATAATAATTAGATTGTCGTGATAAAGGTTTTAAAATATATGCCAGTAATGATTCTGTTGAAAATCATCCAAGGGATTTAAAATTCCATTCCATGTTTATTTACAGTTTTGTTTTAAAATTGCCTTTGCTTTCCCACTGACCCACTTCTGCTTGCCTCCAGGCCTACACCTCTTTACCACGCTCTAGGCTTGTTTCTCTTTCTTTCATATTTGGCCATTGCCGCCAAGGACAATGTTTGTTGTCCATCTTGTTGCCTCTGAGGACGTGCTGCAATTCTGATGAAGGTATACCACAGCCCATCACTCCTACTGGGGCAACGGCTGCTGAGAGCTTGCCAGAGTTCTCTGTCGTAGGTCAGTCTTTCATATTGTCCCCAGGTGTAGCCCGGCTTTGAAGATCCTCCCTCTCCCAGCGATAAGGTCTATGGAACTTCTGTTGATGTCCCTGTAGCTCTGGGGTTTTATGGGATGAGTTTTCTAACCCCTTGCTCAACCCTCTTCCTTTCGCTGCCGGGCCCGGGACTGTCCATGACAGAATTAATTCCCGCAGTGCCGTTCGGGAATTCCGATGAAGGGATTCCCTTGGCACGCTTTGAGAATTCTGAAGAAGGATTCCCACAGTGCCTTTGGGAGGGGATCGCTGTTATTTACCAATTACAGGAATGGAGATTGATGGTTGTGGGATAATTGCTCTAAGGAAACGGACAAATAGAGTAGAGCTTGTCGCCAGAGCCTGGTTGTCCAACCAAAACCCATTGGGATCCAAATACGTGCACCATTTTCAAATCATAGTCATAGTCATACTTTATTGATCCCAGGGGGAAATTGGTTTTCGTTACAGTTGCACCACAAATAATAAATAGTAATAGAACCATAAATAGTTAAATAGTAATATGTAAATTATGCCAGGAAATAAGTCCAGGACCAGCTTATTGGCTCAGGGTGTCTGACCCTCCAAGGGAGGAGTTGTAAAGTTTGATGGCCACAAGCAGGAATGACTTCCTATGACGCTGTGTTGCATCTCGGAGGAATGAGTCTCTGGCTGAATGTACTCCTGTGCCCACCCAGTACATTATGTAGTGGATGGGAGACATTGACCAAGATGGCATGCAACTTACACAGCATCCTCTTTTCAGACACCACCGTCAGAGAGTCCAGTTCCATCCCCACAACATCACTGACCTTACGAATAAGTTCGTTGATTCTGTTGGTGTCTGCTACCCTCAGCCTGCTGCCCCAGCACACAACAGCAAACATGATGGTACTGGCCACCACAGACTCGTAGAACATCCTCAGCATCGTCTGGCAGATGTTAAAGGACCTCCGTCTCCTCAGGAAATAGAGACGGCTATCAACTATTAAATACTAAAATCTCTGAGCTCTGATTAGATAGGCCTGCGTCAGGCCTTTATAAATAAATGCACTAAGGCTCAGCACACTAGGGCTGACCCCCTGCAAACAGCCAGAAGTATGCAGGTCGCAAATGAAATGGTTCTTGTTTGGTATGCAGCGCTTCACTGCTGAATCTGGCTAGTGGGCCTGGTTCTCTTGCCACTATTCAGGGCCCCAAACAGTACTTCCGAGTGAGGCAACACTTCACTTGTGAGTCTGTTGGGGTCATCTATTGCATCCGGTGCTCCCGGTGCGGCCTCCTCTACATCGGTGAAACCTGACGCAGATTGGGGGACCGCTTCGTCGAGCACCTCCGCTCTGTCCGCCACAACAGACAGGATCTCCCGGTGGCCACCCACTTCAACTCTGCTTCCCACTCCCATTCAGATATGTCCATACATGGCCTCCTCTACTGCCATGATGAGGCTAAACTCAGGTTGGAGGAGCAACACCTCATATACCGTCTCGGTAGCCTCCAGCCCCTTGTATGAACATAGAATTCTCCAACTTACGGTAATTCCCTCCCCTTCTCCTATCCCTATGTCACCCTGCCCCCTCCCCCAGCTGCCTACCACCTCCGTCATGTTTCCACCTCCTACTACCCATTGTGTTTTCCCCTATTCCTTCTTCACCTTTCCTGCCTATCACCTCCCTGCCTCCCCTCTCCCACCCCTTTATCTTCCCCCTTACTGGTTTTTCACCTGGAACCTACCAACCTTCTCCTTCCCACCCTCCCCCCACCTTCTTTATAGGGCCTCTGCCCCTTCCCCCTATAGTTCTGATGAAGGGTTCCGGCCCGAAACGTCGACCAATCTTTTCCACGGATGCTGCCCGACCTGCTGAGTTCCTCCAGCGTGTTGTGAGTGTTGCTTTGACCCCAGCATCTGCAGATTATTTTGTGTTCAAATTTAAACAAGCTCTCTGGCTTGGGTTGATAGATGGCCCTGCCAAGCAGATAGCTATTTGACTGAATAGTTGTACATGCAGACTGTAAGAACAGAGGAAAATAGCAGGAGCAGGCCACTTGGCCAATTAAGACTGACCCACTGTTCACTATGATCATTGCTCTAGATCTCGTCTCTTTTGTACCAGTTCCCCTTGGGCTTCAATTCCAGATATTTCAAGGATTAATCTGCCTCCTCTTTAAGTCCTCCCACTACAGGAAAGCTGCATCCATCATCAAGGACCATCACTACCCAGGCCACGTTCTCCTCTTGCTGCTACCATCTGGAAGTAGGTATAGGAGCCTCAGGACTCACCACTTTTCAGGCTCAGGAAGAGTTATATCCCTGATCCAGAGTGGATAATCTTATCACTGTACTGTTTCTACAACATATGGACTCGCTTTCAAGGATCCTTCATCTCATCTTCTTGACATTTATTGCTTATTTATTCATTATTCTTCTTTCTTTTGTATTTGCACAGGTTTTTTTTGCACACTGGTTGTTCTGTTGGGTGCAGTCTTTCATTGATTCTATTGTAGTTATTGGAAACATTTCAATATCTATCCTGTCACGACCCCTCAGGTCATTCCTCAAACTTCTGAAACACCAGACAATATAGATTCCATTTCTTGAACCATCAACCATCTCATCCTAGGAATTAGCCGGATGATTTGTTTTTGGACCTCCTCCAATGTTATTGTATCCTTTCTTAAATAAGGGGATCAAAATTACACAATACTCCAGGGTTTGTCACTACTATGTTACCTTAATTGTAAACAGAACTCCAACCACCTTGCAATGAAGGCCATTTGAACGTGGATGGTCACAAACAAGAGAAAATCTGCAGATGCCAGAAATCCAAGCAACACACACAAAATCAACAGGCCAGGCAGCGTCTATGGAAAGAAGTACAGTCAAAGCTTCAAGCCGAGACCCTTCAGTCTGTTGAGTTCCTCCAGCATTTTGTGTGTGAACGTAGTGGTACAGCACTAGAATAGGCCCTTCAGCCCATCATGTCTGTGCTGAGCATGATGCCAAAGTAAATCACCTCTGCCTGCATGTCATCCTTACCCCTCCATTCCCTGCATACTCACATGCCCATGTAAAAGCCTTTTGAATGCCACAGTCTGCTTCCTAGTACGTCAACAGCAAACTTGCGTTCTTCGCCATCTTCCAAGTCATTAAAATAAACCATAAATAACTGAGGGTCGAGAGCTGGATGTCTCAACGTCTCTTCCATCCATCAGAGATATTTGTCAGGAGTGCTGCGTATGCAGTGCCCGTAATATTGTCAATGATCCCTCCCATTTCTCCCACAATCAGGCAGGAGGTACAGTTGAGGTAGGACATGGATTGTTGGGATGAGAAACAGCTTCTTCCCGCAGGCTGTAAGATGACTGAGCTCCTGTCACCACCCAGGTCTCATGTATGAAGCACCAGTAGTGTTATACTGTTTACTTTTTAACTGGTGTCATAAATGCATCTTATTTGAAACTTTATTTGTAGTAACATTACTTTGTATTTTGTGTAAGTTATATGTACTATGTTGTGCACCTTGGTCCAGAGGAATATTATGTTTTAGTGGTGTACATGTGTACAGTTGTATGTGAGTTATATGTATTGTTTGTACACCTTGGTCCGGAAGAACATTGTTTTGTTTGGTGTATACACCCTATCCTTGTTATATGCGTCTTCAGACAATGCGGATTCACAGTTATGCGTTGAACCTATTTCTACCAATTTCTCCTTATATGCATCCAAAACTCACAGTTATGCGAGGCTGTTGGGATGAGAAGCACTGCTTTCCCGCCAATACAAGTCATATGCGCAGGCCGCAGTCTCACTCCTGCCAGTCTCGCATTGGTTTTGGCAGCGTGTGGATGTGCGGTCTTGCGCTCTTAAACTTTTGTGATTATTTACGGTGTACTGATTTTGTGCTTGAAATATTTAACTATGCCTCCTGAGTGTCCTATGTCAAATCCCGGGCTATCGGCCAAGCAGCAGAGAACCGCTTTAACACTTGAAAAAAAGTTGGAAATTATAAGCAGGGCCACGTCAGGTGAAAACACAGCTCTGGGACGCTACTTCGGCCTGGGTGAGTCCACAATCAGAAACATAAAGAAAGATACTGAGAAAATAAAAAGTGCAGTGATTGATTCATCACAAGTGTCTTCAAAGATTGTTACCAAAGTGCGTAACCTGATTATGACAAAAATGGAGAAAATGTTGAGCTTGTACATTGAGCATGAAACAAAGAAAAAAAACGACACTTAGTTCCGATCATCTTCGTGTGAAAGCTTTGGAAATTTATGGTCGCCTTTGTTCAGTGGCTAGTGAGGAAGTGTTAAGTGATATTGTTAGCTTTAATGCAAGTAGGGGATGGTTTTCTAAGTTTGTTAATTGTCACAGGCTTCATAACTTAGCTGTGCTTGGTGAGCAAGCTGGTGCTGACCACGAAGCTGCTGAATGCTACCCTTTGCAGTTGGGGGCTATGATAGCTAAGTTAAGGCCAATTTATACTTCTGCGTAGAATCTATGCTGTAGCCTGATGCGCACTTCCCCAATAATGTAACTATGCATTGCGGCCACGCAGACCGCAACAATTGTGATTGGTCGGCTTGGTGGCATCCCTTGGAGATGATGAACCAAGTCGTCAAATCTACCTGCCGACATCAGAAAATATTTGAAGTGCATTTCCTCTTCCATGTCTCTTAGTGGCTGGACAAGCACAAAAAATTCACCCTCCTTCTGCCTCAACCCGTTCAATGGTCGTACACACCATCTCCGACGTCCTCTCTCTTTTCTACGTTGCAGTAATTTCAGTAAAAGTAACTCTTGTTCAGCATTGATTAGGTCCAACTCCAACATGGTGTGCTCAGTTTCAGTCGCCACTGTTTGAAGTATGCAAAGAAACTCAACACAGTGGCATAGAAACCCAACTAGCGTTTTGGCGGTGAATTGCAGAGCGACGCAGACACACCAACACACAAGTATAAATGCTCACAACAGTGTAGGCTACGGCGTAGAGCCTACGCAGAAGTATAAATCAGCCTTTAAGCATCACACCAAAGCAGGTGTTTAATGCAGGCGAGACCGGGCTTTTTTGGAAGCGTATGCCGAAATGCACTTACATAAGTAAGGATGAAAAGATTGTGTCAGGTTTCAAGGCAGCAAAGGATAGGTTGACTCTGCTTATGTGTTCCAATGCGGAAGAAGACTGTAAGATGAAGCCTGTCTTAGTTTACCATTCACTAAACCCCCATGCTCTTAAGGATTTGAGTAAGAATATGCTTCCTGTCCACTGGGCAGCTAACAAGAAAGCATGGGTCACTGGTCAAATCTTTGAAGATTGGTTTGCTAATCATTTTGCTACTGCCGGGAACAGATGAGCTTCTGCGTTTAACTCAGACTGAAAGTGATAACAACGATGAAGAAGAAAGTGTCGAGTTGCAGGTGAAGGATTTTACAGTGAAGCAATTGGCAGAATTTTTTAAGGCTGCGGAACACTTGGCACACATGGCGGTGGACATGGACCCAAGTTTAGAACGGAGTCAGCATTTCAGTTGTTCCTTGCAGTCAATCCTTCTTCCCTACAAGCAAATTTATGCTGAAAAACAAAATGCTGCCAAGCAAACAACCCTCACCACTTTCTTCAAACCGGTGTCATCTCCTGCTGCCGGCAGTACTGAGAGTTCTGTGAGTCTTCCTTCACCCCTTGCTGTCCTTGATGATCCTGACGACACAGAACCATCCACCTCATCCATGTAAAGTTGCTCAACACCACAACCACCACTCATCTCCCGGAGCCAACACACCTGCCACTGTTGGTGAGTACTGTACACCCTAGTATGTTTTCTATGATTTATTACATTGAATATTACCTTAAATTGATCAAATATAATACGAATGTTGCCCTGTGGTACTGCTTTTGTGTCATATTGGTATGAAAGTGTGAATAAGTTACAGGTAAAACATATTTAGGAAGCCCTCCAGAATGCACCCCTATTTTCTCTATTTAAATAATTATTCACATTATGCGTTTTCCATACTATGCGTCAACTGCGAGGAATGTGTCCCCCGCATATAACGAGGATAGGGTGTACATGTGTACAATTGTATGTGAATTATATGTACTGTGTTGTGCTCCTTGGTCCAGAGGAAAGTTGTTTCGCTTGGTGGTACACGTGTGTAGAGTTGTATGAGTTGTATGTACGGTGTTATGCACCTTGGTCTGGAGGAACATTGTTTTGTTTGGTGGTATATATGTTTGCGGTTGAATAACAATAAACTGAAGTTGAACTTGAGGCAATCCACTAGCTAAATCCTTCCAGCCTGAAAAAGATTTAAAATATAGGAGCAGAAGTAGGCCATTTGGTCCATCAACACTGCTCTGCCATTTCATCATGGCTGATTCATTTTCCCCCTCAGACCCAATCTCCTGCCTTCTCCCCATATTCCTTCATGCCCTGACCAATCAAGGATCTGTCAACCTCTGCCTTAAGACTTGGCCTCCTTTTTTCTGTGCAGTAACTGATCTTCAATCCATGCTAACACACTTCCTCTGACATCACAAGCAAAAGCACTGAGTGAACCAACCTATGTCAGATTTTGTGTGGGGTGTAAGTTTGATAGAATATGGTTATCTGTGATGCTGCACAGTCACCGTGTTAACATTTTGTTAAAGAATCCATGGAAGCCTAGTGCTGAATGGAGAGAACCTTAAAAATTATGATCAAGCATAAAGTCAGAAAGTCCTATAGCATGGAAACAGGTCCTTTAGCCCAGCTGGTCTATACTGACCAGGATGCCATTTCAGTCACCAGTGTTTCTCCCATAACATTATGAACCAGGGGTTCCCAACCTTTTTTCCGGTCTTAGACCCCCTACTATTAGCTGAAGTGTCTGTGGACTCCAGGTATGGAACCCCTGTTCTAAACCTTTCCTATCCAATTTCTGACAGTTCTTTGTATATACTCAACAGCCTTTTTGTTTTAAATACATTAATTCATTCTGTCTCCACCATCCTTGAGTGCAATACCTACTCCTGAGGTTTTACTTGCATCTCTATTGTATTCCTTGGCCAGTATTTCAAATGTCCAAAATGAGGTTTATTTTCCAATGCACAAGAACGTATTTGTGCATGTGCAATAAAAAAAATTGCAGCAGCGTCATAAGTATCAAATAAGCAACATTCACAAGATGAACATAAATTAATCATAAATGATACATGAAAGAACCCCGAACAAAGTCCATTTTTCATAAAATGTGATTGGAGTAGTCATTGGTTACTCAACTGTAGCAATTGGGGTTTTGCAGGTTGGTTCAGGAACTATCGTTGAAGGGAAGTAGCTGGTCACAAACCTGGTGGTGTGGGAATTCATGTTTCAATACCTCCCTCCTGATGGTACCTTCAAAACAATGGCCCTGGACCTTGCAAAGCTTTGCTCTATTTATCAAATCTCTCACCCTCCTTTACCTTCAATCCTATAGCTTCTCTGCCCTATTGCTAAAACCATTTGACGGAGAAACGGTTTGATTGATCTTTTCTGCACTGTTTAGAAGCACCCTAAAGTAAATCAGCCGGAATTGGATGCGCTACTGTCTATTTATTTATTTAGAGATACAGCAAGGAACAAGCCCTTCTGTGCCTATGAACTATGTTGCCTAGCCACTCACCCATTTAACCCTAGTACAACCACAGGACAATTTACAATTACCAATTTACCTACTAACCATTATGTCTTTGGACTGTAGGAGGATACCGGAACACCCAGAGGAAACGCACATTGTCATGGGGAGAACGTACAAACTCCCTACAGCAGAGGTCCCCAACCTTCTGTGCACCGCGGACCGGTTTAATATTGATGATATTCTTGCAGACTGGCTGGCGGGGGAGGGGGGGGTTGGTGTTCAAGTTCAACAGTGCGTGACAGGGAATGAGGAAGGGTGCAGCTAACTTGTATTGTTTCCGTGCGGCCCGGTAGCACATGCTCACGGCCCGGTGGTTGGGAACAACTGCCCTGCAGCACCGGAACTGAACTCCCACCTCTGATGCCCCAAGCAGTAATGGTGTCTGTAACCTCTACAGTATTCTATCAGTGCCTCTAATTTTGAATCACAGGATCCTATCTGGTATTACCATTTGCTGGGCTAGGTGTACATGTCCTAGTTGGTCGTGGAAGAATGGCTTTTCAAAACCTTTGCCAGATTGAGTCTGAATAGCACAATGATAAAAATCTCCAAAACAAGTAGACAATATACTTAGCTTGTAAAGCAGCGTCTGGGAGACATAGTTAATGCTATTAACTATTGTTAAAATTATCAGTGGCTTGAAAAGTAAATTCTGTTTTTCCTTATATTCTATAATCCATTTTTTGATCACTTGCCAGTTTTCAATCAACTCTTTTGTTCTTTGTGTTCCTTCCCACTTTCTTAACTATTAAAACTTTGATCTATAACGTTCCCTAATTTGGAAGTTCATTGACCTAAAACGCTGACTCTTTCACATTGCCTAAATGCTGTCTGACCTATTTTTCTTGCAGATTTTCAGCATCTGCAGTATTTTGCTTTGGACCTTTATCATCATCCTTCTGATCTCAGTGACACTAATACTGTTACCTTATTTGCAATTTAAATTCAAATGTTTAACATCTACATGTGGAATAATTCAGTAACATTGATCTGGCTGGTGAAATTTGTATTGGCATTTATTTTTTTGGTTTTGCTTTGTAGTTTCCAATGTGGATACATTTATAAATGTGCTGAAACAAATTGTGAATAAATGGCCATTGTATGTTCAGACACCTGAGTAATTACGAAGCAATTTACTGAAATTCAAGCTCATTTAAAAATTGGGATATGGACATTGTTTTAAAATATTTGAGGTGGTAGCTCACTTATTTATCGAGATTTATTTGGAGATGGGCCCTTCTGGCCCATCGAGCCTGCGTCACCCAATATACCCATGTGCCCAAGTAACCTACTAACCTGTACGTCTTTGGAATGTGGGAGTAAACCAGAGCACCTGAAGGAAACCCATGTGGTCACGGAGAATGTGCAAGCTCCTTATAGATGATGCTGGCATTGAACCTGGGTACTGTAATAGTGTTACAGTAATCACTGCACTACCATACTGCCCCACAAGCAGAAGACGATTCCATGATATTGATAGAGTTGCAAGAACCTTTGATACAATATACAGTCGACCTTCACTAATCCGACTACCTGTAATCCGGTTCCTTCGTTAATCCAGCACTGATTATGCTTAATGTCATCCTTCTGTAATTTGGCATTTTCACTAATCCGGCACTCCTCAGGTCCCAATGGTGCTGGATTAGTGAAGGTCAACCTGTATCAGTTATTTGAAACATTGCATGTTATACCTTGGTTACTAAAACTTTCTCATGGGATAGCTATATCTATTTAGGGGTATCTTCCCCCTTCCTTTCCAGTTATGATTAAGGGTCTTGGCTTGGAATATTCACAGTTCATTTCTTTCCATAGATGCTGCATGACCTGCTGAGTTCTTCCAACCTTTTGTGTGTGTTAAACCTTTCTTATCCATGTGTCTGTCCAAATTTCTTTTAAACATTATAACTGTACTCATAACTACTATTTCATCTGGCAGCTTATTCCACATACTCACCACCTTCTGTAGAAAAGTTGCCCTTTGAGTCTCCTTTAAATCTTTCCCCTCTTGCCATAAACCTATGCCCTTTAATTTTAAATTCCTCTATTTTGTGGGGGCGGGGGGGGGGGGTGCGGAATCTGACCGGGTGCCTTAGAATCAGAATCGGGTTTATTATCACCAGCATGTGTCATGAAATTTGTTAACTTAGCAGCTGCAGTTCAATGCAATACATAATATAAAAGAAAAAAAATCAATCAATTACAGTATATGTATATTGAATAGATTAAAAATCATGCAAAAACGGAAATAATACGTATTAAAAAAAAGTGAGGTAGTGTTCACAGGTTCAATGTCCATTTAGGAATTGGATGACAGAGGAGAAGGAGCTGTTCCTGAATCACTGAGTGTGCGCCTTCTAGCTTCTGTACCTCCTACCTGATGGTGACAGTGAGAAAAGGACATGCCCTGGGTGCTGGAGGTCCTAACTAATGGACGCTGCCTTTCTGAGACACCACTCCTTGAGGATGTCCTGGGTACTTTATAGGTTAGTACCTAAGATGGAGCCGACTAGATTTACAACCCTCTGCAGCTTCTTTCAGTCCTGTGCAGTAGCAACCCCCCCCCCCAACTCCACTCATTGGTATATTTGCTCCTGTATGCCCTCTCATCACCATCTGAGATTCTACCAACAATGGTTTTATCATTAGCAAAATTATAAATGGTATTTGAGCTATGCCTAGCCACACAGTCATGGGTATAGAGAGAAAGTAGAGCAGTGAGCTAAGCACACACCCCTGAGGTGCACCAGTGTTGATTGTCAGCGAGGAGGAGATGTTATCACCAATCCGCACAGATTGCGGTCTTTCAGTTAAGAAGCTGAGGATCCAATTGCAGAGGGAGGTACGGAGGCCCAGGTTTTATAATTTATCAATCAGGATTGTTGGAATGATGGTGTTAAATGCTGAGCCATAGTCGATGAGGCGGGCTGGTGGCGCAGTGACATCAGTGCCGGACTCTGGAGCGAAGGTTCCCAAGTTCTGTAGTCAGGCCACTCCCGGCACGCTTTCCACCTGTGCCGGGTTGAGTGTTGAGCTCGCAGCTCGGCCTCATTAAAAAAAAAAAAAGACTGCGCTGTGTGAAGGACATGGGGGACCACTCACAGAATCTTTCCTGCAGGACAACCACTTGAAAAAAAAAGTGGTCGCTGAGGCTCTGGCAGAGCATGGCACACAAAAAAAAATAGTCGATGAACAGCATCCTGTCGTAGGTGTTTGTATTGTCCAGGTGGTCTAAGGCTATGTGAAGAGTCATTAAGATTGCGTCTGCCGTTAACCTATTGTGGTGATAGGCAAATTGCAGTGGGTCCAGGTCCCTGTTAAGTCAGGAGTTCAGTCTGGTCATGAGCAACCTCTTAAAGCATTTCATCACAGTAGATGTGAGTGCTACTGGGCGATAGTCATTAAGGCAGCTCATGTTATTCTTCTTAGGCACTGGTATAGTTGTTGCCTTTTTGAAGCAAGTGGGAACTTCCGCCCATAGTAGGGAGAGGTTGAAAATGTCCTTGAATACTCCTGCCAGTTGGTTGGCACCAGTTTTCAGAGCCTTACCAGGTACGCCGTTGGGGCCTTCCGCTCTGCGAGGGTTCACTCTCTTTAAAGCTAACCTAACATCAGCGTCTGAGACAGAGTTCACAGGGTCACCAGGTGCAGCAGGGATCTTCACAGCTGCACTTATATTCTCCCTTTCAAAGCTGGCATAGAAGGCATTGAAAATTTGCAGATGACACAAAGCTGGATGGCAGTGTGAAATGTGAGGAGGATGTTATGAGAATGCAAGGTGACTTGGACAGGTTGGATGAGTGGGCAGATGCAGTTTAATGTGGATAAATGTGATGTTATCCACTTTGGTGGCAAGAACAGGAAGGCAGATTACTATCTGAATGGTGTCATGTTAAGTTAGGAAAAGGGGAAGTACAACGAGATCTAGGTGTCCTTGTTCATCAGTCACTGAAAGTAAGCATGCAGGTACAGCAGGCAGTGAAGAAAACTAATGGCATGCTGGCCTTCATAACAAGGAGAATTGAGTATAGGAGCAAAGAGGTCCTTCTGCAGTTGTACAGGGCCCTGGTGAGACCACAGCTGGAATATTGTGTACAGTTTTGGTCTTCAAATTTGAGGAAGGACATTCTAGCTATTGAGAGAGTGCAGCGTAGGTTCACGAGGTTAATTCCCGGGATGGCGGGACTGTCATATGTTGTAAGATTGGAGCGACTGGGGTTGTATACACTGGAATTTAGAAGGATGAGAGGGGATCTGATTGAAACATATAAGATTATTAAGGGATTGGACACGCTAGAGGCAGGAAACATGTTCCTGATGTTGGGGGAGTCCAGAACCAGAGGCCACAGTTTAAGAATAAGAGGTAGACAATTTAGAAAGGAGTTGAGGGAAAACTTTTTCACACAGAGGGTTGTGGTTCTGTGGAATGCTCTGCCTCAGAAGGCAGTAGAGGCCAATTTTCTGGATTCTTTCAAAAAAGAGATAGAGCTCTTAAGGATAGCAGAGTGAAAGGATATGGGGAGAAGGCAGGAAAAGGGTACTGATTGTGGGTGATCAGCCATGATCACAGTGAATGGTGGTGCTGGCTCGAAGGGCTGAATAGCCTACTCCTGCACCTATTGTCTATTGTTTAGTTCATCTGGTAGTGAAGCATGGCTGTCATTTATGCTATTGGGTTTTGCCATGTCAGAAGTAATGTCTTGCAAACCCTGCCAGAGTTGTCGTACATCTGATGTCGCCTCCAACCTCGTTTGAAATAGTTTCTTCGCCCTTGAAATAGCCCTCCGCAAGTCATATTTGGTTTTCTGGTACAGACTTAGGTCGCTAAACTTGAATACCACAGATCTAGCCTTCAGCATGTCCTGTTACATCCATGGCTTTTGGTTTGGGAATACATACCAAGTCTTTGTAGGCACACACTCATCTACACAGGTTTCAATGAAATCTGTAACAACTGCAGCATACGCATCTAGATTCGAAGATGAATCCCTGAATACAGTCCAGTCCATTGATTCAAAGCAGTCCTGTAGGTGCTCCTGTGCTTCCTTTGTCCAAACCTTCTTGGTCCTCATTACTGGTGCTCCAGCCTTCAGTCTCTGCTGATACTCAGGAAGTAGAAGTACAGCCAGGTGATCAGACTTAGTGAGGGTGTGGAATAGCACGGAAGGCATTCTTGATTGTGGTGTAGCAAAGGTCCAGTGTGTTTTTTCCTCTGCTATTGCAAGTGATCTGTTGATGGTAATTGTTTAGTGATTTTTTTTTTCAGACTGGCCTGGTTAAAATCCCCCAAAACGATGTTCATAACCCCGCTCCTCATTTCTGGTCTTTTCCATGAGTCAGCTTGTTTCTTGGTCCTTTTTGGGGCCCAGTCTCTAATCTCCATGAGGCAGCTCTCTGGACATCAAGTTCCAAACTGAACGTCGTGGGCTCCAACAGTTTTCGTAACAAAAACAAGACAAAAAGAACAAGCAGAAGACGTAGAAAATGTGAAATAATAATAAAAAGTGAAAAATAGAAATTCTTCATAGTGCCTAACTTGTTGAAATAGTGAACGTCGTTTCATTTTCACTCCCGGCTGTTTCTGGCATCTTCAAACCTGAATGTTTGAAACTGCAGTGAGGAAAACCATTCTGAATTGTCTTACTGCTATATCCCCTCAGTGTTCTGTTCCTTCGTAATGCCATTGGCTGTCTGGTATTATAACGATGTAGAAGGAGGCCATTTGACTCAGCAGGTCCATGCCACCTCCTGGGGACAATTGCTTCTGTCTCATTCCTCTTACTTCCTTGTCCTGTATCTTTCTTGCTTAACTTCTCTGATTCTTTTTGCCATTATCCTGCAATACTGGGTAGTTGGTACCAGTCAGCTGACCAGTGCTTCTATGGGCACCTTGATGCCTCCACAATCACAGAGAGAAACACTTGGCAGTATTTTTTGGTGACTGTTTTACTGCTATTTTAAATATGCTCTTTGTAATGACCGTTGTTTCTGTGTTTTGTACTTCAGCGCAAAGTAACGCTGTTTCGTTTGGCTGTATTCTTGAGTATTCCCATATGGTTGAATAACAACTAAACTTGAAATGTATTTGCACGATTATTTGTAAAAGCACCTCAATTATTGAATCCCCAGTAATCACTGAAAATGTACTGACGTTTTCTGTGGTTACCCCACTTGTGCCATCTCCACCACCCCATATCCAAATTAGTCATGTTGCAGTGGCTGTGCTCTGAATTACACATGCTGAAGATGGTAATACTGTCATTGATATTCAGCACTACAAACAGGTTGCTATCATACAAGGATTCCTTGCCTTGTCCTGCCCTGCCATTTGATTGCCCATTTTCCATCCTCCTGTACTGTCTGCACCTGTTGTGTGTAATGACAGAAATTCATATCCTCATGCCTGTGTTGCAGTTACTCTAATTTTGTCTTAAACTTAGAAATCTTGTTGGCTGAAGTTAGAAGTATAGATTGGAAATAGTCGATTACAGTTAATTGGGACCAGTATATTTTGGCCCAATTAAGCAACTGTCCCAATTAGCTGAATTTTCATGGAAATAGTTAAAAAAGGTATTAAAAAAAGACAAACTACAACTGAATAACCAGTTATGTATTTTAGTGAAATACAGAACAAACAATACTAGATAAATACTTTATTGATCTCAAAGGAAATTACAGTGTCACGGTAACATTACAAGTGCACAGATGTACAAGCGTTAGAAGTAAGAAAGAATAAAAAATAAGTTACCACAAACAGTCTAGTAGGAGGGGGGGGTCATCACTTCCCTAGGTATAGATTGACTCATTATAGAGTTTAGTGGTTGAGCGTAAGAAAGACCTTGTATAGTACTCTTTGGAGCAGTGCAGTTGTCTTCGTACTGCAACATGATAAAACTGTGTGTTAGTTCCTAATAGTTATCAACGGATGAATTAATTCAGTGTACATTGCATGTTCTTTCGATTGACTGTAAATGAACAAAATCAGCGCAGGCACCTCCCATGGATTGCCTTCATACAATTGCATTCTCCAAATCTTCATTTTCATTGTAACATTCAACATTGTCAATATTTTCAAACTCTTCATAATTCCTAACTTGTTGAGGTAGTGAAGTCGTGTCATTTTGACAGCTGGTTGTTTCTGGCATATCCAAGCTTGAATACTTGAAACTGCAGTAAGGAAATCAACTCTGAGTTGTCTTATTGATTATTTCTCACCAACTATCAATGACAAAACCACTGCTTTTTGAACAGAAATACATGCAACTGATTCTATTTAAAAACTTCACTCTAAGCATGGTTCATGCGACTGATGCTAGTTAGGAACTTTGGCAACAGTTAAGTGGCATAGTGCCCCAAATAAACTCTTAGTTGCCCCAAATAAGCAGCTGCCCCAGTTAACTGATGGCCAATTAACCAGAATCCACTGTATCAGCTTAAAACCATTGAAACTTTTAAGTATCAGACTTCTGTGCTCGTGCTGTTGGATCTGCTGGGGGGTCCTCCAAGCCTGATCAAGGAAATGCCACATTTTTAATTTGGTGTACCCAGCCTGGGAATTGGGAAGGAAAAAGGAAATAACTTGTTCTTTAAAAATTTTGCTTTATTTTAATGTTTTCAGTTTTATGCCTTTTATTTTTTAGGGCTGTTTTAATCTCTGCTTAATTTTAGTTATTTTTTAATGTCTGAGCATCAAAAAACATTTTTAAAAACCTTTAACTGTTTTGACTGAAGATGAAGCTCTGTCCACAAACTTTCCTCTGTCAAACTGCTGTGTGAATTGCTATAGTTTTGAATGCCACATTGCCTGTTGTTGCTCTGATCTTAACATCTGACAGAGGGCCAGCAAAAGTGGACCTTTGTATCCAAACCAATGAATTCAGGCAGAGAGGGTGGGTTTCGATAGCCATGTGTAGCAAATCCACATGGCGTGCATTGCTCAGCAAGGACTGGACTCGCAGGTTCAAGCAAATGGAGCCACTTCCTGCACAGAGTCCTGGAGCTGCATTTAGCACAGGGATTTCAGCATGTCTTAGCTACCCAATTTTGTTTAAGATCATCTATTATATAGAAGTTTAACATTCTTCCTTTCTGTTTATGTACATATTTACTTGAAAGTGGGATTTTATTCGATTGCTAGTTTTAAATCTCTGCTTTGGATGCAGTCACTAATTACATACATACAGTTGCAAGCAAAAGTTTGTGAACACTTTGCAATTACCTGCCGTTCTGCATTAATTATAAAATGTGGTCTGGTCTTCATCTAAGTCACAATAGTAGATAAACACAATTTGCCTAAACTAATAACACACAATTGTACTTCTCATCAATACTAAGTATACCATTTCAACAATCACAGTCCAGGTTCAAAAAAAAAGTATGTGAACCTCTGGGGGTAATGCCTACTACAAAAGCTTTTTGGAGTCAGGTGTTCCAATCAATGAGATGTGATTGGATATGCGGGTTGTAGAGGTGTCCTACCCTATAAAATAGTCACACAAAGTCAGGTTACCAACAGAGCCTGCTCTTCTCAATAAAGATCTGTTCATGCTCCATTCCTTGATCAAAACAACTTTCAGAGGACCTTAGAAGAATTGCAGAAATGCATGAAGCTGGAAAAGGCTGCAAAAGCATTTCTAAAGATCTGAATATTCATCAGTCCACAGTAAGAGAATTTGTCTAAAAATGGAAGAAATTCAGTACTATTGCTACTCTCCCTAGGACTGGGTATTCCACAAAGATCACACCAATAGCACAACGTGCAATACTGAAGAAGGTGAAAAAGAACCCAAGGGTAACAGGAAAAACCTCCAGAAATCTCTAGAACTTGCTAAAGTCTCTGTCTATATGTCCATGATAAGAGAAACACTGAAGGTATTCATAGAAGGATACCAAGGAGAAAACAACAGTCCTCCAAAAAAATAATTGCTGCATGTCTCATGTTTGCAGAAAAACTACCTGGATGTTCCGCATGCTTTAGGGGCCATCTTCTCTGGACAGATGAGACAAAAGTACATTGCTATGTTTGGAGGAAAATGGGCACTACACACCCAACACCAAAAGCTCATCCCAACTGTGAAGCATGGTAGAAAGAGCATCATGGCTTGGGGCTGCTTTGCTACCTCAGGGCCTGGACAGCTTGCAATCGTTGAGCAAGCAATGAATTCAAAATTGGATCAAGACATTTTACAGGAGAATGTCAGGGTAGCAGTCCATCACCTGAAGCCTAATAGAAGTTGGATGGTGCAAAAAGATGATCCAAAAGACAGAAGTAAATCAACAACAGAATAGTTTAAAAAGAAGAAAGTCTGTGTTTTCAAATGGCAAAGTAAAAGTCAGAGTCCAGACCTCAACCCAATTGATAAGCTGTGGCATGACCTGAAGTGGGCTGTTCATGCAAGGTATCCCAGAAATATTGATGAACAAACAGTTTTGTATGGAGGAATGGTCTAATCTAAAATTCCTCCTCCTCGTTGTGCAAGGCTGATCAGCAGCTACAGGAAACGTTTGGTGGAGGTTATTGCTGCTAAAGAAGGTTCTACCAGTTATTAAATACAAGGGTTCACATACTTTTTGCAGCCTGGACTGTGAATGATTGAACAATGTGTTCAATAAAGACATGAAAAATACAATTGTGTATTATTAGTTTAGGCAGATTGTCTTAGTCTATCAAGTCTTAGATGAAGATCAGGCCACATTTTACGAGTAATTAATGCAGAAAACCAGGTAATTGCAAAGGGTTCACAAACTTTATCTTGCAACTGTACTTATTATTGCCCATTAGTTTGAGGTTTCATGAGAACCAGAACTTCTAAAAACAAGGAGTATTTTTGTTATGATTCTGAATAGTTATTCTTGGCATATATGGTGGTGTAGCGGATAGTGCGAAACTATTGCAGCTTTGCGCATCTTAGAGTTAGGAGTTCAATTCTGGCGCCGTCTGAGGAGTTTTTACGTTCCCCCTCTGACCATGTTCGTTTCCTCCCACAGTCCAAAGACGTACTGGTTGTGAGGTTAATTTGTCACTGAGTTGTTGGCTCACTGGGCGGATGGGCTTGTTCCACACTGTATCCCTAACTAAAAATAAAATTGTACTGTTAGAGCAGAATGAAGATGGAACGTTGGTTAAGGTGGTAAATTCAATTCAGTCCTCATCGCATCTTCACTATAATCCTTGAAGTGAGCACCTTATTGAACTAATGCAAGGTTGTTTAAAATTCAAGCTTCAAGATTGTTTAATGTCATTTTTTGTACACCAGGTTAAAGCAGAATGAAATAAATATTACTCTGGATCCGATGCAGGCAAAAAAACAGATTAAGATTAGAATCAGAATCACTTTATTTGCCAGTATGTGAAACATACCAGAATTGATTGTGGTTCGGTGCCAAGCATCAACCGCAGGGCGATACCATAACAGACAACCCAATAGTAACCAAAAACTTACGAGACAATTGTGCAAACAGCCATGAGCAGTCAACAATCCGTGCAACTTAAATATGAATATGTGAACAGACTAAATAACTATCAACAGAACAAGGAGAGCGGCAAAAACCATTTTAATGGATGTTGTGCTTGGGCAGTTAGGGTATTAGACCTGAGTGAGTTTTGTTGAGAAGCTGGATAGCAACAGGAAAGAGGCTTCAGAGACGACATGTGGTCCTGGTGGAGATGGACTCGTAGCGTCTCCTTGATGGCAGTTTGGTGAATAGGTGACAGCTACTTGATGAGGTTTGCAGTAATTTTTCCAGTTCTTTTCTGGCGATGGGAGCAGATCTTTTAATGTTGGTAGCTGACAGCCAGTGATCTCTGCTGAGTGGACCACTCGCTGTAACTTGAACTTCGAGAGGGAGATGGCAGTGGGAAACCAAATAGTGATTGAGGTGGTCGCAACAATCTCAAGTGGCTGAGTAAAAATTCATCAGTACAGTCCCTGAGATGTTAAGTTTCCTAAGCTGACGTAGGAATAATTATCTCTGCTGGGTTTTCTAAAACACAACAACGATTTAAAAACAAATATAAATGCATAAGATAGCTTGTATACATTGATTGTAAATCTATAAAATGATGCTAGGCACAAGAGTATCTGTACATAAGGTAAGTGACAGGAAGTGATAAATGATAAAATGATTTAAGAGACTCTTAGATAGGTACATGGAGCTTAGAAAAATAGAGAGCTATGCTATGGGGAAATTCTAGGCAGCTTCCAGAGTAGGTAAAGGTTGTGGATTTGAGAAGTAATGTTGAAGATGTCTTTTGACTTGCCAACAATCCTGGTTATGAGTCTTGTCTTCATTATTCCTTGTTCTATGAGTCAGCACTCTGGAGCTCCCATCTGGCTTGTGGCTGTCTGAAGCTTAGAATATACTTTATACTTTATTGTCGCCAAACAATTGAGACTAGAATGTACAATCATCACAGCGATATTTGATTCTGCGCTTTCCGCTCCCTGGATTACAAATATTAAATATTAAAAATAGTAAAAATTAGTAAATATTAAACATTTAAATTATAAATCGTAAGTAGAAAATAGAAAAATAGAAAGTAAGGTAGTGTTAAAAAAAAACTGATATTTGGAGGGTACGGCCCAGATCCAGGTCAGGATCCGTTCAGCAGTCTTATCACAGTTGCAAAGAAGCTGTTCCCAAATCTGGTCATACGAGTCTTCAAGCTCCTGAACCTTCTCCCGGAGAGAAGAAGGACGAAAAGTGTGTTGGCTGGGTGGGTGGTGTCCTTGATTATGCTGGCAGCATTGCTCCAACAGCGTGCGGTGTAAAGTGAGTCCAAGGACGGAAGATTGGTTTGTGTGATGTGCTGCGCCTATAAGAATGCTTTCTACGGTGCATCTATAAAAATTATTGAGGGTTTTAGGGGACAGGCCAAATTTCTTTAGTTTTCTCGGGAAGTAAAGGCGCTGGTGGGCCTTCTTGGCAGTGAACTCTGTTTGGTTGGACCAAGTCAAGTCATTTGTGATATTGACCCCGAGGAACTTAAAGCTTTTGACCTGTTCCACTTGTGCACCACCGATGTAAATTGGGTCATGCGGTCCGCTACTCCTTCTGAAGTCAACAACCAATTCCTTCGTCTTGCTGACATTGAGGGATAGGTTATTGTCTTCGCACCATGCTACCAGGTTCTTAATTTCCTCTCTGTACTCAAACTCATCATTACCCAAGATACGGCCTACAATTGTTGTGTCATCAGCAAACTTATATATTGACTGTGACGGAAACTTGGCTACACAATCATGGGTGTACAGTGAGTACAACAGAGGGCTGAGTACACAGCCTTGTGGGGCACCAGTGCTCAGAGTGATTGTAGAGGAGAGCTTGTCCCCTATCTTTACAGCCTGGGTCCTGTCTGTGAGGAAGTTGAAGATCCAGCTGCTTGACTCCTCATTTAAATTTGAACAGACCTGGAGATCTTTTATTCAATATTTTCATTTAATGTAATATATACCCTTCTTGGTTTTTTTTTACTGTTTTTTATGGAGGTCGGGATTGAGGATGTGAGTTTAAGTTTTTTAACTCTGTTTGGTTTCAAGTTAGCCCATTGCTTTGCTTTGCTTTTAGTTAGTTGCACGGTGGGTTTTTTTTGAGGTTTTTTTTTTCCCTTTCTCTATTGATATATATATATATATATATATATATATATAAAAATTAGTATACTATTATGTTACCTTGGTACGTTATGTTTAAATTACATTGTATCTTTTTTTTGTATTAATATCTCCTGTAATTTTATTATATTCTAACAGTGTATTAGTGCTTATATGGCTTACCTTTTTGTATACTTATTCAATAAAAAGATTTAAAAAGAAAGAAAGAAGATCCAGCTGCAGATCTGAGTGCTAAGGCCCAGGTTCCGGAGCTTAGGAATCAGTTTATTTGGAATGATGGTATTAAAGGCAGAGCTGTAGTCAATGAAAAGGAGCCTTACGTATGCATCTTTATTCTCCAGGTGTTCTAAGGAGGAATGTAGGGCCAGAGAGATGGCATCTGCCATTGACCTGTTGCTCTGGTAGGCGAATTGCAAAGTGTCGAGGTTGACCGGTATTGCTGCTGCTGGTTGATGTGCATTTTTGTTTCAGTTAATTTCTGCCCTTTACCAGGCACTGCAAGTTGAACACACACAAAGCACTGGAGGTACTCATCAGATCAGGCAGTATCTATAAAAATGAATAAACAGTAGACTTTTTGGGTTGAGATCCTTCATCAGGACTGGAAAGGAAGGGGAAAGATGCCAGAATATAAATGTGGGAGCAGGGGAAGGAGGACAAGTTAGAAGGTGATAGATGAAACCAGGTGGGTGGGAAAGGTAAAGGGCTGAAGAAGAAGGAATCTGAGAGGAGAGTGGACCATTAGAGAAAGGGAAGGAAGAGGGACCCCAGGGCAGGTGAGGAGAAGAGGTAAGAGGCCAGTGAAGAAGAGGGAAGGGTAGGGAAAAAGAGAAAAAAAAGTACCAGAAGGTAAGTTGAATGTATTACTGCTTGACTTTCGTTCTGTATCATAGAAAATAACAAGCTTAACTGAAATTCAGATGTATTGAAGATCACTTTGTAAGATTCTCAGACTTGAATGTCATTTTGTTGCAGAAGTTAATAATGAGATGTATATTGAGGAAATGCAGTTGTGCCCTTTGGGGGAAACATATTCATGTACTTTTTCTTATAACAGAATAACATTATTCTCCAATGGATGTCTCTGATAGTCCTGATCGTGACCCACGTTCCCCAGAGGACCAGCTCTCTGATGATGATGACGATGACTTATTGCTTGAAGGGGGTCATGAAAATGATGAAGAGGACGATATAGACAAACATTCAGACAATGAGGGAGAAGGTGTAGATTCTGAAGACAATGACCATTGCAGTGATGCAGAGGTTCATAGTTTTGGTGAACCTGACAATGATGGGGAAACTCACGAATCAGAGGTGGAGGAAGAGGAGGAAAAGTTGAGGGAGGAAGGTGATTACAGTGAAGAAAGTGGAAATGAGGAGCGACCTAATGTAGAATCTGACCGAGATAATATTGTGAGTCCAAAAAGAACTTGTAGTGCTGAGCAAGCTGAAAAAGGTACCACTGAGAAACAAGATTTGCAAGTCGATGAGGAAGCCGCAAATGATTCTAAGGACGAAGCGTCTTCTGTCATCAGGGACCTGGATGAGCATGAGCTGGACTATGATGAGGAGGTTCCTGAAGAACAGCCAGGGGCTGTAACAGAAGACAGTGAGAAACAAAGCACTGAGGAGAAAAGCAGTGACTCACCAAAGGAGGGAGAGAATGAAAAGAGTCAGCCTGAGGAGAGGAAGTCTGAAAGAGACAGAAAAGATGCATTTCGTGAGAGGAAAAAGGATGAAGATGATGGGGAGCTAGATGAAGGAGAAGTTGAGGTATGATTTTCAAATAATCCTAAGGAATATAGCGTGCATTATAATGATTCAAAGCAACACACACAAAATGCTGGAGGTACACAGCAGGTCAGGCAGCATCTATGGAGGGAAGCAAGCAGTCAATGTTTCTAGTTGAGATCTGAATGAAGAGACTTAGTGTGAAATGCTGATTGTTCATTCCCCTCCATTGATGCTGCCTGACCAACTGAGCTCCTTCAGCACTTTGTGTGTGTTTCTCTGGACTTCCAGCATCTACAGAATCTCTTCTGTTTATAATGATTCAAGTCTTGTTCTGTAGCCATATTATTGTTCTGTTTATTTTTGAGCATGCAGGTGATTAGCATAGTCCAATTTGTGAGTGATGTGGTAGCTTTATTCTGCATTTAACCCACATTTGTGCAGAGAATGGGAGTAATACTAAATGTTCACTTCTCACACCTTCTCATAGCTGAATGTTGTTCATTGTGGCATGGATTTCATTTTCACACTGTATCAGGTTCCAGTCCTGCTCCTTGCACCTTTTGTCAAACTTGAAGCCTATGTCTTTGGTGAACTGTCTGAAAAGCACTAGGCCAGTATAGTTTGTATAGATTGGGCATAAGAAGGAATTGTACCTGTAATTCCAGGATAAGACTGCTACAGTTGATGTTGACACATCTCCATTATCAGAGAGATAAGCTTGTATTCTCTTATTCAAACATCTAGAAACAGACTAGAAAGTCCTCTGTTTCCAAGGTGTGCTCCAGTTCTTGCATTGCCCACTGGTCCTGGAAAATCTCCAGTGCATCAGAGGGCACTGGATACTCCCTCTCTAGAGGCACTGGGGTTTGGATGTAACCTCGGAAGGGAAAATGGTTGGCTGGTATGGACCCCTTAAAAGCCTGTTGACTGGGCAATGAATTGCCACATTGGCCAGGCCCATCAACAGATCAAGGAAACCCCTGAGCTATCATCAACAGTGTGTGCCCAACCGATAAACAGGAGAACAGGGCTAAAGGGTAACTCAGAGCAGCTCCTGTAGTCTCACATTCCATGTTCATGGAATAAGGATTCCTCCAGGCCACAGAAATTACCTAGTCTGGGAATCCAAAAGCCAGTTTCAAAACGATTAGATGGACTTAAGTGCATTTTCTGTGCTGTAGTGCTCTGTCTATTACACCTTGGCATGTTGGACTGTGTTTATAGGTTCAGTTGTATACAGGGGTGCTAGAAAGTTTGTTAATCCTGTATTATTATCTCTGTATTAAAATAAATATGACCTAAAATGTGATCAGATCTTCATACAAATCCTAAAACTAGTGAAGGAGAACCCAATTAAATAAATAATACAAAAATATTATACTTGTTCATTTATTTATTGAGAAAATTGATCCCTTATTACATGTATTTGTTGGAAAAAGTATGTAACCCTCTGGGGGATGCCTTCTACAAATGCTATTTGGAGTCAGGTGCTCCAATCAAAGAGATGAGATTGGAGGTGTGGGTTGTAGAGGTGCCTGCCCAATAAAAAAGATACAGTCAGGTTACTGAAAGAGCTTGCCCTTCTCAAGAAAGATCTGTTTATGTGCACCGTGCCTCGATCAAAACGACTTTCAGAGGATCTTGGAAGAAGAATTGTAGAGATGCATGAAGCTGAAAAATGGTACAGAAGCATTTCTAAAGACTTAAGTATTCATCAGTCCGCAGTAAGAGAAACTGTCTACAAATGGAAGAAATTCAGTACTATTGCTACTGTCTCCAGGGGTGGGTATCCTGCAAAGATCACACTAAGAACACAATATGCAATGCAGAAGGAGGTGAAGAAGAACGTAAGGGTAACAGCAAAAGGCGTGCAGAAATCTCTAGAACTCTGCTCATGTGTCCGCTATAAGAAAAGCACTGAACAAGAATGATGTTCATGGAAGGACACCACAGAGGAAACCACTGCTCTCCATTTTAAAAAAAAACATTGCTGCATGTCTCAAGCTTGCAAAAGACCACCTGGATGTTCCACAATGCTTCTGGGACAATGTTCTGTGGACAGATGAGACAAAAGTTGAACTTGGCAGAAGTACATACTGCTCTGTTTGGAGGAAAAGGGGCACTGCACGCCAACTCCAAAAGCTCTTCTCATGAAGCATGGTGGAAGGAGCATTTTGGTTTGGGGCTGCTTTGCTGCCTTGGGGCCTGGACAGCTTGCAATTGTTGTGGGAACAATGAATTCAAAATTGTATCAATACATTTTACAGGAGAATGTCAGGGTAGCAGTCCCTCACCTGAAGCTTAATGGAAGTTGGCTAATGCAACAAGACAATGATCCAACAGACAAGAGTAAATCAACAACAGAACAGTTTAAAAAGACAATTCATGTTTTGGAATGGCTGAGTCAAAGTCCTGGCCTTAGTCCTATAGAAATGTTGTGCAAGGACTTGAAGCAAGCAGTTCATGCAAGGAAGTCCACCACCATCCCAGAGTTGAAGCAGTTTTGTAAGGAGGAATGGCCTAAAATTCCACCTGGCCAATGTGCAGGACTGGAAACATTTGGTTGAAGATATTGATGTATAAAGGGGTCACACCAGTACTGAGAGTAAAGGTTCACATACTTTTTCGAACAAATACATGTAATATTGGATCATTTTTCTCAATAAGTAAATGAACAAGTATAATGTTTTTTACGTTATTTATTTTATTGGGTTCTCTATCTAGTTTTAAGACTTGTGTAAAAATCTGATCACATTTTAGATCATATTTATGCAGAAAGAGAAAATTCTACAGGATTCACAAACTTTATAGCACCGTAGGTAATACCTTTGCACAGTGTGAGCATTTCCAGGAGACAGCTGAAGTTATAGAGGACCAGTTCCTGTGGGGAGTGGTTTAGGATTTCATGTGATTAGTAAGTCCATCTGAGCAGGAGACAGCTTGGTTGGGATGACTCCACAATTTGACCCCACTGGTTTGAAAGCCTGAGGTTCTGGCCATGAGCATTTACAACATGTGTTATGCTCCCCTGCCATCCGGTTCATCTCCACATCTGGCAGCCTTGTCAGCCAGAATGTCCTCCCCTGAGGGACAAGCATACTTACTGCTGGTGAATATGTTCCATTCTCTGAGAGAGTCTTGGTTGAAAATGAGATTCTCCCTCAGAGGCAGTACGGAAACAGGCCCTTCAGCCCAACTTGAGAATGCTAACTCTGTACCTTTTAGAGCTGGTCCTATTTGCCTACATTTGGCCCATATTTCTCTAGACCTTTCCATGAACTTGTCCAAATGTCTTTAAAACATTGTAATTTTACCTACTTCCACCACTTCTTCTGGCAGCCTGTTACATCCTCTGTATGAATGTCCCTCAGGTCTCTTTAAATATTTCCCCTCTTGGCTTAAAGTTATTCCCCCTGTCCTTTTGAAAGAGTGTGATAATCCACCTTATCAATGCCCATCAGGATGTTATAGATGTCTACAAGGTCACACCTCAGCCTCCTTCACATGGCTGATATTAGCAGCTAGGTGCTGCTTGTAATCTTGAAGGCAGTATATCCCTGGCAGGAGAAAAATTGCTGTGCATGCCATCTAGGGAGATCCTTCATCTAGGTAGAGAGTTGCCACCTGGCATGGATGGACATTAATAAATGACCACCCTCTTTATTCAGTAATTTAGAACAAAGGCAGAAACCTAAAAGAAGTCCACAAATGTTGTTTGGATCTTGATGGCAAACTTGGGTAGTGGGACTAATGTGACTAACCAATACCACAGTATGGAGGTCGTCAGCTGATTTGTGACCAGCACCAGCTTCTGTAAGAAAGCACAGTCCTGTCCTATCTCAGTTATGACTTTTGCCTTTGGCTTCTGGTAGTTTGTTGCTTAGGCTTTCCAGACACATCTGAGATAGACTCTTACATAATGGGTGTTTATGGTGTTCCGCATAAATAGTCTAATAGGACATATAAAGAACTGCTTTGAACCTCCGGAGTGAACTTGTCCAACTCAGACACTGCTGAGCGTTAGTGAATGGTATTGATCATAGCCACAATGTCACTGGTGTTCAGCTGATCTTCAGTAGGTTCTCCCATGAACCATACCTACTGGATTAATATGAGGAAATGATGCCCATAAAAGAAGCAGATCAAGAAATCTGTGCCCTCTGAATTTGTGATGGAGGAGATGTCTTAAGCCAGCAATTTCGGGAGCTATCCTGGATCCACAACCTTGGCAGGTCCATAAATGCATTTTCCTCTCTTAATACATGTGCCATAGAGCTATATCCCCAAAGGCTTAACCAGATGGGTTTCTTGTTCGTAATATGCATGAATTACTTGGATGTGGGTATGGAAAATGATCAGTAAGTTCATGGTTGACTTGAAACTTGAAGTTGTGGAAGAGGATTGAAAATAGGCTTCAGCTAGTGATGCTCCATGAGGTTTACTTACCTCTGCACTGAACTGAGGCTAAACCCTGAAACTAATGGGCTGCTGGATTGGCTACAGTGATGGCTGGCTTCGTGGCTGTGGACTCACTTCTGTGAACTTCAGTTCTGAATGTTATGTGCTTATTTTTAGAGTTTGCATGATTTGTTTTTTTCTACACGTTGAGTGTTTCAGTCTTTTTTTAATGAATTCTATTGGGTTTCTTTGTTTTGTGACTGTAAGAAGACAAATCTCAAGGTTGTATACAGGTGTTCCCCGCTTTTCGAATGTTCACTTTACGAAACCTCACTGTTACAAAAGACCTACATTGGTACCCTGTTTTCGCTAACAGAAGGTGTTTTCACTGTTACGAAAAAAATTAGCGTGCGATAAAAGGCAGCGCGCGCCCCGAGCAGCCGCTCTGCCCTGGATTCGGAACGGCATTGCTTTAACACATGCCTGTGAGCAGCTGTTTGCAAGATGAGTTCTGAGGTATTGGAAAAGCCTGAAAGAGCTCGTAAGGGTGTTAGACTTAGCGTAAAACTAGACATAATTAAGCGTTTTGCTCGTGGTGAACGAAGTAAGGACAACATGAGTTTGGCTTGTGGAAGCTGACGAAGATGATGTTGACAACAGGAATTCTGCAGATGCTGGAAATTCAAGCAACTTTGAAGATGATGTTGAAGAGGTTTTGGCATCCCATGACCAAGAACTGATAGATGAAGAGCTGATGCAATTGGAAGAGGAAAGGATAACAATTGAAACCGAATGCAGTAGTGAAATGAACGTGAAGCAACTGCGTGAGATTTTCACTGCAATGATAAAGTACGTCTTTAATTTTGAAAGGGTACATAGGTTTAGGGGATATTTGCAGGATGGTTTGAGTGCTTACAAAGAACTGTATGATAGAAAAATGCGCGAGGCTCAGCAGTCAAGCAAACCTTCCACATCAGCCGCAGCAAACGACGAACCTCAACCTTTGACATCGAGGCGGGCAGTCATAGGAGAAGATGAGCCGCCTGCTCTAACGGAAACAGACGACGATGAGTTGACACCCCAGTGTCCCAACACCCCAACCCCCCAACCCCTGGGCCACGGACAGATACCGATTCATGGAGAATGCAGTGGTAGCCAGGAGGCACACAGCACATCTTTAAGAAAAAAGCCAAAATAAACATGCCAATTAATTAGGTGCTGCCCGACACGTAAATGTCGGCCCAGATTAGAGGCAATGCAATCAGCACTGATCTGGGCCGACATTTACGTGCCGGGCAGCATCTAATTAATTAGCATGTTTATTTCGGCTTTTTTCTTAAAGATGTGCTATGTGCCTCCCGGCTACCGCTGGACCCCTGCATGCTTCGCGGTAATGTATCAGTCGGCGGCCTGGAGGGTGGGGGCCACTGCACCACCCCAGCCTGCGACGACTCAGTCTAACACACCATCATCAGTGTGCTCAATGTTTTCCCATTTCCAGTAAGTGATACTACACTGTACATACATTATTTCTACTTTATATAAGCTGTGTATTTTTATTTGTTATTTGGTATGATTTGGCAGCTTCATAGCTTAAAGGTTACTGGAGAGAGTGTTCTTGCCAACAGCGCTTGCGTGAGATTTTCTGCCGAGAGCGCTTGTGTGAGATTTTCGCTTCGGAGAACAGTACCGGCAATGATTGTGGAAAAGTATTTCTACTTTATATAGGCTGTGTATTTATCATATTATTCCTGCTTTTACTATATGTTACTGTTATTTTAGGTTTTATGTGTTATTTGGTACTTTGAAATGGGCTAAACAATGGCAAATAGCGTTTAATGCAGTGTACTCATAATGTACATGAGGTGATTTATTTTTCAACCTCTAATGAGGCTAGGATATGTATGGTAGAGAGTATGGAGAAATGGTATCTTGGTAAGTGGTCCATAGATCCTTGAAGGAGGAAATGCTGGTAGTCAGCGTGGTTAAGAATGTTACAGGATACTGGCTGTTATTAATAGGGGCATTGAGTACAGGAGGAATAGGGACTTTATCTAACTTTATAAAATATTGATCAAACTTTACCTGGAGTACTGTATGCCAAGGTACAAGAAAGATGTGATCGCACTCAAGAGAACGCAGAGGAGACTCAACATGTTATGTAAAAAGACTGGGGAAGCTAGTTCTCTGTGGAGTCGAGGATTTTATGAGAGAACAAGGTTGAGAAGCATAACATTGAGGGGTATAGATAGATTAGACCGCAAGAAACTTCTTCCCCCATCTCAAATGTTCAAAACTAGAGGACATAGATATAAGATAAGAGGGGAAGAAATTAAAAGGATATATGAAGAATGTTATTTGCCCAGAGTGCGTTAGTACCTGGAATGTGTGGCAATAGACAGTAGGTGCAGGAGTAGGCCATTCAGCCCTTCGAGTCCGCACCACTATTCCGGTGATCATGGCTGATCATCCACAATCAGTACCCTTTTCCTGCCTTCTCCCCATATCCTTTCACTCCGCTATCTTTAAGAGCTCTATCTAACTCTTTTTTGAAAGAATCCAGAGAATTGGCCTCCACTGCCTTCTGAGGCAGAGCATTCCACAGAACCACATCCCTTTGTGTGAAAAAGTTTTTCCTCAACTCCGTTCTAAATGGCCTACCCCTTATTCTTAAACTGTGGCCTCTGGTTCTGGACTTCCCCAACATCGGGAACATGTTTCCTGCCTCTAGCGTGTCCAATCCCTTAATAATCTTATATGTTTCAATCAGATCCCCTCTCATTCTTCTAAACTCCAGTGTATACAACCCCAGTCGCTCCAATCTTTCAACATATGACTTTCCCGTCATCCCGGGAATTAACCTCGTGAACCTACGCTGCACTCCCTCAATAGCTAGAATGTCCTTCCTCAAATTTGAAGACCAAAACTGTAAACAATATTTCAGGTGTGGTCTCAGCAAGACCCTGTACAACTGCAGATGGACCTCTTTGCTCCTATACTCAATTCTCCTTGTTATGAAGGCCAGCATGCCATTAGTTTTCTTCACTGCCTGCTGTACCTGCATGCTTACTTTCAGTGACTGATGAACAAGAACACCTAGATCTCGTTGTACTTCCCCTTTTCCTAACTTAACTTGACACCACTTGGGTAGTAATCTGCCTTCCTGTTCTTGCCACCAAAGTGGATAACCTCACATTTATCCACATTAAACTGCATCTGGCATGCATCTGCCCACTCACCCAACCTGTCCAAGTCACCCTGCATTCTCATAACATCCTCCTCACATTTCACACTGCCACCCAGCTTTGTGTCATCTGCAAATTTGCTAATGTTACTTTTAATCCCTTCATCTAAATCATTAATGTATATTGTAAATAGCTGCGGTCCCAGCACCGAGCCTTGCGGTACCCCACTAGTCACTGCCTGCCATTCTGAAAAGGACCCATTAATCCCTACTCTTTGTTTCCCGTCTGCCAGCCAATTTTCTATCCATGTCAGTACCCGTGGCCTGAGAGAGTGGTTGAAGTTGGGTCACTGATGGCATTTAAGTAGTGCCTGGACGTACACTTAAATCGCTTAGGCATAGAGCACTATGGGAGAAGTGTTGGGTGCTGGGATCAGTAAGGAAGGGTGTGGATGTGTTGAGTGTCCTGTTTCCATGCTGTGCTATTCTAGGTAAAGTTTTCCATTTAGTCATGTTAAACTCCATTTGCCATCTTTTAGCTCACTCACTTTACCTAACAACATCTGTCCATAAACCGTATCCTCAAAAGTGTCTTCCCATCTATTTTGAGTCATCCTCAAATTTTGCTACCATACATTTATCCATCATTAAGGACCCCGTCATCCAGGGCATGCTGTCTTCTCATTGCTGCCATTGAGGAGGAGGTACCGTAGCCTGAAGCAAGACCAGCTTCTTCCCTCTGTCATCAGATTCCTGAATGGGCAATGAACCCATGAACACTCAGTGTTTTTTTCTTCTTTTTTGCTCTCTTTTTGCACTACTTAATATACACAGTTGCAAGAAAAAGTTCATGAATCCTTAGCAATTACCTGGCTTTCTGCATTAATTACTCATAAAATGTGATCTCATCTTCATCTAAGTCACAATAATAGACAAACACTATCTACCTACACTAATAACACATAAACAATTATACTTCTTGTCAAAACTGAGTACACCATTTAAACAATCACAGTCTAGGTTCAGAAAAGTATGTGAACCTCTGGGTAATGCCTTCTATAAATGTTGAAACTTTTGGCAGAAATGCTGACTGCTATGTTTGGAGGAAAAAGAGCTCTGCACACCAGCACCTGAGTCTCATCCCACCTGTGAAGCATGGTGGTTTGGGGCTGCTTTGCTGCTGCAGGGCCTGGACAGCTTGCAATTGTTAAGCAAACAATGAATTCAACATTGTATCAAGATATTTTACAGGAGAATGACAGTGTAGCGGTCTGTCACCTGAAGCCTAACAGAAGTTGGACGATGCAACAAGACAGTGATCCGAAACGCAAGGGTAAATCAGCAACAGAATAGTTTGAAAAGAAGAAAATGTGTGTTTTGGAATGGCCAAGTTAGAGTTCAAACCTTAATCCAATAGATCATTTTCCTCATTAAATAAATGAACAAGTACAGGTTTCCCCCGCCACCCAAAGGTAGAGTGTTCCTATGAAACAGATCGCAAGCCGAAATGTCGTAAAGCGAAGAAGCAATTACCTTTTATTTATATGGGAAAATTTTGTGAGCATTCACTGACCCAAAAATAACCTACCAAATCATGCCAAATAACACATAAAACCTAAAATAATAGTAACATATAGTAAAAGCAGGAATAATATGATAAATAATATAAAGTAGAAATACTTCTCCACAATCATTGCCGGCACTGTTCGCTGAAGCGAAAATCTCACGCAAGTGCTCTCAGCAGAAAATCTCATGCAAGCGCTGTTGGTAAAACCATTCTCTCCAGTAACCTAACAACAGGAATTCTGCAGATGCTGGAAATTCAAGCAACACACATCAAAGTTGCTGGTGAACGCAACAGGCCAGGCAGCATCTCTAGGAAGAGGTATAGTCGACGTTTCAGGCCGAGACCCTTGTCCTGACGAAGGGTCTCGGCCTGATACATCGACTGTACCTCTTCCTAGAGATGCTGCCTGGCCTGCTGCATTCACCAGCAACTTTGATGTGTGTTGCTCTCCAGTAACCTTTAAACTATGAAGCTGCCAAATCATACCAAATAACAAATAAAAATACGCAGCTTATATAAAGTAGAAATAATGTATGTACAGTGTAGTATCACTTACTGGAAATGGGAAAACATTGAGCACACTGATGATGGTGTGTTAGACTGAGTCGTCGCAGGCTGGGGTGGTGCAGTAGCCCCCACCCTCCAGGCCGCCGACTGATACATTACCACGAAGCATGCAGGGGTACAGCGGTAGCCAGAAGGCACACAGCACATATTTAAGAAAAAAGCCGAAATAAACAAGCTAATTAATTACGTGCCGCCTGACACGTAATTGTTGGCCCAGTTTAGTGCCGATTGCATCGCCTCTGATCTGGGCTGCCATTTACCTGTTGGGTGGCACCTAATTAATTTGCATGTTTATTTTGGCTTTTTTCTTAAAGATGTGCTGTGTGCCTCCCGGCTACCGCTACATTCTCTGCGAATCGGTATCTATCCATGGCCGGGGGGGGTTGAGGTGGTGGGATACTGGGGTGTCATCTCATCGTCGTCTGTTTCCATTAGAGCAGGCGGCTCATCTTCTCCTATGACTGCCTGCCTCGATGTCGAAGGTTGAGGTTCGTCGTATGCTGTGGCTGATGTGGAAGGCTTGCCTGACTGCTGAGCCTCACGCATTTTTCTATCATACAGCTCTTTGTAAGCACTCAAACCATCCTGCAAATATCCCCTAAACCTATGTACCCTTTCAAAATTAAAGTCGTGCTTTATCATTGCAGCGAAAATCACACGCAGTTGCTTCACGTTCATTTCGCTACTGCATTCAGTTTCGATTGTTATCCTTTCCTTTTCCAATTGCATCAGCTCTTCATCTATCAGTTCTTGGTCATGGGATGCCAAAACCTTTTCAACATCATCTTCGTCAGCTTCCAAAAGCCAAACTCACATTGTCCTTACTTCATTCACCAGGATCAAAACGCTTAATTATGTCTAGTTTTACGCTAAGTGTAACACCCTTATGAGCTCTTTCAGGCTTTTTCAATACCTCAGAACTCATCCTGCAAATGGCTGCTCACAGGCACGTGTTGAAGCAATGCTGGCGAGAATACTGCTCCAAATCCGGGGGAGAGCGGCTGCCTTTTATCGCGCGCTGATTTTTTCCAGAACAGTGAAAACACCTTCTGTTAGCGAAAACAGGGTACTAATGTAGGTCTTTCGTAACAGGTTTCGTAAAACGAACGTTCAAAAAGCGGGGGACACCTGTATAATGTTTTCTGTGTTATTTATTTAATTGGGTTCTCCTTATCTAGTTTTATGACTTATGTGAAGATCTGATCACAGTTTAGGTCATATTTATGCAGAAATAGAGAAAATTCTACAGGGTTCACAAACTTTCTAGCACCACTGTAATCCTCCCCATCTCAACATATTGTCTCCAATATCAAAGGCTCTTATCTTGTGACTTAACTTTTTGTGCTGGAAGTCCAAATATATTCATTGGCTCCCATCTACTCAGGATTTCATAAAAATATGTCAAATTTGATACAGTATGGTCTTGGTAAGGGAGAAAATTTTTAATTCAAAATCAAATTCCAGTTGGTTATCAAAGTTATCGAAGTATGTATAGCATATAGGACTTTGAGATTCATGCTCTTGCAGGTAGCCACAGAACAAAGGAACACAATAGAATTCATGAAAAACCGCACTGCAGAAAGACTGTCAAATATCCAATGTATGAAAAAAGACCAAATTGTGCAAACAGTAAAAAAGTAAACAAATAATACACAGAGCATAAACTGCCAAGTCCCCGAAAGTGATTCCTTAGTCACTCAAGCCAAGACTCCTGCACCTTGCACGCAATGGTAGAAGAGAGGGAGATGGATCAGAAAGCAGAAATGAACTGAACACCAGTCCATCTTCCACCCTCGGCCCCGATTCCTTAACCTTCTTTAACGGGGTCGGCGCATAAATCGGCTGAACATCTGTTCGTTACTTTCTCTCAAGCCCAGGCCCCATTGCTTCAATCTGACCTGACGTTCTCTCTAGCAATGGCTGATGTGGCCGTACCTGCATTCTTGAGCATCCAGCTTGCAGAATTCTTCAGGATACCACAAAAATGCCAAAGAGTTCAAACATGTTGCCATAGTTCACCAGCGCCATCTTGCCCTGTGGAAAGTTACTTTTAATATTGAAACTGCAACCTGCAGGGAGTGGTGCCAGGTCTTCTTTTTAGCATGAATAATGATGACCTGGGGATGAGTGTTGGTGGCTTGATAGGTTTACCGATGACACTAAAATTTGTGAGATGGTGGGCAGCGAAGAAGGTTATCTAAGCGTACAACAGGACTCAGATTAATGGAATGGCAGGTGACATTTGTGAAGTTATGCATGTTGGGAAGTTAAACCGGGGCAGGACTTGGGCGGTGAATGACAGAGCCCCAGAGAGTGTTGTTGAGCAGAGAGAATTGGGGTATGAATACGTAGGTCCCTGACAGTGCCAATGCAGGTGGTGAGGAAGGCACATGGCATGCCTGTCTTCATCAGCCAAATCACTAATGTCATGTTACAGTTGTATGAAACATAGTTTAGGCTCTGGGTGTTGTGTGCAGTTCTGGTTGCCATGCTGTAGGAAGAGTATGATTAAACTAGAGGGGGTGCACGAAATATTCACAGGCATGTTTCCTGGATTTGAGGGTTTGGATTATAAGAAGGGATAAACTGGGTCTGTGGGTCTGTTTTCCCTGGAATGAAGGAGGCTGAGAGGTGAGATGGTAGACGTATGTAAAATTATAGGAGGTACAGGTAGCTGGAGGTTGGTTTCCATGGTTGGAATGTCTAAAACTAGAGGGGTGGGAGGAGGTATCTGAGGGGTATTTTACCCTCACTCAAAAGTTGCCAAAGACAGGTAGAGGCAGGAACAACATTTAAGGCACCTGAATAAAATACTTGAATGAGCAAGGCACAGGCAAAACTGGAATTAATGCAGGAAATTTGGATTAGTATAGATAAATATGTTAATTAGCATAGACACAGTAGACCGAGGGGCCTGTTTTTTTTTACATGACTCTCACTCTAAATTTCTCAAATAAGATTTCCCTTAGTTGGACTCTGCTTGATGAAATTGATTTCCAAATGTACTTCTATTAATTTCTTCATCAATTTTAATATTTTTCAAACACAGTTGGGCTAATTACCTCCTATTACCTATTATTTATCTTCCTCCTTTTTTAAATAGGGGCATCACATTGGCAGTTTTCCACCTCTCCGGTTCCTGTACAGAATCTGAGAATTTGTGGTAGATTACAACCCAATTACATCCACTGTCTTGGTCACCACTTTTTTTTAGGATTCCACTATGGATGGCATCATGTACGTAGAACCTGGCAGCCTTTGGCCCTATTAACTTACCTAATTCCAGTGTACTATTACAGGTAACTCTCAGGTTACAGTGGTTCATAGACATAGAATAGTACAGCACAGTACAGGCCCTTTGGCCCACAATGTTGTGCTGACCCTTAAACCCTGCCTCCCATATAACCCCCCACCTTAAATTCCTCCATAATGCCTGTCTAGTTGTCTCTTAAATTTCACTAGTGTATCTGCCTCCACCACTGACTCAGGCAGTGCATTCCACACACCAACCACTCTCTGAGTAAAAAACCTTCCTCTAATATCCCCCTTGAACTTCCCTCCCCTTACCTTAAAGCCATGTCCTCTTGTACTGAGCATTGGTGCCCTGGGGAAGAGGCACAGGCTGTCCACTCTATCTATTCCTCTTTATCTTGTACACCTCTATCATGTCTCCTCTCATCCTCCTTCTCTTCAAAGAGTAAAGCCCTAGCTCCCTTAATCTCTGATCATAATGCATGCTCTCTAAACCAGGCAGCATCCTGGTAAATCTCCTCTGTACCCTTTCCAATGCTTCCACATCCTTCCTATAGTGAGGCGACCAGAACTGGATGCAGTACTCCAAGTGTGGCCTAACCAGAGTTTTATAGAGCTGCATCATTACCTTGCGACTCTTAAACTCTATCCCTCGACTTATGAAAGCTAACGCCCCATAAGCTTTCTTAACTACCTTATCTACCTGTGAGGCAACTTTCAGGGATCTGTGGACATGTACCCCCAGATCCTACCGAGTATCCTGCCTTAGATTTTGTCCTTCCAAAGCGTACCACCTCACACTTCTCCGGGTTGAACTCCATCTGTCACTTCTCAGCCCACTTCTGCATCCTATCAATGTCTCTCTGCAATTTTTGACAATCCTCTGCACTATCTACAACACCACCAACCTTTGTGTCGTCTGCAAACTTGCCAACCCACCTTCTACCCCCACATCAAGGTTGTTAATAAAAATCACGAAAAGTAGAGGTCCCAGAACAGATCCTTGTGGGGCACCACTAGTCACAACCCTCCAATCCAAATATACTCCCTCCACCATGACCCTCTGCTTTCTGTAGGCAAACCAATTTTGAATCCACCTGGCTAAACTTCCCTGGGTCCCATGCCTTCTGACTTTCTGAATAAGCTTACCATGTGGAACTTTGTCAAATGCCTTGCTAAAATACATGTAGATCACATCCACTGCACTACCCTCATCTATATGCCTGGTCACCTCAAAGAACTCTGTCAGGCTTGTTAGACACGATCTGCCCTTCACAAAGCCATGCTGACTGTCCCTGATCAGACCATGATTCTCTAAATGCCCATAGATCCTATCTCTAAGAATCTTTTCCAAGAGCTTTCCCACCACAGACGTAAGGCTCACTGGTCTATAATTACCTGGACTATCCCTACTACCTTTTTTGAATGAGGGGACAACATTTACCTCCCTCCAATCCTCCGGTACCATTCCTATGGACAATGAGGACATAAAGATCCTAGCCAGAGGCTCAGCAATCTCTTCCCTCTCTTCGTGGAGCAGCCTGGGTAATATGCCGTCAGGCCCTGGGGTCTTATCCATCCTAATGTATTTTAACAACTCCAACACCTCCTCTCCCATAATATCAACACGCTCCAGACGTTAACCTCACTCATATTGTCCTCACCTTCATCAAGTTCCCTCTCATTGATGAATACCGAAGGGAATTATTCACTGAGGACCTCACTCACTTCCACAGCCTCCAGGCACATCTTCCCACCTTTATCTCTAATCTGTCCTATCTTCACTCCTGTCATCCTTCTGTTCTTCCTTTACCCTACTCGCCAAGGCCTTCTCATGCCCCCTTCTTGCTCTTCTCAGCCTCTTCTTAATCTCCTTTCTTGCTTCCCTATATTCCTCAATAGACCCATCTGATCCTTGCTTCCTAAACCTCATGTATGCTGCCTTCTTCCACCTGACTAGATTGTCTACTTCACTTGTCACCCATGGTTCTTTCACCCTACCATTCTTTATCTTCCTCACTGGGACAAATTTATCCCTAACATCCTGCAAGAGATCCCTAAACAGTGACCACATGTCCATAGTACATTTCCCTGCAAAAACATCATCCCAATTCATACCTGCAAGTTCTAGCCTTATAGCCTCATAATTTGCCCTTCCCCAATTAAAAATTTTCCTGTCCTCTCCGATTCTATCCTTTTCCATGATAATGCTAAAGGCCAGGGAGCGGTGGTCACTGCCCCCCAGGTGCTCACCCACTGAGAGATCTCTGACCCGGTTCGTTACCTAATACCAGATCTAGAATAGCATTCCTCCTAGTCGGCCTGTCAATATACTGTGACAGGAATCCGTCCTGGACACACTTAACAAACTCTGCCCCGTCTAAACCATTGGAACTAATCAGGTGCCAATCAATATTAGGGCAGTTAAAGTCACCCAAGATAACAACCCTGTTATTTTTGCACCTTTCCAAAATCTGCCTCCCAATGGGTAATGGAAAATTCGTCCTTCCAGAATTCGCATCACTATCCCAAAAATTTGAGATAAATAATTACATTTTACAGAGTGTACAAGAAAGAAGCATAAATAACACAAAAATTTAATTTTTGTCCACCTATGTTTCTCGATACATGTGCAAAAATGTGTCTTTGTATTACAAAAAAGTGATGTGGATCATTTTAGCAAGGAACAGTACAGTGTGGGAACAGGACCTTTGGTCTCCACTGTGTGTGAAGACATGCCAAATTAAACTAATCCCATCTGCGTCTGAGTGATCTTCACCCATCCATTTCCTGCACCTTCACGTGCTTATCTAAATCTATTTGAATGTCACTATTGTATCTGCTTCCACTTCCACTGTGGCAGTATGTTCCAGGCACCCAACATTTTGTCCTGACGAAGGGTCTCGGCCTGAAACGTTGACTGCACCTCTTCCTACAGATGCTGCCTGGCCTGCTGCGTTCACCAGCAACTTTGATGTGTGTTGCTTGAATTTCCAGCATCTGCAGAATTCCTGTTGTTTACCCAACATTTTGTGATTTTTTTTTAAACGAAGTTGCTCCGCACACCTCCTTTAACCTCTCATTTTAATACTTTGCCCTCTAGTCTTTGTCAGCTTTTGAATTAGGAAAAAAGATTCTAGCTATCAACCCTATCTGTGGCCTCAACCACCACTCCAGGGGTAGCAATCTAAGTTTGTCTAACCTGTCCTTTTCACTCTTACCTTGTAATTCAGGCAGCACTCTAGTGATTCTAGTACTCTAGTAAACCACTTTTGCACCTTTTCCAAAGTTGTCTACCCCATCCTTCCAATCTGAATGTGCCCGAATGAAAGTTTTATCCAACTGCATTGTGCCTCCTGACTTTTGCACTCAACGCCAAAGCGATGAAGGCAAGCAAGTAAAATCAACAAACAAGAGCAAATCTGTAGATGCTAGAAATCCGAGCAACACACACAAAATTGTGGAGGAAGTTACATACCACCTTTGCTACTCTACTACTAGTATTGTCACTTTCAGGCAGTTATGGACCTGACCCTAAGATTCCTCTGCTGTATCCTTGGACAACCTTCTTCGCTGTACAGAACTCCAAGTTTTCAAAGGAACATTTAATGTCAGAGAAATGTATACAATATACATCCTGAAATTATTTTTCTTCGCAACCATCCATGAAAACAGAGGAGTGCCTCACAGAATAAATGACAGTTAAACGGTTAGAACCCCAAACTCCACCCCCCCCAGCTCCCCCCTCCCATGCATAAGCAACAGCAAAGCAACGATCCCCCCCACACCCGCAAAAAAAATCAGCACTCCCCACCAAGCACTGAAACGTGCAGCAAAGCATCAATAAAGACACAGACTTGTAGTACCCCAAAGACTACTCGTTCACCCAGTAACTTGATATGCCACAGGCTCTCTCTTCCCGCCAATAGGGAAAAAAGAGGTGTCCCCATTTCACAGGGAGAGGGGAGACATAACAAACAACTCGCTGATTTATAATGTTAGAAGCCCAGTGTCTCTGGGCACGCAGCCAGCAGTCAGCTTGCTGCTTTTGAACTTCCATCTCCCACAACACACCGACTTCCTGCGGAGGCACCGACCTCAAGTCCGCCCACCTCGAGAGCCACAAAATCCCAGAACCCCAAAGGTGAGCTAGTCTTCTAGGCCGCGTCCTTGGTATGTTGAATAGTGGCCAGTCGTGAGACCCCGAGAGCGGGTCCCATTCCCGCAAAGAACTGAAGACAGCGTGTAATTCCAGGTCGGGGTCTTTAAAAGAACCCTGAAAGAGAAAAATAGAAAGAGAGCTGTTCCGAAGATGCAAGCCAAGGAATCGCAGCAAGGTGGCATCATCTCCGAAGCAAGTTTGTGTCCTCTTCAAACTTCGTAACCAACATTTTTGACCAGACTGTTTGTATGTGTAGTATAAACAACATGGGTCTCAGCATTGATCCCTGAGGAATACTATTGGTACCAGATCTCCAGCCAAAGTAACATCCTTTCACTGTAATGGGCTAGCAAATTCTGAATCCAAACAATCAATTCACCATCTTATGGTGCACCATAAATCCCATGCATCTTAACTTCCTGATGAACCTATCATGAGGGACCTTGTCAAATGCCTTTTGTAGAAACACAACCACCCACTTATTATGAGTGTTCATCTGCATTGCATTCCTCTCCAAGTTTCTGAATCTAAATCAGGTTTATTATTACTGACATATGCCATGAAATTTGCTATTTTGCAGCAGCAGTGCAATGCAAGATAGTAAAAAAAAAACTACAAGTTATATAAAAATATTTAAATAATGCAAAAGTAGATAACAAAATAGTGTTCTTGGATAATGCTTACCTGTTTTTCCGTCTAATCCATTGGCTTGGTCAACACCAGCATCCCTGTCTTCATTTCATTGTAATTCCCTTCTTTAAATAGTTTTTTCTGTCCCAATTTTTCACTCAAAGGTTCAATTTAATGTCAAAGAAATGTATACAATATACATCCTGAAATGCTTTTTCTTCGCAAAACATCCACATAAACAGAGAAGTGCCCCAAAGAATGAATGACAGTTAAACATGAGAACCCCAAAGTCACCCCCCCCCCCCAGCTGCCCCCTCCGGCATGTAAGCGGCGGTGAGCAACAATCCCCCCTCCCCCCACCGGCAAAACAAAAAACGCACCCGCTACTGAGCACAAGTGTGAGCTAAGTGATAGCAAAGACACAGACCTTGCAGTTACCCCAAAGGCTATTGCAATTCACCCAGCATTCGGCAACCCATAGGTTCTCTCTCTCCCTAATAAGGGAGAGGGAGTTGTCCCCCATTTTCACAGTGACCAGGAGACATAACAACAATCTGCTGGTTTACGATGTTAAAAAGTCCGTTTCGTCACTCTTTACGAGCTCTGTGCCCGAAGATAGCAAAGATCTTGGGTCTTCGGGCCCACAACGAAAGATTTTCCGGCCTCCCCGATGACACACGAGACTCCTGCTGTGACACTGACCCTCGATCCGCCCGTCTGCAGAGCCCCGAGATCTTAGGCTTCCAAACACTAGGCCGCCTCTCAGACCGACCCCTTGGTGTGCTGAACAACAGCCGGTCCTGAAACCCCGAGAATAGGTCCCATTCCTGTAAAGAACCAAAGTCAGAGTGTAACTTCAGGTCAGGGTGTTCAAAAGAACCCTGAAAGATATCCTATAAGGATATCAAAGATGGAAATAGAGCTGTTTCCGAAGACGCAAGCAAAGGAATTACCGTTAAACTCCACCTCCGTCTCCATGCGAATTGAATGATCTTTGCATCCTTACAGGAGTAGTACCGAAGAATTAGAGGATGACAAATGTGTTTTTTTTAAAGTTAGGCAATCGGTATAATCTTGGGACTTGTAGACCAGAGAGTAGTGGACAAACTGATACAGAAGATTCTTAGAGACAAAATTTATGAGCATTTGGAGAAGCTTAGTCAGCATAGCTTTGTGAAGGGCAAGTCATACCTCATGAGCTTTATGACTTTTTGGAGGAACTGGCAAATTGATGAACATAGAGTGGTAGGTGTGGTGTATATGGATTTTAGTAAATTGTTTGACAAGGTTCCTCATGGAAGGCTCATCCCAGGAAAGTCAGGAGGCATAGGATCCATGGGAACTTGGCAGAGTGCATTCAGAATTGGCTTGCCCTCAGAAGGCAGAGGGTGGTAGCAGATGCAGCAGATTCTGCCTGAAGGACAGTGACATGTGTGTTCTGCAGGGATTGGTTCTGGGACCCCTGCTCTTTGTAATTTTTATAAATGACTTGGATGAGGAAATGGAAGGGTGGGTCAGAGGGTCTGCAGACAACATGATATTTGGTGTTGTAGATACTGTAGAAGGTTGTGTGTTGCAGTAGGACATACAGAGCTGGGCAGAGAAATGGCAGATGAAGTTCATCATGGAAATGAGTGAGGTGATTAGAAGATTGAACTTGAAGGCAGAGTACAAGATTAATGGCAGGATTCTTAGCAGTATTTAGTAACAGTGGGAATTTGGGGACCAAGTCCACAAATCTCCCAAAGTTGCAGCACAAGTTGATAGGGTTGTTAAGAAGGTATGTTCTATATAGCTTCTTGGAGACTCTTGGATAGATACACGGATGGAAGGTTATGGGTTATGTAGGGAAAAAAGGTTGATTAATCATGAAGTAGATTAAAAGGTCAGCAGAGCATTGTGGGCTGAAGAGTTGGTACTGTGCCATACTATTCAATGTTCTAAAAGTCAATCACACTATGGTCACTACTTTGAGGTTTTTTTAAATAAATCTTCATTTTCCACCCTGGTACCTAAGCTATCAGGTCAGATAGGGTGGTTGGGATTTGAGTACTGACTCCTGGCGATTACCCTACACAAGTATCAGGTCTGAAATGTTACCCACTGTTCTTAGATGCTATTTCAGCTTTCAGTGCTGCAGCATTTTATGGAAACCTGTGTACCTTTCTCTGCCAGTGAAATTCTCTGGAGTTTTGCTACAGAAATTGAAGTATATCAGCTAGTGTGCAGTGTAGGTGTTTTGGAATCTTTTGTCTCAAACTGTGAGAGCTCTCTTCATATTTCTGGGATACACGTGTCTCCAGCATTCCAAAGTGCTCTTGGGAAAGTGATGGTGAGTTGCTTACTTAAACTGCTGTAATCATCTCTTGTGAAGGGACAACCCAACAGGTTGTTGGATAGGAATGTTCAGGAACTGGACCCAATAACAGTGAAGGTCGGCATTATACACTGGATTCTGGTTCATTAGGACCCAACAGGACCAGTACATTTTGGCCCAATTAAGCAGCTGCTCCATTTAGCTGAAGTTTCATGGGAATAATTAAAAAGGTATTTTTTTAAAAAAAAGACAAAATACTGTTTAACTGAGTAACAAGTTATTTATTTTGATGGAACACAGAACAAATTAGAATATTACCAATACCACTAGAGTACTATAAAATTGTATATTAGTTCCCAATAGGCATCAGTGGAGGAATTCATCCAGTGTATGTTGCTGTGTTCTTTTAATTGAGTAGGCACTTAGTACAGATAATGAGCTGCTTTCATTAAGTTCGTAATTTTTAAAAAAGTGGTTAAGAATCACCGCTTTTTGAATTGGCATCTGTTGGCCCAAATGGATAACCTAACACAAGCAAACTCAATGATGCTATTTAAAAACTGTTTGATCCAAACACAGTGTAGTGTCCATCAGTTTGATAATGTGCAGATGCCTGACACTAGTTAGAAACTGTTGGGCAACAGTTTCTTGTCCCGATTAAGCAGCGGAGTGTCCCAAATAAAGAAAGGAATACCAGTTATTTTCTTGATTTGCTTTTGTTCTTTAAGAGTTGTTCCAAATAAGTGGCTCCCCTGGTTAACAGGTGGACCAATTAACTGGAATCATTATATAATTTTACAGATTCCTGTCCTCCACACTTTCTTTATAAAGTTAGTGAAGAAAAAGTAGTTGTCATCACCACCTTGAGATTATAATGGTGCGAATTCTTAAAACTTACCTTCAGTGCTTTCTGATTAAGATATATAAAATTCTAAAAGCGCTTGGAGACACGAGATTGTAGAGGTTGGAACCTGGAGTCAGAAACAAATTTCTTAAAGACCCATTGAGTCATGCAGCATCTGAGGATGCATAGGGATGCTTGCCATTTCAGGTTGAGGCTCTGCACCAGGATCTTTGCCTTTACTGATTCCGCTTGATCTGCTGAGCTCTTTTCTTTAAGGAATTTGATAAACTAGTTGCAGAGTTGTTGCCACTCAGTAGAGTGTTGAGTTCCAATATCACAGTCACACATCAAAGGATCAACTATCCAGCCCAGAAATTTGAAGAAATTTCTTCACCCACAAAATGGTGTCTTTGGAACACTCTACCCAGGGGGTTGTGGCATTTGGTCATAAGACTATAAGACATAGGAGCAGAATTAAGCTATTCCATCATGGCTGATTTATTATCCTTCTCAACCCCATTCTCCTGTCTTCTCCTCATAACCTTTGATGCCCTGATTAATCAAGAACTCTGCTTTAGTTACACTCAATGACTTGACCACCACAACCAACCATGGCAATTAATTCCATGGTTTCTGTACCCTCAGGCCAAACAAATTCCTCCTTCATCTCGTTTCTAAATCTACATCCTTCTATCGAGCAAGTTCTAGATTTTTGATATTTTTTTTTTAGAAGGAAAGGGAATCAAGGTATATAATTAATGTAGGAAATGGACACTAAGTTAAAGATATCACAGTGATGAATTGAATGTTGAAGAAGGCATAACGAGATAAGTGTATTCTGTATCTATAAGAATAAGCAGGAAATAGAGGAACATGGACCATGTGCAAGCAGATGAGATTAGTTCAGATTGGCATCACTGTCAGTGCAAGCATGGTGGGCTAAAGGACCTGTTCCTGCAAGATTGCTCTATTTCTGTTCATCATTTTCTTAATGTGGTGAACTGCTGTTTTCCCATTTATTTGCTTGGATTTTGTTGTGACCTTTTCTTCCCCTGTTGCTAGGATGATGACCTGGAGGAAGGTGAAGTGAAAGATCCCAATGAGAGGAAAGTCCGGCCAAAGCCCATCTGCAGATTCTTCATTAAAGGTAATCGCCGCCTGAGAACCTTTAGATACAGCTACAATAGTTCATCGAAATGACCAGAAACTATCTCCATCAGTGCTTCCTGATGTTAACTCCTTAAAGATACATATTCAAGCAGCTTGAATAATACATCAATCCCAAAGTTCACAGCTCCCACATAATAATATCAACTTGTAATTGCAAATTTTTTTGAGTTTTAATTCTATAATAGCTTTGCACTTGTGGGAGAGATGATGTAACAAGTAGTTCCAATGAACATAAGAAATAGGAGCAGGAGTAGGCCATCTGGCCCATTGAGCCTGCCCCACCAGTCAATAAGATCATGGCTGATCTGTCCGTAAACTCAGCTTCATCTACCTGCCTTTTCCCCATAATCCTTAATTCCCTTACTATGTAAAAACCTATCTAACTGTATCTTAAATTTATTTAGTGAAGAAGCCTCAACTGCTTCCCTGGGCAGAAAATTCCACAGATTCACCACTCTCTGGGAAAAACAGTTTCTCTTCATCTTCATCCTAAATCTTCTCCCCAGAATCTTGAGGCAATGTTCCCTAGTTCTAGTCTCACCTCCCAACAGATTTCCTTCTATCTTATCTATCCCTTTCAAAATTTTGTATGTTTCTATAAGATCCCCTCTCATTCTTCTGAATTGCAGAGAGTATAGTCCCAGGCAACTCAATCTCTCCTCATAGGTTAACCCCTTCATCTCTGGAATCAACCTGGTGAACAATGTCAATAAATTCTTTCCTATGAAGATGTGCTGTAGTATGCTTCTAGGGGCAGTTGTAAATGTTGTTCTTGTATAAAAATTACTCTTAATTCCTTTGAATGAAAGTTTGTAATTCATTGGAAGTAGTGATCCTACTTGCCTTATCACTCTCATGCACAATTTGACAAGGATATTGATGATCAGTAAAGAACTCTGACTGGAGACGAGAACAACTGTCCTCCAATAGACTGAATGCAATGTCAGCGGATGAGGCAGCAAATTTTGGAAATAATGTATAAGCAAAAAGGTGAAAGATTACAGTAACTAGATAGGAATGTGGAATTGTTACAGTAAGACCTGCCACAATCTCATTGAAGGACAGAGTGTTCTATGTCATACATTATGGCTAAGTTTTAGAAAAAAGAGGTTATTAAACAAAGTTAGAACACATGGGATTGGGGTCAGACAATCGTGTGAGTGAGTGTTTGTTAAGAGCAAAATGCATAGGAAAAAACCATTGCCATCTGGGAAGATTATGGCTAGTTGGTTACCTCAGGGGCTGTTGCTTGTTCGTGATCAGCATCGGAGGGTTGGCTGAGGGGACCAAGTGTGCTTTTGTTTGTTGATGATTAGCAGCACAGTAGCAGAGATAGTAGAAATCTGTTCTGTCTAAGTGGTGTTTACATTTTCTCCCTATGGCTTTCTTCAGGTGTTCCAGTTTCTCTCTCCACCCCTACCCCACCCCCATATTTCAAACATGTGCTGGTTAGTAAATTGTCCCTAATTTGTGCTTGTGCAGTTGAACCTAAAGAGAATCTTTCTAAATAGGGGTAGAGTGAAATGGAATTAATGTCGTATTAATTTAAGTAGGTGCTCGATATTTGATGTGAGTGCTTGATGGATGATGCTGATTTGGTTGAGCAGAAGAGATTGTGTCCACAATCTGATTCTTTGAATCACTGTGAAACAAAGTGATGGTGTATGTTGAGAAGAATGTAGAGAGGTTTCTGAAGATATTAAAGAAAAGATGAAGTGCACGTTAAGTTTATGGCAAACTGGACCTACGGTCCCTTGAGAAGAATATGAGGTGATCTCATTCAAACTTGGGGAAACTCCGACTCCAGTTTATTGAGTAGATGTGGAATTGAGGCTTTCCTTGACTAGAGTAATAATCTCAAAGACGAGCTTGAGTCATTGAGGACTGAGATGAAAAGAAATTTCTTCACCCAATAATTGGTCAATTTTTGAAATTCTGTAGCTGGGAGACTCGAAGTTAGATTACTGAGGGTATTCAATAAAGATGTCAGTGGATTTTCAGATGTCAAGGGAATCACATGAGTGTGGGTTGGTATAGAAAAGTGGCATAGAGATAAAAGATTGTTTTACATGGTGGAGGAGGTGAGGGCAGAATGTCCTACTCCTTGTATTTCTGAAATGATAATCTTGTTGAGTATTAAATGTTGGAATGAGCCAAAAGTTGACTTATGGTCATCAAGCAACACACATAAAAGTTGCTGGTGAACGCTAGGAAGAGGTGCAGTCGACGTTTCAGGCCGAGACCCTTCATCAGGACCCTTATGGTCATCATTTGAGTTTTAAGTTTTTTATTTTGCTAAAATTTACTGTTGCATTCTTGTGGAAAATATGCACATTGGCGCACCACATTGTTGTTTGTAAGATCAGTTAGTCAAAGTAATTAAGAACACTCCCTTTTCATCAAATAGTGTAACAGAATCAATTGCTTCCACTAAAATTATTAAGTAGGGTCTTGTCCAAAAGCAAGCTGGCATTCATTTGGTGAAACACTTCATATTAGTGTGTTTTGTGTTTATTTCCTGACTTGGTCCTTGACTGACTGAGCTGAAAGATCAGTTAAACTGCCAAATAGCTTGTCCTTCACTGAATGAGGAGCAAGGTGCGTATAATGGTAAAAGTTCAAATATTCAGGAGTATAACAGAAAATAACAGTATATACTCAAAGGGTGAGATAGTGCCTTCTATATATTGACTCAATAGACTTTCCTGGACACATTTCACAAATTCTACGCCATCCAAGACCTCAGCACTCTGGTTAGCTCAGTTAATACTGAGGTAATTGGAATCTCCTACTCATACAAGCTTGTGTCAGTTGCTGGACATCTGAAATATACACAATGTAGGAAATACTCAGCAGGTCAGATTGCATGTAACAAGAGAGAAGAGTGCAATTAACATTGGTGAAGATTGTTGAGTCCCAAGAACTATACAATGCTTCAATGCAGATGGTGTTTTACAATCTTACTCTTGGCCTTGTTGGAGGTCAAAGGTCAGACTGGGATGTGGAGTTGGAGTTGCAGCAACAGGCAGCTGGAAAGACGGCATCATTCGTACAAACTGAGCACAGAAACCCCCCCCCCAACTGCATTTGGTGTAGAGGAGATCACTTTGTGAACAGTGACTGTGCTTTGCAAAATTGGCAGAAGTACAAATTGCTGCTTCACCTGAAAGAGCTGTTGGAGGCCTTGAACAGTGGGGAGGGAAGAAGTAAAGGAATTACCTCTCCTGTGGTTGGACAAAAGGAGTTGTGAGAAGGGCAGTGAGTACAGCTGAAGATGGAAGAGTAACTTAGGGAGAAGCGGAAGAAACATCAAAACATGTACATTAGAGCTGAAGAAAATGGTAGAAGGTAACTGACTTCTCACCAGCAGTAGCATGAGAGGAGAAGTAAAGTTTGGTGTGGGAGTCTGCACTTGCAGTGGTTATAGGATGCTGAGGTACCTGGGGATGGGAGTGTGCCATAAGAAGCTTTGCAGATGGGAAATTCAGGGAAGTAACAAGTCAGAGATGGCCTTTTGGAATGTGAGAGAAAAAAAACTAGAGGTGGCATAAAGTGTAAAGCTTCTTGAATTCTGTGAAGCACAGGAAGCAACTCAAATATGAATGTCAATGTACTGGAAAAAGAGATGAAGGGAGGGCTCAACTTGGATTAAATCGAGGACTGTTCTGTATTTTCCACAGAGATGGTCTTAAGCTGGGACTCAAGTGGGTTTCCATAGCTGTACATTTGAGTAGCAAAAAGTACGTGAAATTAAGAAATTGTACAATGTAAGAATCATTTCTGGTAGATCAAGCAATTGTTAGTGGTGCAGAGGAACTGGTGTAGGTGTGGGACAGTGCAGAGGAATTTGATATCCACAGTTTGGTCTTGGAACCTGGGAAATGTCAGTGGTATACTAGAAAACTTGTATTTAAGGGAGGAGGGTAAACTTTAAAGGAAGTGTGTGAAGTAAGTTTTGTTTTTACAAGAACACACACAAAATGCTGGAGGAACCCAGCAGGCCAGCAGCATCTATGGAAAAGAGTGCAGTTGACGTTTCCCCATCCCCTTTTCCCTCCCTCACCTTATCTCCTTGCCTACCTATCGCCTCCCTCTGGTGCTCGTTCCCTCCCCCCACCCTTTTTTTCCTTCCATGGCCTTCTGTCCTCTCCTATCAGACTCCCCCTTCTCCAGTCCCGTATCTCTTTCACCAATCAACTTCCCATCTGTTTACTTCATCCCTGCCCCTTCAGATTCACTTATCACCTTGTGTTTCTCTCTCCCCTCCACCACCTTTTAAATCTACTCCTCAGCCTTTTCTCTCCAGTCCTACCTAAGGGTTTTGGCTCGAAACGTCAGCTGTATTCTTTTTCATAGATGCTGCTTGGCCTGCTGAGTTCCTCCAGCATTGTGTGTGTGTTGCTTGGATTTCCAGCATCTGCAGATTTTCTCTTGTTTATGATTTTGTTTTTATGAAGTGTGATAGGTGCCTGCAATGGGCTGGCAGGTGTAGTGGTGGAAACAGATGCCAAAGTAACATTTAAAGGGCTTTTAGGTAGACACATGAATATGTAAGGAATGGAGAGATGTGGATCATTTGCAGGCAGAGGGATTTAGTTGAATTCGTTAAAGGCCTGTTCCTGAACTGTACACTTCCATGGTCTAAGACAGCAGTATGTACATTAGGTGCAAATATACAATAATACGATAACATCACAAATGTATATGGGAGAAAGTTGAACAAAGGAGTAGATTCCAAGTAAGAAAAAAAAGTCTTGGGCATCTGCTAGAATGGTTCTGCTTGTAGAAGATAGAAATGGTTAGCTCAGGCAACTGATACAGAAAGTTGTGGAGGAAAGACCTCCGGAGGAATGAGGTCAGTGACAGTTTGGAGACAGCTGATCCTCATTAGAAGGGTCATGACCGAAAAGAGGCACGGAGAAGTTTGAGGGAGCTCGGGTTCAGACTCCACAAAATAGATATTACTGCTCCAAAGCACAAGAGCACCAACCTTGATGATGATGAGTTTGGTCCTTGATAAATAGTATGCAGAAAGTGTAAGTGAAGGACAATTGAGATGGTCTAATTGATGCCTGCAGCTGATGAAGAATAGATCTAGAGAAGGGGCCAGAGGGATGGGTCTACCTGAATAGGGAAGCCAAAAGATAGGGAGAAAGGATTCAGAATGTGAGTTGAAGACTTGTGCTTAAAGAGAACAGCAGCAAGCTGAAAAATAGTTGAAGTTCTCGGGCCCAGGATTTATTGGGACGAAGGTGATGATGAAACTGAAAACTAATAGTTTAGGATCAAAGTGGAGTAAATCAGAAGGGATTGTGATAACATGGTGAAGAATAGTCTGAGGGAGGAATGATGCGGTGGTTAGAGGAAGGTAAGAGGGAGGGAGATCTAGAAAAGTAGCTTGAAGTTGATGAGGTTTGATGTATTTTTGCCTGAAAGGGAGGAAAGAGTTTTATTGAGTCAAAGAGAGGTACAGCATAGAAACAGTTCCTTCGGCCTAGCCATTTAAATTATCTACTTCAATTGATCTGCATCAGGACAATAGCCCTCCATACCCTGCCATCCATGTATCTATCCATACTTAGTTTAAATGTTGAAATTGACTCTCAAGCACCACTTATGTTGGTAGTTTGTCCCACACTCTTCACCACCCTCCCTTCATGCTCCCCTTAAACTTATCACCTTTTACCCATAGCCTATGACCTGTGCTCGTAGTTCCACCCACCCTCAGTGGAAAAAGCCTGCTTGCATTTACCCTATCTATGAAGAAGAAGAAGAAGAAAGCCCTTAACTCTGAGTGGAGTCATCGGGACACCATCATGACGGCTTTTTTTTTTTAGCAGGCTTTCTTATTTTTACGAGGCCAAGTGGCTAGCTCGACGCTCAACCCAGCATGGATGGAAAGTGTGCAAAAGAGCCGGCTGGATTCGAACTCGGGAGTCTTTGCTCCGAAGTCTGGCGCTGATGCCGCTATGCCACCAGCCGGCGGATCCTATCTATACTCATAATTTTGTATATCATCTGCTCTCAATCTTCTTCGTTTTAAAGAATAAAGTCCACACCTATTCAATCTTTCCTTATAACTCAGGTCTCCTGACCCTTCAACATCCTTGCAAATTTTCTCAGTACTCTCTCAACCTTGCTTACATCTTTCCTGTAGGTAGGTGACCAAAACTGCACACAGTACTCCAAATTAGGCTTCACCAATGTCTTAACCAACATCAACATAACATTTCATCTCCTGTGCTCAGGAGATTTGTGAAGGCCTATTTGTCAAAAGTTTTATTTATGACCCTATCTATCTGTAATGCCACTTTCAATGAACTAGGGACCTGTATTCCCAGATCCCTTTGTTCTACAGCTCTATTCAGTGTCCTTCCATTCACTGTGCAAGAACCACCCTGGTTAGTCCTACTGAAGTGCAAAACCTTGTATTTGTCTGCATTAAGTTTCATCTGCCATTTGTTGAGTTACTGGGTGAGTTGCAGAGTGAACTGGGGTTGCCAACCAAGACAAGACAGAGAGAGAAAGGTCAGAGCATGCATCTGCTTATGAAGGGTTTAAGTGTACATATTTAGATGAAATAAAGCTCTGATTAGAGAAACACTGAATAATTAGAATATCTTGAATTTAGTTTATTTTTCTGTTTGTTTTCCTTGTTATTTTGGATTGAAATATACTTCAACAGTTACATTTTGGTTATTCCACCTCCTGATTAAGATTGTTTTGTAGGTAACTGCACTTGGGGAAATAATTGTCGGTTTATCCATCCGGGAATTAATGACAAAGGAAACTACTCACTGATAGCCAAACCTGATCCTTTCTCACCTAATGGAGGACATCACCTAGGACCTCACCCACTGATGCAGGCAAATCCTTGGGTAAGTCAGCATGTCCGACTCAGTATCTCCTTTGGTACCTTTTAATACTTCAATTTCTCAAGGAATCCCTTCTAAAATCATTTGTAGATTCTGCTTTCAAAGTTGAAAGTAAATTTGATATCAAAGTACGTAAATGTCATCATATTCCGCTGCTGCCTGTAAGGAGTTTGTATGTTCTCCTCGTGACTGCATGGGTTTCCTCTGGGTGCTCCAGTTTCCTCCAAAAGTCCAAAGACCTACCGGGTGATTGGTTAATTGGTCATTGTAAATTGTCCTGTGATTAGGCTAGGATTGAGTCAGGGGATTACTGGCCAGCACGGCTCGAAGGGCCAGGAGAGCCGATTCGGCACTGTAAATAAATAAGATACAACCCTGAGATTCATGTTCTTGCAGGCGTTCACTGTAAATTACTAGCAGTTTGCCAGGTGTTGAAGGGTGTGAGGGAAGAGGAGTGAGTGCAGTTACTATGACAAGGGAGCAGGTGCTCAAAAAGCTGAAAGACCTAAAGGTGAGTAAGTCACCCGGTCCAGATGAGCTACATCCTATGGTCCTGAAGGAGGTAGTGTTACAGAGGCATTAGTAATAATCTTTCAAAATCATTGGACTGTGGCATGGTTCTGGAGGACTGGAAAATTGCAAATGTCACTCCACTTTATAAGAAGGGAAAGAAGCAGCAGAAAGGAAATTATAGACCACTTAGCCTGACCTCAGTGGTTGGGCAAGATTTTGGACTCAATTGTTAAGAATGAGGTTATGGAGTACTTGGTGACATAGGACAAGGTAGTGCAAAGTCAGCATAGTTTCCTCAAGGGGGAATTCTTTGAGGAGATTACAAGTAGGATAGATAAAGGGGATGCAGTAGATGATGTAATTTGAAATTTCAGAAGGCCTTTGACAAGATGCCACATATGAGGCTGCTTACCAAGTTAAGAGCCCATGGTATTACAGAGAAATTACTGGCATGGTTGGTGAATTGCTGATTAGTAGGAGGCCCAAATGGGAATAAAGTGATCTGTTTTTGGTTGGCTGCCAGTGACTAGTGGTGTTCTATGGAGTTTGCTGTTGGGACCACTTCTTTTTATGCTATATATCAATGATATAGATGGAATAGATGGCTTTGTTGCCAACTTTGCAGATGATATGAAGATTGGTGGAGGGGCAGGTAGTGTTGAGGAAAAGAGAAGGCTGCAGAAAGACTTGGACAGATTATGAGAATGGGCAAGAGTGGCAAATGAAACACAGTGTTGGAAAATGCATGGCCATGCACTTTGATAGAAGAAATAAATCTGCACACTATTTTCTAAGCAGTGAGAAAATACAAAAATCTGAGATGCAAAGGGACTTGGGAGTCCTTGTGCAGAACAGTTGGTGAGAAAGGTAAATGCAATGTTAGCATTTATTTCAAGGGGTCTAAAATACAAGAGCAGGGATGTAATGTTGAGGCTCTATAAAGCACTGGTGAGGCCTCACCTTGAGTGTTGTGAACAGTCTTGGGCTTCTTATCTAAGAAAAGATGTGACATTGGAGGGTTCAGAGGAGGTTTACAAGGATGATTCCAGTTATGAAAGGGTTATCTTATGAGAAACGTTTGATGGCTCTGGGTCTGTACTCGATGGAATTTAGAAGGGTGAGAGGGGGAATCTGAATGAAAATTTCATATGTTGAAAGGCCTAGACAGAGCAGATGTGGAAAGGATGTTTCCCATGATGGGAGAGTCTAGGACAAGAGAGCACGGCCTCAGGATAGAGGGATATCCATTTAAGACAGATGCAGAGAAATTTCTTTACCTGGAGGGTGGTAAATTTGTGGAATTTGATACCACAGGCAGCGGTGGAGGCTAGGTCTTTGGGTGTATTTAAGGCAGAGATTGATAGGTTCTTGAATGGCCGTGGCATCAAAGATTATGGGGAGAAAGTTGGGGAGTGGCGCTGAGGAGGGGAGAAACGGGTCAGCCATGATTGAATGCGGAGCAGACTCGATGGGCCAAAATGGCCTAATTCTGCTCCTATATCTTAAGGTCTCAATACAAGAAACACAATAGAATCAATAAAAGACTGCACCCAACAGGACAACAATCAATATGTAAAAAAAAAAAGGAAAAAAGCGATAAGTATCAAGAACATGAGATGAAGAGTCCTTGAAAGTGAGTCCAGTACAAGAACAGTTTAGTGATGGGGCAAGTGAAGTTGAAATAAAAGATTTCCATCTTTCATTTGCTGGAAGTATTTTCCAGCTTCCCTTCCATAGACTCTGTCTACATTCTTAGTGCCTCAGTAAAGCAACCAACTTAATCAATGACTCCACCCACCCCGGGCATTTTCTTCTCCTTTCTTCCATTGGGCAGAATGTACAAAAGCCTGAAAGTGTGTACCATCAAGCTCAAGGACAGCTTCGATCCTGATGCTATTAGACCCTTAAACAGACCTCTTGTATGATAAGATGGGTTCTTGTCCTCTCAATCTACCTCATTACGATCTTGCACGTCATTGTTTATCCGTGCTGCATTTTTTTGGTAGTTTTTATAGTTTATTCTGCATTTTTATTGTTTAACCTTATTCTAGCTCAATGCATTATGTAATGAATTGATCTGTAGGCACAGTATGCAAGACAAACTTTTAACTGTATCTTGATATACATGACAATAGTAAACCAATACCCAACATCTTAAGTTATTGTAATACATTGCCAGTTCAATTCAGCTTTGTCAAACTAATCTCTGACATGTCTCCGCCCCCCCCCCCCCCCCCGCCTTTCTCAATCTTGTTTCCATGTCTGCATCTCTGGAGGCAAACTGTCAACCAACAGCTTTTATGAATCTATTGATTCCCATGGTTATCTCAGCTATACCTCTTCGAACCCTATCTCCTGTTAAAAATGCTATTCCCTTTTCTGAAGCAACAGACACGAAATGCTGGAGAAACTTAGCAAGTTGGGCAGCATCTATGGAAATGAATAGATAGTCAATGTTTCGGGCCGAGACCCTTTTTCAGAACTGAGAAGGAAGGGGGAAGAAACCAGAATAAAAAGATGAGGGAAGGGAAAAGATGCTAGTTGGAAGGTGATAGGTGAAGCCAGTCTCATGGGAAAGGCCAAGGACTGGAGAAGTCTGATCAGAGAGGAGAGAGGACCAGAGGAGAAAGGGAAGAAATATAGAAACATAGAAAACCTACAGCACAATACAGGCCCTCCGGCCCACAAAGCTGTGCCGAACATGTCCTCACCTTAGAACTACCTAGGCTTACCCATAGCCTTCTATTTTTCTAAGCTCTGTGTACCTGTCCAGGAGTCTCTTGAAAGACCCCATCGTTTCCACCTCCACCACCACCGCCGCCGCCGGCAGCCCATTCCATGCACTCACCACTCTCTGCATAAAAAAACCTACCCCTGACATCTCCTCTGTACCTACTTCCAAGCACCTTAAAACTATGCCCTCTCATGCTAGCCATTTCAGCCCTGGGAAAAAGCCTCTGACTATCTACATGATCAATGCCTCTCATTATCTTGTACGCTTCTATCAGGTCAAATCTCATCCTCCGTCGCTCCAAGGAGAAAAGGCCGAGTTCACTCAACCTATTCTCATAAGGCATGCTCCCAATCCAGGCAATCCTTGTAAATCTCCTCTGCACCCTTTCTATGGTTTCCACGTCCTTCCTGTAGTGAGGTGACCAGAACTGAGCACAGTACTCCAAGTGGGGTCTGACCAGGGTCCTATCTAGCTGCAACATTACCTCTCGGCTTTTAAACTCAGTCCCACGATTGATGAAGGCCAATACACCATACGCCGCCTTAACCACAGAGTCACCCTGCGTAGCGGCTTTGCGTGTCCTATGGACTTGGACCCCAAGACCCCTCTGATCCTCCACACTGTCAAGAGTCTTGCCATTAATGCTATATTCTGCCATCATATTTGACCTACCAAAATGGACCACCTCACACCTATCTGGGTTGAACTCCATCTGCTACTTCTCAGCCCAGTTTTGCATCCTATCAATGTTCTGCTGTAACCTCTGACAGTCCTCCACACTATCCACAACACCCCCAACCTTTGTGCCTTTGTGTCATCAGCAAAGTCCTATAATCATCAGGAAGAATGAGGGTAACCGGGGAGTGGGAATGTAATAGGCAGATGAGAAGAGGTAAAAGGACAGGGTGGGGAATAGAAGGGGGGGGGGGTGTTGGTACCTGTTTACTGGAAGGAGAAGTCGACATTCATGCCACCACATTGTCATTCTTTTTATTCCCTGTGCTTGGCTCCCACTTTTTTTGGGAATCTATTCTAATTCCATCCTTTGGAATGGATTGTGGGGATATGGATGACTATGGTCCAGGCTCAGCTCGATGGGACTATGCAGTTTAAATGGTTCGGCACAGACTGGATGGGCTGAAGAGCCTGTTTCTGTGCTGTATTTTCTATGACTCAACAAAATCAGTTGTAACAGATTTTAGCTGCATCAAAATCCTGTGGTAGTGTGAGAAGGGTCTTGGCCCAAAATGCAGGCTATTCTTTCCTGCCCTCATGATATTGCCACAAATCATCACTTGTTTTTTCCCCTCCATTGATGCATCTGACCTGCTTAGTTCCTGAAGTGTTTTGTGAATATTATTCAGCACCCCACCTTATTCCTTCAGACATCTGGTACATTCTATTCTTGTCTCTCACCTAAGCCATCCTAAGCTTATTGCAGGGATGTGCTTCCACTAAATCTCTGCCTGTGAACTGCGAGTCTTTCATCACTGGGAATGTTAGTGCCTTTCTTAGTTTCTCTTGAGCCTACTCTGAAATAGGACCATACCTCAGATGTTCAATAAGCCTGTCAGTCCAGACAAAGTATCTCAGAATCCTAAAGAAGAGAAAATCTTTAGATGCTGGAAATCCGAGGAGGACAAACGCAAAATTCTGGAGGAAATCAGCAGGTCAGGCAGCATTTTGCGTGTATCTCAGAATCTTTATTTCCTGTAATTACTTACTTATCCCTCATTACCCCTAGGCCCCATCCTTTGCGATCATAATTATTAAACCCTTTTAGAAGGTGTAACTCTTCGCTGCCATTGTACCAATACATTCCAAGGTGTGATGCATCCTTAGACGCCACCCTCAGTCAACGCCACCCTGTTCTTTCATCCCTAAGCAGCACTCCTGCAGAGATTGAAGATTAGCTTTATTTGTCACATGTATATTGAAATATTGAAACATACAGTGAAATGCCTCGTTTGCGTCAACAACCAACGCAGAATATGATGAGGTACGCTGCGAATATCACCATACTTCTGGTGCCAACATGGCATGCCCCCAACTCACTAACCCATCTTTGAAATGTGGGGGAAAACCGGACACCCAGAGGAAACCCACATGGTTATGGTGGGAGTGTATAAACTCCTTACAGACAGTGGATTGCTGGTGCTGTAAAACTGCTGACCGCTACTCTGCCATGCCAAACAGTGTTCTGCTTTAACATTTCTTCATTTTGCATACCCCTCAGGGTTAAGGAAAATTGAAGATCTGCCCCCAGCGCATCCTTGGGTGGGTTGGTTATTAGCACAAACAATGCATTTCACAATATGTCAATGTACACGTGATAAATAAATCTGAATCTGGTTTGCTTCCATCTCAGTTCTTGTCTTAGAGGTGACCAAATGCTTCTATCTGGGAATCGCAGACTCTGCCATTGGTAGTTCGATGGCACTCAATGGGAGTAGTGAATAGTTTGATGCTATGTGAATGACCTCCACATTTCCTTGCACTGAGGCAGCGGGTGTTTATGGAGGGTGTTTATTGCCTTCCCAGGTGCTCTCCTGTGAGTCAGTGAGAATGTTGTGGTTATTATGGGGACTTTGAGAACAGTATTGAATTATTTTCAGCAGGATTCTGACAGGTGTTTGGTCAGCATTCAACAGATGCTTGCTTCACACCATTGGCTCCTTTGTCATCGTGGCTATCCCTCAAAGTCAAGGATGATGGTCTTCGTTCTGAAGAAGTGGTCCACAGAGTGAAGAAGCCTGTGCGTGTATTTGTTTAACGTGTACTTGATGTTGCACTCCAAGAAGCACACGATACTTCACAAATCAACCAAATGATTCCAATGGCATGGAAACCACAATGATTGGAGCTGATGGATTTGTTGCAGCCTTCATCCGCCTTCACAGCTGTTAAGTTCGAAGTAACTTTGTCCGCCTGTTCCACCGTTGAGGTCTTGGTTGGATTGTTCTTTGTCAGGGACCTCACCCTCGACCTTACTGCCATGAGTGACCCTACCAGGAGCATAGCTCCAGACAGCGTTGCTCTCGGGATCACAGGACCACACAAGCTTCTCCACAACGACAAGGTGACAATCCACGGAGAATTGGCTCCTTAGCAAAGCATGTACACCAAATCTGTGAAAAATTCATTACTGGAATCTGGCATCTATGCTCACCAGTTTTGGAGGAACTGTTGCTCGTTTAGCAATGTATTTGGAGCATTTTCGGCAGTTAGTATCATGGGTACCTCTCCAGTTCATTGCTGGCTGTAGGCCTATGAAACACTGCTGGCCATGAGCTTTGCACCAGGTTTAATATCCTGATCTTCGAACATGCTTTTCCTCAGATGGGTAACTTGTCACCAATGGAGGCTTTGGAGGATGCTGTCTGGATTAGAGGCCATGTTCTATAATGAGATGTTGGGCAAACTTAGTTTGTCTTCTGTGACGATCTGATAGAGGTCTATAAGACTGAGAAGCATAGTCAGACAGTATCTTTTTCCCAGGGTTGAAATGTCAGTACCAGAGGGCATACATTTAAGGTGAGAGGAGGCAATTTCAAAGATGTGAGGGGCAATTTTTTTTTTTTTTACTCTGAATGGAGGATGCCTGGAATATGCTGCTTAGGGTGGGGGTAGAGTCAGAAATATTGGAGACTTTGAAGAGCTGTTTAGATAGGCACATAAATGAGAAGAAAATGGAAGGATGTGGACATTGTGTAGGCAGAGGGGATTAGATTAGTTGGGCATTTGATTACTAATTTAATTGATTCAGCATAACATGGTGAGCTGTGAAGGGCCTGTTCCTGTGCTGTACTGTTCTGTGTTCTGTCATATCCTGAACCAGTAGCTCACTGTTAATGAGTTCAAATCAATGTTTTTTTGCATGGGATTTTTGAATTAGTTAATAAGATCTCTCCTTCTATGATCCTGACCACAGATTTTTATGAAAAACTAATAATGGCTGGAGCATTCACTCACAGTGTGCATTAGTTCTAGGATGATGAATTCTGTCATCAATGTGTGCCTTTGCCAAAGAGTAGTCCCAAATGATCCATGTTTTCCACATGGATCTTAATATCGAGAGGTCAGAATCAGAATCAGGTTTATTATTACCAGCATGTGATGTGAAATTTGTTAACTTAGCAGCAGCAGTTCAATGCAATACATAATCTAGCAGAGACAGAGAAAAAAAAATAATAAACAAAATAAAACATAATAAACAAACAAGTAAATCAATTATGTATATTGAATAGATTATTAAGAAATATGCAAAAACAGAAATACTGTATATTTAAAAGAAGTGAGGTAGTGTCCAAAGTTTCAAAGTCCTTTCAGGAATTGGGTGGCTGAGGGAAGAAGCTGTTCCTGAATCGCTGAGTGTGTGCCTTCAGGCTTCTGTATCTCCTACCTGATGGTAACAGTGAGAAAAGGGCATTCCCTGAGTGCTGGAGGTCTTCAATAATGGGCACTGCCTTTCTGAGACACCGCTCCCTAAAGGTGCCCTGGGTACTTTGTAGGCTTGTGCCCAAAATGGAGCTGACTAGATTTACAACTTTCTGCAGCTTCTTTTGGTCCTGTGCAGTAGCCCCTCTATACCAGACAGTGATGCAGCCTGTCAGAATGCTCTCCATGGTACAACTATAGAAGTTTTTGAGTGTATTTGTTGACATGCCAAATCTCTTCAAACGCCTAATAAAGCATAGCAGCTGTCTTGGCTTCTTTATGACTATATCAATGTGTTGGGACCAGGTTAGATCCTCCGAGATCTTGACATCCAGGAACTTGAAGCTGCTCACTCTCTCCACTTCTGATCCCTCAATGAGGATTGGTATGTGTTCCTTCCTCTTACCCTTCCTGAAGTCCACAATCAGCTCTTTCGCCTTACTGATGTTGAGTGTCAGGTTGTTGCTGCGGCACCATTCCACTAGTTGGCATATCTCACTCCTGTATGCCCTCTCGTAACCACCTGAGATTCTACCAACAATGGTTGTATCATCAACAAATTTGTGGATGGTATTTGAGATATGCCTAGCCACACAGTCATGTGTATACAGAGGGAAGAGCAGTGGGCTAAGCTCACACCCCTGAAGTGCGCCAGTGTTGATCGTCAGTGAAGAAGATACGTTATCACCACAGACTGTGGCTTCCAGTTAGGTACTGAGGAAGGTACTGAGGCCCAGGTTCTGCAACTTCTCAATCAGGATTGTGGGAATGATGGTATTAAACGCTGAGCTATAGTCGATGAACAGCATCCTGACGCAGGTGTTTGTGTTGTCTTGGTGGTCTAAAACCGTATGAAGAGTCATGGAGATTGCGTCTGCCGATGAGCTATTGTGACGATAGGCAAATTGCAATGGGTCCAGGTCCTTGCTGAAGCAGGAGTTCAGCCTAGTCATATCCAGCCTCTCAAAGCATTTCATCACTGTTGATGTGAGTGCTACCGGGGGATAATCATTAAGGCAGCCCATGTTATTCTTCTTTGGCACTGGTATAATTGTTGCCTTTTTGGAGCAAGTGGGAACTTCTGCCCGGAGCAGTGAGAGGTTGAAAATGTCCTTGAATACTCCCACTAGTTGGTTGGCACGGGTTTTCAGAGCCTTACCAGGTACTCCATCGGGACCTTCTGCCTTGCGAGGGTTCACACTCTTTAAAGACAGTCTAACATCAGCCTCTGAGACAGGGATCACAGGGTCATCAGGTGCAGCAGGGATCTTCACAGCTGTGGTTGTGTTCTCCCTTTCAGGGCATGCATAGAAGGCATTGAGTTCATCTGGTAGTGAAGCATCGCTGCTATTCATACTGTTGGGTTTTGCTTTGTAGGAAGTGATGCCTTGCAGTCCCTGCCAGAGTTGCCATGCGTCTGATATCGCCTCCAACCTCGTTTGAAATTGTCCCTTCACCCTTGAAATAGCCCTCTTCAAATCATACCTGGTTTTCTGGTACAGGCCTGGCTTGCCAGACTTGAATGCCACAGATCTAGCCTTCAGCAGATGATGTACGTCCTGGTTCACCCACGGCTTTTGGTTTGGGAATGTACAGTAAGTCTTTGTAGGCACACACTCGTCCACACAGGTTTTAATGAAGTCGGTAACAACTGCAGCATACTCATCCAGATTCAAAGATGAATCCCTGAATACAATCCAGTCCACCAATTCAAAGCAGTCCTGTAGATGCTCCTGTGCTTCCCTTGCCCAAACCTTCTTGGTCCTCACTACTGGTGCTGCAGTCTTCAGTCTCTGCCTATACTCGGGGAGTAGAAGTACAGCCAGGTGATCAGACTTCCCGAAGTGAGGGCGTGGAATAGCACAGTAGCCATTCTTGATGGTGGTGTAACAATGGTCCAGTGTGTTGTTTCCTCTGGTATTGCAAGTTATCTGTTGATGGTAATTGCCTAGTGATTTTTTCAGACTGGCCTTGTTAAAATCTCCCAAAACAATAGTGAAGGCGTTTAGGGTTCAGGGGAAGGCATTGTTCTTGAGCAGGTTAGTAGAGATCTTCCAGATGTTTCGTATACCCCACATACACTACTGTGAAAGAGCTGATCATGAGTTCAAACTTGGTTTCCAAATATGTGTGCACACACGTACGTTTAAAAAAGCCATGCACTGACTACTATCACTACTCAGTGTAAATTAAATAAAACCTGTTCATGCATTATTGTATCTCCAGGGTATAAGAAGCTCAAAAGGAAATCTGATTTTAAATCACCAGGTGAAGGTGTAAACATCAAGGCTGGAAAAACTGTTTAGCTGGACTTATCCCTTTGGATGTTGGTCCTCTGGGCCTGAGACCCCTAGTTCTACCCCATTAGGACTGTGGCTTTTTTAATTTTAAATTTTTGTTGCTCCCCCCCCCCCACACCCCCCACCTCTCTCTCTCTCTCTCTCACCTCAGGCCACTCTGGGGACTGTGTCTTTAATCTGTTGATTTGTTGTCAGTATTAATAGGATTGAGCTTTGGGGCAGGTGTTTCTCAACTATGCTCTACCCTTAATGGTGAGCCCTGAATCTATTTCTATTAGCAATTTAATGTTAGTTGGAAGGTGAGCAAATTGTGCAGCTCCCTGAGCTTCTGTTGTACACACCCATACAGTCACACAGAGAAAAGCTTAGCACCAAGATCTTAAAGATTTTATCTTTTAAAAAGAAAAACAGATTGGCTTTAAAATTTGTCACATGCACGTTGAAGCACAGTGAAATTTGCTGTTTTGCGTTAGCGACCAACACAGTCTGCAGATGTGCTGAGGCAGCCCACAAGAGTTGCCATGCTTCCGGTGCCAACATAACATGCTAGCTAACCAACGTAGCTTACGAACCCTAACCTGTATGTTTTTAGAATGCGGGAGGAAACTGGAGCACTTGGAGAAAACCCACATGGTGAGGGGGAGAATGTACAAACTTCTTACATACAGTGGTGGGAATTGAACTTGGGTCACTGGTGCTCTGCTACTGTGGCAAGAGAGCTGGTGTCACACATGGAGCAGTTTATAGTAGCTATCACTGATCCAACAGCACAAGTTACTCCAGTTCAGAAACATAAATTACTTGATTTGTTTCAGTGTTAACACCCTTTCTTCTTGTCTTCTTTCTAGGAAACTCATGTCTTGGTGAGTACATATTTTAACTATATTTGTGAAATCTTGAGATGCTGCAGTTTGGAAGTTGAGTTTATAAAATTCATGTTTAAATCCTAAGTCAAATAAAATTACAGTAAGGAGATATTGTTGAGCCCAGAACAAACTGGAAGGATGCAGAGAAAATTTACATGGATGTTGTCAGGACTTGAGTTATAGGGAAAGGTTGAATAGGTTAGGACTTTATTCTCTATAATTTAGAAATTTGAGGGGAAATTTGATAGAGGTATACAAAATTATGAGGGATATAGAAAGGGTAAATGCAAGCAGGCTTTTTCTCTGAGGATTGCGTGAGACTACGGTAAGAGGTCATGGGTTAAGGGTGAAAGGTTAGAAGTTTAAGGGGGACATGAGGGGAAACTTCTTCGTTTAGAGGGTGGTGAGAGTGTGGAATGAGCTGCCAGTGGATGTGGTGTCAATTTCAGCATTTTAGAGAAATTCTATTGCAAAATGGATGTTGGTCCTATGGTTTCCTCGAATAAGATGTAGGGGCAGAATTAGGCTATTCAGCCCATCGAGTGCTCCACCATTCCATCATGGCTGATTTATTAACCCTCTCAATCCCATTCTCCTGTCTTTTCCATGTAACTTTTGATGCCCTGACTAATCAAGAACCTATCGACCTCCACTTTAAATATACCCAATGACTTGGTCTTCACATTGGCAATGAATTCCACAGATACACTAACCCCTGGCTAAAGAAGTTCCTCCTCATGGACGTCCCTCTTTTGAAGCTGTGCCCTCTGGTCCAAACCTCGCCCACTATAGGAAATATCTTCTCCACATCCATTCTATCTAGGTATTTCAGTATTCAATAGGTTTCAGTGAGATCCCTTTCTTTCTTCTAAGCTTCAGCAAGTACAGGCCTGGAACCATCGAGGCCCCCCATACATTAACCCTTTAATGTAGCATATCCATTGGATAACACTAGCACAGAACACTATTGATCTATTGGAGACTGCCTATTTTCTCCAACGTGTGTGAACATGGGCATACATCTAACTGCATTCCAGGTCCTGGTTCCAACCCAGGAGCAGCTGCACATTAGGCTCTCTATCAGTCCATGGCTCCAGCACACGCCTAATCATCTACCTGGCTTCAAATGCTTTCAAGGAGTTGATTTGCAATCTGCAAGCAATTCAATCTGTATGACTTTTTATCCATTGCTGAGTAGGAGTTAACTACACTGAGATTGTGTATGGGTGCAGTATTTTTTGAAGTTTGGGAATTTGGAGCAGTCATGTTAAGATTCAAATCAGTCAATCAAATTTATTATATCTAATATGAAATTTGTTTTTCAGAAGCAGTGTAGTGCATAGTTGTAAGATTAGTCTAAATTATAAAAGTAAATAGAGCAATAAAGGTAGTAAAAAGGTAGTGCCCATGGGGTTATGGATTGATGAAATCTGATGGTGAAGAGGAAAACACTGTTCCTAAATTATTGTCTGACCTGATGGTATTAACAAGAAGAAGACGTGTCCCGGATGGTGTGGGTCCTTAGTGATGGATGCCACCTTTTTGAGGCTGTCTTCAATGGCGGCAGTGGTTGTGGCATGATGAAGCCAGCTGAGTCTGCAGCCGGTTGTGACCATGCGCATTGGAGGCTCCATCTCAGAAGGTGATGCAGCTAGTCAAACTGTCCTCCACCGCATGTAGAAATCTACAAGTCTTAAAGTAAATTTTGTTATCAGCGTATTTGTATGCCACCATATACAACACTGAGGTTCATTTTCTTGTGGGCGTACTCAATAAATCTGTAGAATAATAATTATATCAGAATCAGTGAAAGACTGTACACCCTAGTTGGGCAATCAGAGTGCAGGAGACAACGTACCAGTCAGTTGGTCCACAGAAGGTACAGAATCTTCAGAATAGTTCCTTAACACAATTTAAACCTGGGCCCAACATATTGCTACAATTCCAAGAGGCACTACAGCAGCTATATTTCACTAGGAGTTTGGGAGAATTCGTTTGTCAGCAAAGACGCTTGCAAATTTCTACTGATGTACCATGGAGAGCATTCTAATTGGTGTATTGCCATCTTGTATGGATGATCTACTGCACAGGATTGGAAAAAGCTGCAGAAATTTGTAAACTCCAACTCCATCATGGGCACTAGCCTCCCCAGCATCCGGGACACCTTCAAAAGGTGATAGCTCAAAAAGGTGGCACCCTTCATTTAGGGCCCCCATCACCCATGATATGCTCTCTTCTCATTGCTGTCATCAAGGGGCCTGAAGAAACACACTCAATGTTCCAGAAACTATTTTCCCTTCACCACCAGATTTCTGAATAGACAGTGAACCCATGAATACCACCTCAGTATATTTTACACTCTTTTGGCACTACTTATTTAATCATTTTAAATATATATTTATTGTAGTTTATAGTTTTTATTACTATGTATTACAATGTGCTGCTGCTGTAAAACAACAATTTCATAACATATTCTGATATTAAATCCGATTCTGAAACCTGAAATTTCCTTACATGAAGCTTCACATGCAGATCATCTTAATGCCCCAAGCTTTCGTCATCTCACCAAGCACTGCAGTTGCTGGAAGCTACCTGCAGGTGATGCTGTTGTGTAAAAAGAGTTGTAGCGAAAAGTTCCTAATATTAATATGTACTTGTTAGCAGAGTTAAAACCTGTATTTTTGCCGTACTAATCTAACTACTGTCTTGTTCTGGCTTTGTCAGTTATTGAATACCATGAGTGTGTGCCAGATTATCAAAGATTCAAAGTACATTGATTATGTATGCGGCATACAGCCCTGAAATTCATCTTCGTTACAGACAGCCATGAAACAGAGCCATTGTCCCAACCTTTTCAAAGAAAAACAACAATACCTTCATGCACAAAAAAAGTGGAAATGGCAACAGAAAAATTAGCAAAAACATAAACTATAAAACACAAAATCAAAAGGCATATTTCAGATCAGCTTAGTGTTCATTATCTGCAGGCCACCCTGGTTTAATAATCACCCAAAAGTAGTAACAAAAAAAAGTAGTGACCAGAACTAGAACACATCATAAGCCTGAATTAGAGTCCAGATCTACAAACCACGGCAAACGGACGTTGTTCTGGCACCATCCCCTGACAGGAGGGAGGGAGAGAGAGAGAGAGAGAGATCCACATGCAAACATCTTCTCAAGCAGCAGTGAGTGAGAGGTGAGTAGATGGCTCGCCCTCTGTATCTGCCTCAATGATTTCAGTCTTCCTCGGTGCTTTAATTGGCGAAATCATTGAGAGATGGAGTTGATCACAGGCTCGCGGCCTGTCTCCAGGCTTCTCTGCCTCCATGCTGTATACCTTGCTCGTGAACCCTGTCAGAGACAGCGAAGCACCAGATCACCCGATTGGCACAACGGCAGGATGTAGATAACAGGCTCCAACAGTAACAGAACCACATCTTAAAGAAAAATGTTGTTAAAGTGAAAGGAGTTGATTTGTAAACCGTCTTGATGATGATGCCTTTGGTGGCAAGAATTGCAGGCACCGTCTTCTGGTTATATTTTGGAATTTAATTTTCTAGTATTAGACTTCTTCAGAGAAGGCCTATGTTGGATTCAGATAGGATGGTTGGGGCCAGGGAACTGTTGGTTTTCTGGGTATAGAGTGCATGTATGTGGAAATACTTATGTTGGCTAGATGTATAAAATTTAGTTTCATGCCTCTAGTACCCTCTGCGGTTGCCAAAAGAAATCTTTGCCCTTTATTAAGATGAGTTGTAGATTCTGCCTGGCCTCAGTTATTGATTTCTCATGTGTGTACGCTTATTGACAGTATTGACAGCATTTGGTTTAACGTAGGTTTATTCTCTCCTGGGACTAGGGAGCTCCAGTAATTGAAGAATTGATGCCTCCTATTCCATTGGAGCCTCCAGCAGAAAGTGCATGGGAGAGAGGCCTGCGGCATGCAAAAGAGGTAAATAATAATGTGCCCCAGATAATACAAAGTAACTCATTATTCTTATCTCTGATAGCAGAGCATTGCCCTTACAAATTGTAGCTCTCCCTTAATTCTGCTCTGAAGTGCAGTCCTGGTTCTGTTCTCTGCATTGAGGTATGAACTCTGGCAAGAGTGCAGTGAATGGAAGTTGGTGTACCAAAAGTGGCCCTTGGTTGTACCTTACGTCATCGGCATCAATAATTGCAGCTCATATTTAAAATATTGCAATCAAGGCATCAAGCAAATTATGTGAAGTTCAGTGTCTGTGGGGGTGGGGGAACGAAAAGACCGAAGGATTGTGAGAAACCTGTTGAGCTGCTACTAGAATATCTGGTATCTCCTCAGTTTCTGCTCTTTTAATTTTCAGATGTTGAAGAAAGCCACCATCAGAAAGGAACAGGAGCCAGACTTTGAGGAGAAGCGATTCAATGTCACCATTGGAGATGATGATTTTGACAAAGAAAATGATTTTTATCGAGACTGGAATTGTCGTGTTGCAAGAGACATCAGAGAGCCAGGGTGAGCATAAATTGTCTGAGGAGAAAATTGTTCTGCCACTTGCTCGTGAGAAAAGTATTAGCCTTCCACAGAAGTTTGATATATCAGAGGGAACAGGAAGCCAACGGCTTAAATTGTCTTCCTCGTACTGTATCTTAAATAGTTCATCTTTGCTAACTGCATTATTTTGTTGAAGGTCTTATAGTGAATGTTACATCGTATGTTACTGGCATTTTGTGACAGGTTCAATGTGGTGTTTCATTCTTTATCAGCTCAATGCCAATTCTGGGTACTTATGGTAAAAAGATTTGGTGTGGTTGACAGAGAATTGTGAAAGAAAACGCATTTAATCAATTAAGAGCTTTCTTGTAACAAGCAGAATAGGATAAACAATTGATGTGTATTTGGACTTTCAGAAGGCCTTTGATAATGTGCCATACCAGAGTTGATTCAGTAGAGTGGGAGCACAAGGAATAATTGGGAGTCTGTGACCAGTGCAGCAGCAATTGTGTCAGGTCCCTCGCTGTTCACCAACCTCTGTCTGTTTGCAATGATCGTGAAAGGAGTGGTGACAAGCTACATGAATGAAAGGACATGGCAAACGGAACCAAATGTGGAAAATGTGATCCCATCTACTTGACAAATAAAGCTGGAGTATTTATTAAACGGAGAGATTGATGTTTATGGAACCTGGGTCCCATTACTGAAAATTAACATGCAAAGCCGAGCGAGCTAGGACTTTTCTCTTTGGACTGAAGGAAGATGAGAAGCAACTTGATAGAGGTCTTTATAATTATGAGGGGCATAATTACACAGGACAGCCAATATCTTTTCTTGAGGCAGAAGTGGCCAATATAAGAGGGGATCCATTTAAGGTGATGAAGTAAAGTTTAGGGAAGATATTAGCAGCAGGTTTTTTTTAAACCTGATTTACAGATGCCTGGAATAAGAGCAGGAGTAGGCCGTCTGGCCCATTGAGCCTGCCCCGCCATTCAATAAGATCATGGCTGATCAGTCCGTAAACTCAGCTCCATCTACCTGCCTTTTCTCCATAACCCTTAATTCCCCAAATATGTAAAAATCTGTCTAACTGTATCTTAAGTATATTTAATGAAGAAGCCTCAACTGCTTCCCTGGGCAGAGAATTCCACAGATTCACCACTTTCTGGGAAAAACAGTTTCTCCTCATCTCCGTCCTAAATCTTCTCCTTTGAATCTTGAGGCAATGTCCCGTAGTTCTAGTCTCACCTCCCAATGGAAATAACTTTCCTACTTCTATCTTATCTATCCCTTTCAAAATTTTGTACGTTTCTATAAAATCTCCTCTCATTCTCCTGAATTCCAGAGAATATAGTCCCAGGCAGCTCAATCTCTCCTCATAGGTTAACCCCTTCATCTCTGGAATCAACCTGGTGAACCTCCTCTGCACTGCCTCCAAAGCCAGTATATCCTTCCTCAAGTATGGAGACCAGAACTGCACACAGTACTCCAGGTGCGGCCTCACCAGTACCCTGTATAGTTGCAGCATGACCTCCCTGCTCTTGAATTCAATCCCCCTAGCCATGAAGGCCAACATTCCGTTTGCCTTCTTAATAACCCATTGTAGGGGAACGTCAACTCAGACCATGAGAGGCCTGCGTCGGGCATTTTCATGCGTTACAAAGCGCAGATTGGAAGTCTGTGTGTGGCGCTATTCCTCGCACAGACACTAGAGCAATGTGTGGTTAAGTGCCTTGCTCAAGGACACAGGCACACTGCCTGTTGTACCTGCAAGCCAACTTGCCAAGCACTACCAATTCCCTCTGCACAACAGCATGCTGCAGTCTTTCACCATTTAAATAATAATCTGCTCTTCCATTATTCCTTCCAAAGTAGATGATTTCACATTTCTGAACGTTGTATTCCATCTGCCAGACCTTGGCCCACTCACTTATCCTATCTATATCCCTCTGCAGATTCTCCACATCCACTGTACAATTTGCTTTTCCACTCAGTTTAGTGTCATCAGCAAATTTTGCAACGCTAACTCAGTCCCCTCTTCCAAATCATCAATGTAAGTGGTAAACAGCTGCGGGCCCAGCACCGACCCCTGCGGCACCCCACTCACCACTGACTGCCAACCGGAGAAACACCCATTTGTACCAACTCTCTGCCTTCTATTGGTTAACCAACCATGCCAATACACTTGCTCCGACTCCATGCATCCGTATCTTATTTATAAGTCTCTTGTGCGGCACCTTATCGTGCACCTTCTTGAAATCCAACTATACGACATCCACCTGTTCCCCTCTACCCGCTGTACTCATTATGTCTTCAGAGGACTCCAGTAAGTTTGTCAAACAGGACCTGCCCTTTCTGAATCCATGCTGCATCTGTCTAATGGAACCATTCCTTTCTAAATGTTTTGCTATTTCTTCCTTAATGACAGCTTCAAGCATTTTCCCGACTACAGATGTTAAGCTAACTGGCCTATAGTTGCCCCTCTTTTGCCTACATCCTTTTTTAAAAAGTGGCATAACATTCACTGTCTTCCAATCCACCGGGACCTGCCAAGAGTCTAGAGAATTTTGGTAAATAATTACCAACGCGTCTGCTATAACCTCCACCAATTCCCTCAGCACCCTGGGATACATCCCATCAGCACCAGGAGACTTATCTACCTTTAGGCCCTGTAGTTTGCTCATCATTATCTCTTTCGTGACTGTGATTTTATCGAGGTTCTCACCTATTTCGTCCATAACATCATTCTTCGACATTTTAGATGTGTCCTCCACTGTGAAGACCGACACAAGATAGTTGTTCAATGCCTCAGCCATTTCCATATCACCCAATATCAATTTCCCCTTCTCACCTTCCAAGGGACCTACGTTGACTTTAGCCACCCTCTTCCGCTTTATATATTTATAAACATTCTTGCTATCTGTTTTTATACTTTGTGCACTTCCGAGGAGTGGTAGGGGCTGATACAATAAAGACTTAGCTAGACATATGGATGTTAAAGAATGGTGGGTTATGATTTTGTAGGAGGAAAGTTTAGATTGATTGTGGAGTAGATTAATATGGGCCAAAGAACTCGTATTATGCAGCGTTCAGTATTTATTGCAAGAAGTTTGGAACAGAAGACTGAAGAGTTCATTGGTTCAATTATACAGTCATACAGTATGGAAACAGGCCGTTTGAAATACGAAATTATAACTTTCTCAATTTCTCTCCTAAAATTTGGGCCCTCAAGTCTGAATAACATCCTTGTAAATATTCCCTGCACTTTCCAGCTTACTGGTATCTTTCTGTTGACAGGAAAGCCCAAACTGAAAATGAAATTCCAAATATGGCTTCACTAACATCTTGTACAATTGTCCTCCATTGATTTGCCTTCCCACAATACCTCACACTTCTCTGAATTAAAATCCCTCTAAATCCTGATAACCATCTTCACTGTCAACAAGTGTCATCTACAAACTTACTAATCATGCCTGGCATATTCTCATCCAAGTCATTGATATAGGTAACAAATAGCAGTTGCCCAGTACTGACCCCTGGCTACTAGTCACTTGCCTCCAGTCTGACAAATATCCTTCCACCATTAGAAACATAGAAAACCTACAGCACAATACAAGCCCTTCGGCCCACAAAGCTGTGCCGAATATATCCTTACCTTAGAAATTACTTAGGGTTACCCATAGCCCTCTATTTTACTGAGCTCCATATACCTGTCCAGGAGTCTCTTGAAAGCCCCTATGGTATCCACCTCCTGCACCACCATCGCCAACAGCCCATTCCATGTGCTCACCACTCTGTGTATAAAAAAAAAACTTACCCCTGATATCTCTTCTGTACCTACTTCCAAGCACCTTAAAACAGCCCTCTCATGCTAGCCATTTCCACCCTGGGAAAAGCTATCCATGTAATCAATGCCTCTCATCATCTTGTATTCCTCTATCAAGTCACCTCTCTTCCTCCGTAGCTCCAAGGAAAAAAGGCCGAAGTCACTCAACCTATTCTCATAAGGCATGCTTCCCAATCCAAGCACTGTATGCTTTCTTTACCACAGAGTCAACCTGCACAGCAGCTTTGAGTGTCCTATGGACTTGGACCCCAAGGTCCCTCTGATCCTTCACACTGCCAAGAGACTTACAATTAATACTATAATCTGACATCATATTTGACCTACCAAAATGAACCACCTCACACTTATCTGGGTTGAACTCCATCTGCCACCTCTCAGCCCATTTTTGCATCCTAATGTCCCACTGTAAGCCCTGACAGCCCTCCACACTATCCACAACACCTCCAACCTTTGTGTCATCAGCAAATTTACTAACCCATCCCTCCACTTCTTCATCCAGGTCATTTATAAAAATCATGAAGAGTAAGGGCAGATCCTTGAGGCACACCACTGGTGACCGACCTCCATGCGGAATATGACCTGTCTACAACCACACTTCATCTTCTGTGCACAAGCCAGTTCTGGATCCACAAAGCAATGTCCCCTTGGATCCCATGCCTCCTTACTTTCTCAATAAGCCTTGCATGGGGTACCTTGTCAAATGCCTTGCTGAAATTCATATACACTACATCTACTGCTCTACCTCCATCAAGGTGTTTAGTCACATCCTCAGAAAATTCAATCAGGCTTGTAAGGCATGACCTGCCTTTGACAAAGCCATGCTGACTATTCCTAATCATATTATGCCTCTCCAAATGTTCATAAATCCTGCCTCTCAGGATCTTCTCCATCAACTTACCAACCACTGAAGTAAGACTCATTGGTCTGTAATTTCCCGGGCTATCTCTACTCCCTGTCTTGAATAAGGGAACAACATCCGCAACCCTCCAATCTTCCGGAACCTCTCCCGTCCCAATTGATGATGCAAAGGTCATCGCCAGAGTCTCAGCAACCTCTTCCCTTGCCTCCCACAGTAGCTTGGGGTACATCTCGTCTGGTCCCAGTGACTTGATGCTTTGCAAAAGCTCCTGCACATCCTCTTTCTTAATATCTGCATGGTCAAGCTTTTCAATCCCGCTGTAAGTCATCCCTACAATCGCCAAGGTCCTTTTCCGTAGTGAATACTGAAGCAAAGTATTCATTAAGTACCTCTGCTTTCTCCTCTGGTTCCATACACACTTTTCAGCTGTCACACTTGATTGGTCCTATTCTCTCACGTCTTATCCTCTTGCTATTTGCATACTTGTAGAATGCCTTGGGGTTTTCCTTATTCCCATTGAGCCAAAACCTTCTTACTCTGTCTCCCTCCTAATCTGATATCCGCTCTATAAGGTGTCTCCTTTTAAACTCTTCTCATTGTTCTCACTGGCTGACGTCCACGCGCTTGCGCAATCATGCCCCAATCAAACCGCTGAAGAAATTTTTTAAAAATCCCTGCTTCCTGTCACCAGCTCTTTTTCCATAGCACCTAGCGTGCAGAATTTTATTAAATTCCTTCGCGAAGTCTATATAGACTGCCTACCACCCTCCTGTCATCAACATCCTTGGTTACTTAAAAAAAAAATCCAGTTATAACTGGTGCACAAAGCTATGTAGACTGTCCCTAATCAAATCCCTCAGAATGCAGTAACATAACATGCCAGAGATGTTAGATTTATTGGTTTGTTGTCCCTGGATTTTACTGTGCAGTCCTCCTTAATAAAGGCACAACATTAGCCACCCTCAGGGCGCTCAAACAATATTTTCTGAAGCATAGTATATCAGCCAGACAGGGTGCATGGTGGAAACGCCCATCAAGTTATTCAGGCTATGTATCTGTTTGGTTTACCTGGAGAAATCGGTGTTAGCAGAGCATTGCATTTACAATGGGCATAGGATTGACTGAGGCACAAAACTACTGTGCTGTGCCAGTGGCTTTTAGCACCGCCTGTTGAAGGAAGCCATTGAAATAAAACTAGAGGAAAATAATTTTTACAAAGACAAAGGTGTTGCTCTAAGGAAGAACTGGAAGACAAGGTGGAAGAGTGAAAACCTGATTGGATGAGAACTACCCAATCAGGAGGAACAGACTACGGTGGGGAGGGGGGTATAAATACCTCCAGACTAGACATGCCCGGGAATCATCTGCGATGAAGATGGCGGAGTTTGTCATCGAAACATCAGTTGTAATCAGTACTTGTACCTGGCTGGAAGCCCAGAAAGAGTTTATTCATCATATACACTGGGAAAAGCACTAGATCACCTTTCTCTTTTTCTGTAGTGCAAACAGTAAATTATAGCATCCTGTTGAGTATGCATTTAGGATATTGTGTACAGTCTCATTGTACAAAGAAGGTTATCTTTGTGATTATTGATTTCCTGGATGTCGGATTGGTCTTACAAGTTCAAAAAATGAAATGTGATATTGTTGGAAAAAATCTTATTGGTCTTGACAAGGTGGGTGCAAAGTTGGCAATTACGGGTCAGTTTCAGAGGGGGATATTTTATCTTCTTTTTAAGCCCATCGCTTCTACTGGGGCAGAGGCCACTGACAGTAGCTTGCAGTGTCCTGTAGCCAATCGAAATCCTTCCTCTCACAGGGTTGAGGTGTTTGGAACCTCTGGCGTTTCTGTAGCGCTGGGTTTTTACGATACTGTGTTTCTAGCCTCATGCCCAACACTCCTTTCACAGCTGTACTTGGGGTCATTCATGGCAGAGTTAGGACCTTTTATACATATGTTAAAAACGAGAGGGTAGGACCACTCAAGAACAAAGGAGGAATTTTTTGTGCCTGAAGCCAGGGGAAAGGGGTGGCATAATAAACGAGTATTTTGCATTAGTATTTATTAGGGAAAGACATGGAGGTAAGTGAGATCAGGGAAGGTATTCTGATATTCTACGGCATGTTGATATCAAGGAAGAAAATATGTTGTGTCTCTTGAAGAGTTTTAAGGCAGGTGAATTCCATAGGGCCTATTGGAATCTGTCCCAGGTTGAGAGAAGCAAGAGAAGAGCTTGCTGAGCTTTGACATAGATTTTTTTATTCTCAATTCTCTGAGGTCCCAGGTGAATGGAGAATAGCGAGTGTTGTTCCTCTGTTCAAAGTAGAAAATGGGACGAACCAGGAGAGCTGGACATCAGTGGTAAGGAAGTTATTGGAGAGGACTCTCGGGGGTAGAATATTCACACATCTGGAAAAGTAGAGTCTTATTAGGAATAGTTAGCATGGCTTTGTGCACTGGAGGTTGTGTTCCCTGGAGTCTTCAGGGGCGTGGATTGGTCATATTGGAAAAGCACTTCTTGGTATCACGTAAAAACAAAAACACTTCTTCCAAACTATTCAGGCCATTCAAAGTTCTGCAAGAGGTTTTTTTTGGTATGTGAAATCATCAAATTATTATAGTGTAGCGGTGTGCTACACACAGCACTAGAATAACGACACGTAGTTGGTGAGTTGGAGTTGCGATGAAAGAGATTTATGTCCAGCACGAACGTGGACCCGTTGTTCCTGATCACGTTAAACAGCCCCTTGTAGGGCTGCTGTAGCGGTGCCCGGTGTCTGCCCTGTCATACGGAAAGAAACTTACAGTTCTGCAGGTCTTTGGGTACGCAGGTCGGGCTCTGTCCGTACTGTGAAGTGGGTATGGGGGCCAGGTTACCGAGCCTCTCCCGTAGTCTGTCCAGGACTGCTGCGGGTTCTTCCCCTTGCCCCCTTGGGGCTGGTATGAACTCTCCTGGGACTACCAGGGGTGCTTCGTACACCAACTCAGCCAATGAGGTGTGCAGATCCTCTTTGGGCGCCGTGCGGATTCCGAGCAGGACCCAGGGAAGTTCGTTCACCCAGTTAGGCCCTTCCAGGCAGGCCATGACAGCCGACTTCAGGTGATGGTGGAAACGCTCCGCTAGTCCGTTTGACTGTGGGTGGTAGGCAGTTGTGTGGTGTAGCTGTGTTCCTAAAAGGCTGGCCATAGCTGACCACAGGCTGGAGGTGAACTGGCACCCCTGTTGGAGGTAATGTGGGCCGGTACCCCGAAGCGTGCTACCCAGGTTGCGATCAGTGCTCGGGCGCAGGATTCGGAGGTGGTGTAGGTGAGCGGGACTGCCTCTGGCCTTCTGGTGAACCGGTCTATCATAGTTAGGAGGTACCGCGCTCCTACGATATCCACATGAATGTGGTCGAACCTCCGGCAGGTGGGTTCGAACTGCTGCAGCGGAGCCTTGGTGTGCCGCTGCACCTTGGCCATTTGGCACTGCATGCACGTTTTGGCCCATTCACTGACTTGTTTACGAAGTCCATACCACACGAACCTGTTGGAGATCAGCTGGGTAATTGTCCTGATGGAGGCGTGGTCCCTGGGTCGGGATGTGGTGCTGTACTCTGTGTCTGGGCATGGCTGCCGTGAACTGCGGTGTCAGAACTGATGGGAAGTCCGCCAGGACCCTGATGAATTCGTCGTCGGACAGCGTGATGGAGTCCAGGTGTGGAGCTAGCAACTTGGCTTCACCCAGGGAGAACTTCTGAAAAGTCTTGGCGTGGACTAGTCGCTTCCCTTGCAGGTCGACCAGCAGGCTGTGGGCTCGTAGAAAATCCGCCCCCAGGAGTGGTTGGGCCACGGCGGCCAGTGTGAAGTCCCACGTGAACCTGCTGGAGCTGAACTGTAGCCGCACCGTGCGGGTGCCGTAGGTTCGTATTGTACTGCCATTTGCGGCCCTCAGGGTGGGTCCCGGTTCTCTGTTGCGGGTGTCGTAACTCGTTGGAGGTAAGACGCTGATCTTCGCTCCAGTGTCAACCAAAAAGCGGCGTCCCGACTGCTTGTCCCAGACATACAGGAGGCTGTCCTGATGGCCAGCCGCCGTAGCCATCAGCGGCGGCTGGCCCTGGCGTTTCCCGGGAATTTGCAGGGTGGTCTGCACCGGCGGGCCTCTGTGCCCCACCGCTGGTGGTAGAAGCACGATTGCTCGTTGGGCTCCTCACTCCCGTCGCCGGGTTTTGTAGGCTCTGCTGTCAGGCCTGGTCTGGTCTGCCGCTGGGCACGCGGCTTGGTGATCTGTGCGACAGACGCCCCTCTCTCCTTCTTGGCATTCCAGAGCACATCTGCCCGGGCCGCCACCTTCCGGGGGGTTGCTGAAATCTGCGTCGGACAGCAGCAAGCATATGTCCTCGGGCAGTTGCTCTAGGAGTGCCTGCTCAAACATGAGGCAGGGTTTGTGTCCTTCAGCCAGGTCCAGCATCTCGTTCATTAATGCCGACGGCGGCCTGTCTCCCAAACTATCCAGGTTCAGTAAGCGGGCAGCTCACTCGCGCCGAGAGAGTCCGAAAGTCCTTACGTGCAGGGCTTTGAATGCTGTGTATTTGCCGTCCTCCGGGGGCAACTGTATAAACCCCTCAACTTGTGCAGCTGTCTCCTGGTCGAGGGAGCTCAGCACGTAGTAGTAACGAGTGGAATCCGAGGTTATCTACCAAATGTGGAATTGTGCTTCTGCTTGTTCGAACCATACGCGGAGTCGTAGCATCCAGAAGCTTGGCAGTTTTAACGAAACTGTGTGAACAGATGCGGCGTCGGTCATCTCTGGTCCAAATATCGTTTGGGCTGTCGGGGTCACCAATTGTCGTGGTGTAGTACATACAGTGCTAGAATAACGACACGTAGTCGGTGAGTTGGAGTTGCGATAAAAGAGATTTATTCAAGCTTCACGGCCTCCTTTTAAGCCTTCCCGTTCCTGCACGTGGGATCTTTCCCCTGCTGGTGAAGATAACCTGGCGCCCTTTTTGGGGCCGGCCTCTCTGCCAGCGCATGCCAGTTCGTGTGTGCTAGAAAGTGGGTCGCCACAATAGCTTAGGACTGAACAAGTAGCATAAAGTCAGACCTGAGCTGGCAGCTGAAAACTGGGCACCCATGTTTGTTCTAAGGGCCATGAGCGGTGGTAGGAGTACATTCCATCAAACTGTAACTTTAAAGCTGGTATCATTGGCAAATGTTGTGAAATTTGTTGTTTTGTAGCAGCAGTGCACTGCAATACATAGTACTAAGAAAAACTGAATTACAACATGGTGTGTGTGTGTGTATATATATTTATTTTATATATATTGTCACGTACCCCGTGACGGGTTAACGATCCAGCAGAAATGGGAAACACTTTGGAGTCCAGTATTGCTATTAACTAATGGTATTTACTAGTAACTATGCAATACAGTAATATAAAATCAGATATATAAAACAGGTTAGCAATGTTTAGATATGTATAAGTGTGGAAATATATGAAAACCAAGCTTCTTCTAGTCTAGGGGTAAATAGATAGTCTTACGATGATGAGTAAAATTCAGTTCAGTTCGTGGTATTGAGTTGAGTAGTGATGGAGAGAGAGGGAGAGATTTGAGTCTTCAGGTGAGCTGACGCTGTTGATCTTCCTGTTGTCCTCCACAATCCTTTAGAAGTCACCGACTGTGACCACAACAAAGGGGACCGTTCTTCTGTGGTGGAATTATCAACCCAGGCGAGGGTTGGACACGCAAATAACTCCCCACCGGTCACACCCTTTTCACACTGCAAGAGCCACTGATCGATCTGCCTGATTGACCCTTCAAAACCCACCTTTTCTGTGGGCACAACAAAGCTCATTCAGTGTCCAGGACCATGTGTCTGTCGGTCTAACAGCTGACCTTCTATTTATCTCCCCATGCTGAACACCAACTGTCCATCAAGCAGCTCCTCCCTTCTCTCTATGTAAGAACTTAGAAGCTGCCAGTGTCCTTGCAGAAAGTATAAACAAACTGTGAGCAGTCTTCAGCTCTCTCTTTCTTTCTCTCTCTTTTAACAAGGGGTCTGTGTTGGACACCTCTCTCTCTCTTTCTCTTTTAAAAGCACAGTTCACAGGGGTAATAGAGGACCCTGTCACAATATATATCATACATTCGTATTTGTATATATACACACACACACACACCACCAGTGTCGTCGCAGAGGTTGCCAGAGTGAAGTTGTAAACAACATCAAACTGACTTTGGGATCCCAGCTCCGGATTTCTTCCTCAGCATTTAATCCCGAAGCCTTCCCTATGGGTATGTATGGCTGCAAGTCAGCAGAGGTTTAAAATCAGAGCATTCCTTCTAGGTGGGCTGTCGTCCAAAGCTGATGAGTCCCACCTGCCTGACGCAACTGGTTTTGAGGCACCAGTGGTCTGTTTTTGCCCCTTCTCTTGTCAGTAGAAAGAGTTCTGCCGTGCCAAGTAGCTAAGCCACACGTGAAGGCCAAGAGTTGGACTTGGTTGTCAGAGGCTGTTAGAGATGCATGCCATTTGGAGCACTTTATAGGTAGTGGGAGCTTATCCCCTCTACCTCCTTTGGCTATGACAACCTTAGGAAACTTATAAAATATATACACACACACATATACACACACACACACACACACACACACACACACACACACACACACACACACACACACACACACACACACACACACACACACCCCCCTTAAGACGGCGGAACGAGGCCATTTGGCCCATCAAATCTGCTCTGACATTCAATCATGTCTGATCCTTTTTTTCCCCCCTCCTCAGACCCACTCCCCCACTTTCCTCCATGGGAAACATCCTTTCCACATCTACTCTGTCTAAGCCTTTCAACATACGAAAGGTTTCAATGAGGTCGCCCCTCAACCTTCTAAATTCTAATGAGTACTACCCGGAGCTATCAAATGTTCCTCATATGATAACCCTTTCATTCCTGGAATCAACCTTGTGAACCTCCTCTGAACCGTCTCCAATGCCAGCACATCTTTTAGATGAGGAGCCCAAAACTGTTCACAATACTCAATCTGAGGCTTCACCAGTGCTTTATAAAGCCTCAGCATCACATCTGTTGCATTCAACACCTCTTGAAATGAAGGCTAACATTACATTTGTCTTCCTCACTGCCGACTCTACCTGCAAGGTAACCTTTAGGACGTTGTGCATAAGGACTCCCAAGTCCCTTTGCATCTCACATTTTTGGATTATTTCCCCATTTAGAAAATGGCACCTGCACATTTATCTCTACTACCAAAGTGCATGACCATGTATTTTCCAACATTGTATTTCATTTGCCACTCTCTTGCCCATTCTCCGAATCTGTCCAAGTCTTTCTGCAGCCTTCCTTTTTCCTCAACACTACCTGTCCCTCCACCAAGCTTAGTATCATGTGCAAACTTGGCAACAAAGCCATCTATTCCATCATCTAAATCATTGATGCATTAAAAGAAGCAGTCCCAACACCGACTCCTGCGAAACACCACTAGTCACTGGCAGCCAATTGGAAATGGAACCTTTTATTCCCACTCACTGCCTCCAACCAATCTGCCAATACTCTAACCATGTCAGTAACTCTAATCATGCCTGTAATACCATGGGCTGTTAACTTGGTACGCAGCCTCGTGTGGCACCTTGTTAAAGGCCTTCTGAAAATCCCAATATATAACACCCACCTTTATCTATCTTATGTGTATTTCCTCAAGGCATTCAAATAGGTTTGTCAGGCAAGATTTTCCCTCAAGGAAACCATGCTGACTGTCTGATCTTGTACTGTGTCACCAAATACTCTATAACCTCATCCTTAACAATTGACTCCAACATCTTCCCAACCACTGAGGCCAGATTAACTGGTCTGTAATTTCTTTTCTGCTGCCTTCCCCCATTCTTAAAGAGTGGAGTGATATTTGTAATTTTCCAGTCCTCTGGCACCATGCCAGAGTCCAGTGATTTTGAAAATTCATTTCTAATGCCCCCACAATCTCTATACCGCTACCTTTTTCAGAACCCTAGGGTGCAGTTTTTCTGGTCTGGGTGATTTATGTACCCTTAGGTCTTTCAGCTTTTTGAGCACTTTCTCCCTAGTAATAGTGACTACACTCACTTTTCTT